>NC_064284.1:50441564-50577972 GCF_019186545.1 Solanum stenotomum
CCCCCCCCCCCCCCCCTCCTCTTTTGGAAGAATTTTATATGGGTTGGGGTGGGGTTGAAGAGGGATCACTAACCATCAGTTCTTTGCTGGTTATTACCTACAAGTTTAGGTGAATACAGGTATGATTTGAAGCCATCAGGAATCAGGCGTAGGCAAGTTTTTTTTCATCTATAAGGGGTTCATACTTGCTTTGATGCATTGGCGAGATAGTTATTGCCTGTTTGATAGCCTTGCAATAGTTGTTTCTATTGTTGCACTGATCAAACCACCTTCGGCTTTATGTTTAAAGCTCAAAAAAAGGGAAAGAAAATTGTTGGCTTATGATTCAACTAACTGCTAAATACTCCCTCCGTCCACAATTGTTTGTCAGGGTAAGGTCATGCACATCCCTCAAGGAAAATTTAATACAAGATGTAATTTGACTAATATAACCCTACTATATCAAGAATACCAAAAGTCCACATAACTTTTCAATTGAACTACACAATCATTAAGGGCAGAATTGGAAAAAAGTGACTAATTATTTCTTGATTGTTTAAATTGACAATTAATCTTGGACATCTATTTTTAGTATACCTGCCAAACAATTGTGGACGGAGGGAGTAGTCCTTTTATACTAATCCAGTTGTTTTTGCATCCTCCGTACATAATTTGCAGGTGTCTCTGCGGCAATGAATGAATTACGACCTTGTGCTCCCTTGAGTTTAAAACATGTGCTTGCACAAGAACTGGCGAAAGGATTGCAGGCTGTTTCTGATGCTTTACTGAGATATAACACTACTCGCATGCTTCGAGAAAACGAGTCTCTGCTTTTCCTATCACTATGTCGAGCATTTATTGAGGTAACATCATATGAACTTGTTTGACCTTCATATACAATTAATTTGTGCGCCAGTTGATTCGCACATACAAATTATGTACCTTTCCAGGTTGCTTTCCCACACAGTGTTACTTGTTTTGGTCGTTGTTATCCGGGTGGAGCTCCTCTTATAGCCGATGCCACAACTCTATTCGACGGAATTAGCCGATTATTGGCAACCTCTTCCTCCAGAGAACTTCCAAAACCAGTTCGTAATTCAGAGGCCAATAGTATATCAGAAAATGGCGATGTGTAAAATGGCTTCAAATCCAGGGAGTAACCTTTTCAACCAATGAGAGAGTGATTGTGGCTGATTCATTATGATCAGATGGGCTTGTAACGTCTTTGAGAATATAAGAGCATATGTATTATTTCTAATAAGAGCAGCGTGATACAAAAAATATACCATAAACGGACAAATAATAATTAACATGCTTTGGGTTAGACTAAGTTTTTATTTCTCTACAATCTCGGAGTTTGGACTTAAAACGGAAACAAAATTAATTAGGCTTTTGTGCCAACACAAATCCTAGTAGTCTATATATATAAAATAGATCTAGTTCAATTCATAAAACAATTGTCATGAAGCCATCTCTAGAAGGTGTTATGCATACAAAGTCAGATGATGCACTGATCAACAAAAAGTCAATTCGAAGAAGTTTCCAAAAGGCGGCGGCTGCTGAACAAGTGGTGTTAGATTTTGGAGATGACTATGGATTTTGGGAGAATTATCAAAGGTTGGAGGTAAAAGATGATTACGGATTTTGGGAGAATTATCTATGCTTGGAGGAAGAAGTTGCTTCTAGAGCTTGGACGAAGTGGAAATTGTAAATGGCCCATCAGCAATCATTGAAGATGTAATGAATTCAAGTCAAGATGTCTACAACTTATTTCTTCCACAATTGACATGATCAATTAATTTATGCAACAAAATCTTATTTGATTTGATCGGGATAGTCCCGATCTAGAGTTAATCAATTTTAAAGTAAATTTTTTTTTTCATATGCATACATAGTTTTCGTCCTATATATATAGTCAAATTCTGACTTGTTTGGAACTTAGACATGAATGTTATTTTTGTATGCATATATACATGATTTGAAAAAAAAAACGGTGATTATAAATTGAAGCCACGAAATTCGGTCTTACTTTCATGTGCTTGTTAGTGTCACTTATTAGTTTATATTGTTTTGAATTCGTTTATAAATGTGCCGCGCTTTGTGACTAAGTAATAGAGAAGTTTTGTTTTGTTTGTCATAAGATATCCAACATAAGTTGTGTAGTATTCTAATTCGATCCGCATAAATTTAGAAAAAAATTGCCTTGTGGGTTCTGAACTAAACTTGTGCTCTAATGACACAAGTGTGGTAGAAATGTAAGACAAACTTATATTATATTATCATTAAAAAAAATAGACTAATGTCTAAGGACAAAAAATATTGTCCAGGGGGCAAAAATAAAGCAGTATGCTCCCTTAAAAAAATTAAACAATTCAGAATTTATGTCTTATTATTTCTTAGTGGTAAATCAAATTAAAATATCCAAAAGCATTGATGAATAATATATACTATCTCATGTAGACTGTGGTAATAGCTTCAGACAGCTTTCTGAATTTGATAATTTCCTCACATGTACTCTATCAGAAGTTCATTTTAAGATTTTTGTGTAATTTTCCATTCTGAAATTAACTAATTTTTTTTATATTAATTCCATTCTGAAATAAAATAATATTGGGTGATGAGCAGATTAATTTTTGAGTCAATACTAAATGAAGGAGAGAAGTTCCTACTAGTTTATCTAAAGCAAGAGCAACGTGATTCAAATCAAATATACCATAAACGGACAAATAATGATTGACACGCTCTAGATTTATCAAGTAGAATCGATTTTTTATTTCCCTACAATCTTGGAGTTTGGACTTAAACTAAATAAATTTATTAAGCATTTGTGCTAACACAAATACCAGTAGTATATATAGACACAAAATCGATCTAGTTGAATTCACAAAGTTGTCATGGAGTCATCCTTAGAAGTTATCAGACATAAAAAAGACAGGTGATGCGTTGTTTAATGAAAAAGCAAATCCTCCTTACAAGATCAATTATCTTCCAACAGATTCACCAAAAACACAATTTTGTAGATGTGTTAACATCGAAGAATATTGAAGTGACAACTAGTAATTTCCTAAAGGATGCTGCTGAACATGTGGTGTTAGATTTCAGAAATGATTACTAATTTTGGGAGAATTATATATGCTCGAAGGAAAAAGATGATTTTGAATGTTGGGAGAATTATCTAGGAGGAAAAATTTCCTTCTACTAATTATCAAAGTCAAGAACGATCTAAGAGTCTGGGTGAAGTGATAATTGTAAGCGGCCCACTAACAATCATTAAAGATGTAGAGAATTTGTACAACTTATCTTCCACACAAGACAAACTAAAAAATTTAAATTAGTGTCTGGTCATTTGATGATAAATAAAACAAAAATAGTCTATAGATTTGGATACACTTCCATAGATTGAGAGTATGATTCATTGTGGAGAATATTAGCATATACTATCAGTAGTTCACTTGACGATTTTCTTAGCTGCGCTTCGCGCGGTCATAATAGCTCATTAAATTCACTAAATAACTTTTTAGTATAATGAACTACTTAAAATATTCTATATATATATTTTATTTTTTATTTTTTTTGTAGTGTCATCCTAATGACTAAATATTTCAGATTTTATGTTTTAATTAAGTTTATTATTAGTATTTAAGTTTTATATCTTTTATAATTTTAAATCGCTTAAGAGTCTTTTATCATTTGAAAATATTTTTTATATCGCTAAAATTTGATTAAACTGTAACACCCCAGAAATTTTTTGAGCTAAGACTCGAACCGTTCTTCGTAGTGAGTGAGATTTTTGCAAGGAATTTAAAATTTCTTGAGTATTAAGGTCACTAGATGTAGCACCTTCCAAGAAGAACCAAAGAGAGTTCATTCAAGTAATTCCTAAGTTTCTCTTAAGTTTTGGGTCAACTTCAAACGACATAACTCCTAATACATGATGATTTAGGTGTGCTACCAGATACCTTAGGAAAGGTCTTCGAATTATGTTTCCAATGCCACCTAGTTCAATTTCGAGCTCTAAATAAAAAGTTATGACGGATTTACTAACGTCGCGCAAACCTGGCAGCAACTCCGCGATAAAGCTCCGCTACGCGGAGCCAAGACGAACCTTACTGCCTGGTGAAAGATCTTTCCAACTCCCAGCTTGTTTTAATTATTTCTTTAGGGGTATTTTAGTCCTAAAAATCCTTAGGAGATCATCTAAATTGCCTTAAACGTGTAGAAAATCAGTCTTCTTAAATCTAAACCCTCTCATTTACTCCAAAGATTCTACGCTCAAGAAATTCAAGAAAAAACTAAGGCTAGGGTTCTTCTTCAAAGGTTTTCCTTCAAGTTGCTTCAAGAGGATAATTCTTTCAGGTATGTAAGCTTCCATAGTGTTGGGTTTGTTCACCCACACACCAATCATGTTAATTTCAGCTTTAAATTCGTTCAAAAAGTTGAAGCTTTGATGTTCTTGTTATGTATTCATGAATTTGCTTCCGTTCTTGAATTGGGTTGATATTGAGGAGTTCTTGAGGTTAATGTGTCAATTTATAGAGGGGTTAGAGTTAGATTTTTGTGTACATGTGACGGTTATCTGAATCTAAAGAAAAGTTGAGCAAAAGAATCGAATTTAGGCGGTTTGGGGTTAGAAAACGAAGAAGGAAAAAATCGGGTAAATCTGGCACTTGGCTCCGTGTCGCGGACCTGCCTCCCCATTTCATAAAGTTGTCTTCACGTCGCGGAGAGATCACGGACCTCTCTGTCTCAAAAGTTATTTCGCGACCAATTATTTTAATTCATCTCCGTGTCGCGTACTTGTTTCTAGACAATAATTTCTTGATCGTTTTTCATATTTTAACTATCTAAACACACTTCTAAACATCACGAGATCATTCCTATAAAAAATCACAACCTTGAATTCATAAATCACATTCAAGGTAGAGTTGAGAGTCAAGTCTTTAGAGTTCTCTCAAACATTTGTTGAGAAAGTCCCTTTGAGTCCTTTGAGGAGTCTTCTACAACTTCTAATAACTTGTTTCAAGACTCGAGTAAGTAAGCATGAGAGTGAGGGGAATGTATTCATGAGTCTATACTATCACCTAGATCATTCATATCTTGAACCATAACTCTTGAATTCATAATTCACATTCAAGAGAGAGTTAATAGTAGAGTTCAAGAAAGCCTTTGAGTTCAATTGTGAATCCTTGAGATCAACTATCGATTTGAACTAAGTTTTGGGGAAGTAATTCAGAGAATGAGAAGAGTCATATACATGAGTTTCATATTGTTATGTAGATTATCGAGTCGAGTTATTTCATGCCCATAATTCCGCATGAACCTCGTAAGTTGAGTATCCTTCAGAGAAGTGGTATCTTCAAGTTCTAAGACTTTAAGTATTGAGTTCGTAATCTCTTTTGAGAAGTATCTTTGAGTGCTTAAGTTTAATATTTCATGCTCATAAATTCCGCATGAACTCTAAGTTGAGCATTCTTGAAATGAGTAGTATTAGTGAAGTTCTTGAGCTCCAAGTATTGAGATCTATCCATGGTTATTGAAAACCTTGCATCGAGTCGTTCACGTCCATAATTCGGCATGAACCATATTTTAAGAAGTCTTTTACAAATGTTTTAATTTTATTTTAAGACTTAAGTTTTGAGTTCAGTAAAGAGTAAAGTTGAAGTTCATTTCTTTAAAAGAATATGGGGACTATGTATTCCCAAAAGAGTTTAAAATGTTTTCACATTTAAATAAGAATGGAAAACTGAGACTTTCAAAAGAGCCTTTGAGTTAGTGTTTCAGTAAAGAGCCTTTGAGCTAGTTTTCAGTAAAGAGCCTTTGGGCTAGTTTTCAGTTAAAGAGTAAATGCTTTCACAATAAAGCAAGAGAGGAAACCTTGATTTCCAAGATAACCTTTGAGCTAAGTTTTTGAGTAATTATCTCAAATCACAGAAAGAGTTTTGTTTTTACAAACATATGAGCTAAGTATATTTTGGGAGTAGTATTGAGCACCGATATGGGGATGCGAGTTCAGATAACTCAAGTCTCCATAAACCATGTAGCCATCATGGGTAGTAAAGGATCATACTTTTTAGATGGCTCCTTAAGATGATTTTAGCATAGACTAGTGGATCCACTTAGTAGTTCAAGTTCTATACCTATGGCAAGATATAAGACGGTCCTTGGCAACGTGAGGTAAAGCGTTGTACCATCACTTAGGCTCATAGTGATGGTTGTCGGTTAGATAAACTCCCATAGAAACTATATTACTTTATTATATAAGTAAAATTGAATTTTTTAGTGCATTTTCTTTAACGAACTAAGTTGTTTTACTATTTTATAAAGCTTTCCATATATTGCATGTTTATTGTTGCTTTATATTGAGTTGAGTATCCAGAGTTGAGTACCCAGAGTCGAATATCATATCTTTGAGTTGAGTATCTAATCTCTGAGTTGAGTATCTTATCCTTGAATACTTTTGAGTTGAGTAAGTTGAGTAGTTTTGAGTATCCTTGAGTTCAATAAGTTTGAGAAGAGGTAAGTATGCTTCCTTTTTATCAAGTTTCAAGCTTATGTTTATGTTTTAGAATTCCCCTTACATGCTTGTACATTTCACGTACTGAGCCATTTGGCCTGCATCTTTTCGTGATGCAGACATAGGTATTCAAGATCATCAACAGGAGATTCGTTGATACATCCGGGAGTTCGAGTTAGCTATGGTGAGCCTCCTTGTTTTCGGAGGATTTCATTTACTTTTCAGTTTAGTCAGGATGTCATGGGTCTTGTCCCGACTTCCATCTTTATCAGTTAGAGGCTTCATAGATAGTCAGTATAGTTGAGAAGTCTGTATTATTCATTTATTTTATTAAATGTTTTAAAGACTTAAGTTGCCTATTTTATGGCGAGTTGAATATATTATTTTTATTCTAAGTTGTTCATTTGAGTTAAAGTTTTGAAAAGTTGAGTTTATGGAATTTTATTCGGTTTGAAGCTTTTGCATGCTTAAGTTAGTCTTCCGCTTGTAGTCAGCCAGGATGAGGGTTCGCTTGGGGACCAACAATGGTTCTTGAGTGCCGGCCACGTCCAGGGTGTAGACTCGGGTTGTGACATAAACAAGTTGAACTCTTTATATTGCATGCTGATTAGGCAGTTTAAGTACATCATTACACAAGTTTAGTTTCAAAATTTGCAAAGATTCACAAGTTACAAGACAATGTGGTAACTCAAATGGCTCACGAGTCGAAAACCACAACACAAGTTGTTGAACATTTCTTCTTGTTGTTGCATGGATCAACCGCAATATATCTGTGCTTTCAAACATATTGCTACATGAGAGGATGTAACGGACAAGGTTAATCGTCTTTTGGGAAATTAAGAAGGTATACATAAATTCTCCGAATTCCTCAAAATTTGAGGAACGAAGTGAATTACAGTAGTTACTATCAAAGCGGAAGTAGGGGATGGTAGTGCATATGTATTTCCATCTTTTGGACAATACAGTCATATGAATCACATCACAAATACAGAGATTTGAAAGGATGTTGTATATCAACGGGCAATGAACTTCTCCTATCAATCTCATTCATTGTTGATGTTTCCATTCTATCTTTCGATTTAGATACAGAAAAAGGTATCCAAATACCAAAACTTTCTATGAGCAGTTGCAGAGAGAGAGAGAGGAGAGCGGAAGATAGGGTTTTCCTGTTTATACAATGAGAAATGATCAAAATAAATATCAATTTAGCACCCAAAATAAATCTCCCCTTTTTGGTTGAGCCCTTCAATGGAGTTGAATTGGACAGAAAACGTTCAATTGAGAGTTTTTGAAAAGGCACATAAAAATGAACTTAACTTGACGTCAACCGGCAACTATGACCTTTAACTTTGGATGTGCACAAGTAGACACTTAAACTTATATAATATTGAACAAATAGACACATCCGTCCTACATGGTACCCTATGTGGAAATTTTGTGTCTTACGTGGAGTCCTACATGTATTATGCCATGTAGGGCACGTGTGTCTACTTATTCAATTTCATACAAGTTTAAGTGTCTACTTGTGCATACTTAAAGTTGGAGGGCATAGTTATCCGACCACAAGAAGCTGGAGAAGGGACAAGCCTCGTCAACGGAGTTTTCTGATGAGCTTTCTTTCTTAATGAAGTCAAGTTAATGATCATGTATTCATGTTTATGTATTATGTTTTTTGAAAATGATGATTAAGTAACAGAAAAGGATCAAAAATACCCTTGAACTATAGAAAAAAGTCTAAAAATACTCTACATCCATCTTTTGGTCTAAAAATACCCTTCCATCCATCTTTTTGGCTCCCTTATACCCTTGAAACTAACAATTCTCTCTTTATTCTTTATTTTTTAAAAATATTTATTATGTGTCATTATCCTATTGGATAATATAAAGAGCCCAACTCAATTAGATTATTTCTCATTATTTATCCAAACCAAAGCAATATACTTCTTCAAGACCCCAATATTCTTTTTATAAAAAATATATTGTATTTTTTTTTTATTTTGGATCCAACTCCTCTCCATTTCCTTAAATTTTTACTTGGATTGAAGACTCATGACGTAAGAAAAAATTAACGGCTAATATTTAATTAATTAAATCAAGATTCTAAACATGATATAGATGATTACTATTTTATAAAAAAATTTATCATGTCTTAATCATAACAATATATTATTTTATCCACAAATACGTTACACACATTTTTCTCTATTTTCCTACTGAAATTTTCCTTATGGCTACGACCATCCATCTGTTTGTTTTTTTTTTTTCATTTTTTTAATGAGTTAATCTTTTAAGTAATATTGTTTGTAGAACTTTTTATTTGAAAAGTAGTTATCACAGATTAGCAAAAAAGTTAAGTTAACAGTTTTTTTCTATTTATTTATTTTAAAAAGGAAGATAGATATGGTGGCACTATTAATATTTCCATAATGGCAATATTAATATTTCTATAATATATTAATTATTTAAAACAAACTTTTTTTAAGAAAATAAATTAGAGCAAATACAAAAATTAATAGATTTTTTTTAATAAAAAAATTTGGGATCTTGAAGAGGTATATATATTTTGATTTAAATAGATTATGGGGAAATAATTAATAGAGATGAGATTTTTATTTTATCTAATAAGAAAATGACAAAAAATAAGTTATTTTTTAAAAAATAAATAAATTTTGGTTGTTAGTTATAAAGGTATAAGTTAATCAAAAAGGTGAATGAAAGGGTATAGGTGAGCCAAAAAGGTGAATGGAAGAGTATAAGTGAGCCAAAAAGGTGAATGAAAGGATATTTTTAGATCAAAAGATGGATGAAGGGTATTTTTAGACTTTTTCCTATAGTTCAAGGGTAGTTTTGCCCCTTTTTCGTTAAGTAAAACCTTACTAAATTAATATAGGTGGACGAAATATTATTATTTTGTAAAAGAATTATTTAATTGATAGATTAATATTTATTAATTTAAAGAGTGTTTTGAGATTCAAGAAAGGTTAATTTTGATCACATCAAAATCAATGAATTTTACTAATTTATGTATTATCTTTGTTGAATTCACATAAAAATAAATAAATTATTAGACATAAAGTAACTTGAATACATCAAAATTATTGTATCTTACTAAATTATATATCATATTTATTGAATTGGTGTAAAAAATAATAATTTATTATACATATAAAGTATAATGTATGTTTGTGGCTCATTGTCATTATGTTGATGTGTTGGAAGGTGAAAGTGGCAAAACTTGTGATGTGACAAATACCATCATGATAAGTGTTGGATACCATAACGATGTAAATATAAGTGTGAGGTTGGGTGTTCTTAGTTAAGAAATTGTATTTCACCGTTCCGTGTATATAATCTGTTGGGTATAGCAAGAGTTAATGGGAAATGAAGAGAAGATGAAAAGAGGAATTGAAAAAGATTCTCTTATGCTTTAAGAAAAGACATTTCTCCCTTATTGGTGGTGGAAAGAAAAATTGAAGTGTTTAAATAGAGAAACACTTCTACTAGTTGTTAAAAGGGTTGGAAAGAGGGACCCCTCGTGCCGTCGTTGCTCGGCTTCGGCTTTGAAAATGATCGAGAGATTAATTTTGGACAAAGTTTGTTTTAATTATTTAATTAATTAAATTAAATGGCCAAAACGTTTCAATTATTTAGTTAATTATTTATATATATAATTTCTCTTTGTTATCCATCCTTGTTAAAGGTTTCTTTGTTAGCTTTTAATATAATATTTTAAAATTATCTTTATGATATTGTTTTTATAATATATATTTCATTATTAAATTGTATTTACCATTCTATTGTTGTAGTAGACATGCCTGGAAAATATCAATTAAGCTTAGGCCTTCAAAGGAAATATAACAAGTTCTTAATTACTTGGTTACTTGTGTCACCAGACTTAATCTCATTAACATTCTTTCATTAAATTTTTACTATATCAATATTGATATTTATTATTTTGCTTAGATAATTAGAAATTAGTTGGAAGTATAAATAGGCAAGCTATCATCATTGTGAAAATGTACACTCAACTAATTCATACAATTGAGACATACCTTTTCTTCTTTATTTGCTGTTGGTGATATTTCACTTTCTAAAATAATTACCGTTAACATGAATCNTCACAAAAAACCTTTAGTTATGGAAGTACTACCAACGGGGAAGTAGTCGCTACTATATATCATTAGTGGCGACTTTATGACCTTTTGTGGCGACATTTTGCGCCACAATAAACACGGTTTCTTGTAGTGAAACCAAGTGAAAGAAATAAAGTAAATGCTTTGGTAAGTGTGTCTCTCAATGTTTTATTTTTATTTTTGGTTATATACTTCTTATTTAAGGGTTGAAAATATGTACTCTTTTAAGTTATAATTTGTTATGATTTGAACAGATGCAAAATAATCTAAATCTAAATAACCAGCTCAAAATTATTTGGCCAAATTTGATAGCTGGGGATAGTGATGTTAAATTTTGGCAGTACGAATGGATTAAACACGGTTATTGTAATCAAAATATAATCCCCATGATTCAGTACTTTCAAGCGGCGGTAAGAGTCTCCAGGATGATGACAAATCTGATTGACTACATGGACGCCAGGAGGAGTACATCCATCAAACCACACATCATATTCGGAGTCTCACATAAGACAATCTATTTTTAATTTGGTTGGACCGAATATTGATGTCTTTCTGTCGTGTATGGTAAATAGCACTGGATACGTGCTTCTCAAAGAGGTTTATCTTTGTTTGGACCGAACTGTGACACATTTCATTACTTGTTCAGGACCAGTTAAAAGTAACCTTTGTGGGGGGAACAATATATTTCTTCCAACTTTTCAGCTTACTAGGTAGTTCGGTATTTGTACGTGTTCTAAAAAAAAAATACAACAATGATATGAATGTTATTACACAACTTTTTAAAATATACTTAATTATGATGAATTTCGTTTTCTCTTTTATTATTATGGTCATTTAAATAAGAAAATCGACACAAATACATTAAGAACACCTGTGAAAGAAATAAAAATTGCAACAACGTGAAAGAGAATCAACAGACTCAATTTTGATGAAGGGGTGTGATCCATTATCTCTTTAATTTAAATAATACTAAAATAGCTGAAATAATAAAATAGCTAATTCAGACGAGCAAGAGCCTGAGAACGGACAAGAATTGCATTTTATTGAACTGCTACTGGATTACTTTATACACGATCGAGATCATTTCATGCCGAAGCAATTTCGAGTATATACAGGCTGCAGTCTTGAGTATAGTTTCACTTCAGTTCTTTGCTAATGAGTTCATCTTCAGACAATTCAACGAAAATGTGGATCTTCGGACCCTCGTTTAGAAGTGGTCATAGTGCTCCTCCGATCCTTTGTGTATCAAGATCGGAGGAGCACTATCACTACATCTTTTCTGCTGGTCAAGATCGAGTGTTTCATTTTTTTTTCTGTTGTTCAAGATCAACAAAGTAGAGAACTTTCCCATCGACATGTTTCTAAAAGAGCGAAGAAGCTTAAGTTGAAAAAGGAGGAGATAAAATTGAAGCCTGTTATTGCATTCGATGTTGCTGAAATGTGGTTATATGTCATATGGACACCCCGCGTGCTTATGTATGGAGGCTTCAAAATTTTGTTCTTGGCAAACATATTTTAACTCCATGCCCTGAAAATCCAACTCCAGTTAAGGCTTGCGCTATTAGTGCCTGTGGAAACTTTGCGGTACTAGGGACGGCCGGAGGTTGGATTGAGCGGCCAGGGGCGGCTCANTGGGGAAGTAATTGGCATAGCTTGTGATGTGACAAACACCATCATGATAAGTGCTGGATACCATGGCGATGTAAAAGTTTGGGACTTCAAATGTTGCCAGTTAAAATATAAGTGGGAGGTTGGGTGTTCCTTAGTTAAGATTGTGTTCCACCGTTCTAATGGTCTTTTGGCTTAGTTATCCGTCTATTTGATGTTATTGCACAGAGGTTGGTTCGTAAATTTGAGGGACCGTATTACTGACATGTGCTTTAGTGAGGATGGGAGATGGCTTTTGACATCCAGTATGGATGGGACTCTCAGAATCTGGGATGTAATTTTAGCTAGACAAATAGATGCAATACAAGTTGATCTGTCTATCACTGCATTATCTTTATCGCCTAATATGTATATCTTGGCCACATCACATGTTGATCAAAATGGTGTCAATCTGTGGGTCAATCATGCGATGTTCTCTGGAGTAAAAGAAATAGTCAGTATTAAGATGCCGCCTGCTGCTTCTGAAAAAGATGGTGAAAAAAGCAATAACAGGACTATCTTTAAGCCATTGGAGTCCTCTGATACTTCTCAGTTTCTAAATTCCAGATCTAGTCACTTTTTCACTTTTGCCTAAGAGTCAATGGCAGAGCTTGATCAACCTGGACATAATAAAATCCCGCAACAAACTTATCGAGCCGACACCTTTTTCTTGCCTTCAATTCCATCTCCGTCTGGTGAGATATTATTTAAACCAAGTGAGATACTAATGAGGAGAGTAATGCACAAAATACCAGATTGGAAGAGAGCAGTAAGAAAACTGATCTTCCAGTATCCAAATTCTTGCAAATTCTTAAGTCATGTGCGGAGAAAGAGAATTGTAAACTCCTCTCCTTCTCTTAATGTGTATCTACTTTCGTTATTGGACAGGCTCTAGGTATGACACATGTCGCGCCCCTTTTTTTTTTTTCTGCAAAAACGGGTTTTCCTTTTGGATGCACGACCTAACAACTCTTTTGGGCTTTGAGGGTGGATTGAAGAGTCGCCACCTAACGAATTAAGGCGCGTTAGGGCACCTATCTAACCTAAACTAGTCTAACTAAGGTCAACGAACCAGAGATCGGGTAAGGGTTCAAATTACCTCGAGGGGAAGGTGTTAGGCATCCCTCGAGGTCCACAAATGTGGGTCCCGGCCGTATCTCATGCAATTTATGTGGGGGTTACAACTAGCAAGTATGGTCACTTCATTTATTTAGGTTATTTAACTTAAATATGCTTACTAAGTGATAACATAATATTTAACAATTAAGAACACTTTAGTTATTTAATTAATTAGTTAAACATGCAAGACTAAATGATAACATAATATTTAACAATTAAGGATACTTTAGTTATTTTAATTAATTAGTTAAGCATGCAAGATTAAGTGATAACATAGTAACAAATACACATTAAACAATTAATAAAGAGATAAGCGAGGAGACAGAAATTACACAAGTAGATAAGCAAACAATTTTTATATTTTATTTAAGCTACCCCAAATAATTATAATTATAAACAAATAAAGGGACAAAATGAAAAGGAGACTCTGAAGGACTTTATGGATCAACACTTGATTTTTTTTTCTTTTTTCGATAGGCTTCCGTATAGGGACAGACAAAACCAAGGTTTGTCGCTTTAAGCCTGAGTCGATGTCATCATATCCGTAGGGCCTAAACTACCCCTACCCCACCACCGCATGCTTTTCGTCTCTAAAAGTGTGCCTCCGCTTAAGGCCAAGAGACATTGGACTACTATTAGGGTGGATTTAGACTAAAATAAAATATGCTTTTAATAGGTCCACCTAGACACCAAGTCAAACAAATAGGACGTTCATTTAGCGTGTAAAGTCTCAAGTTGGCCTCTATATTTTATTTAAACATGCTGTCAAACACAAGTAATTGTAAAAAAGGTCTCATACTGAGTGTGTGACATACAAACATTCAAGCAAGCAACAAAATAATATCAATAAAAGGACAGAAAGATATGACATAGTGCAAATTTTTTTATTTTTTTTTATTTCAGTTGATTAACAGTGGCAAAACAATTATTCATAAATGCAGGAAATATTTGGGCAGGATTTAATTAGGACAACAAATTTAAAGTTACATACAAAAAATTATTTAGTAGCTGAATTTGAATGGCAAGACAGTTCATTACAATGCAGAAAATTAATTATTTCATGCAGATGAAATTTGGACAGATTAGTTATTGGTTTTAAAAAAACAGTTATACTACCGGCAGGATATTAAGGCAGAGTCGACTTTAAATGCAATTTATCTAAATGGGACAGAGTATAGCATGCATGGAAATAATTAATTAATTTTATTTTAAATGACAGCAAAATTATATTGCAGGATTGCTGCAGCATAATTATTTAAGTTATTTAACATGCTGAGAATTGTTAGATTACGATTTTAGCAAGCTGTTTATTTACACTTATTAACCTTGATCTTATTAATTATATCCTATGAACATGCTTTCTAAGTGTAAACATGTTGGTTTATTAACTATAACAAATCAAAGCAAATTTTACATTTAGACCAGTTTCAGAATTTAATTAAACAATTACTACACTGATTTAGTTATTAAACATGCAGTGAGTAAATCCATTAATAAAACAGTCATGCAGAAAATAATATCTGATCATCAACAAATGCATAAAATAGTCATGCATAAAAATTGTCTTTAGTTATGGCATGCTGGAATATGTTGCAGAAATTAATTATATTGCAAAAAATTATCGGCTATGGGCAGAAAATATGCATAGATTTAATTCAATTACTTAACATGCTGAAAATTGGTTGATGACGTTTATGAACATGATTTCTATCACCAAAAAATAAAAAATGAAAAGTCGCTTGAAACCTATATGCATAATTTCTACACTCAGATAATATATTAAGAATTATATAACTCCTAGAGTACATGTATAGAAAACCTTTCTTGAAGGTTTGGTTTGCATATATATTTATCTAATAAAATGTGGTGAACCGTTGTAGTACATGATGCATAACAACAAATTGTGAACTGATGCCTCCCAAAATATAACATAGTGATTATTAAAAAAAAGATTAAATTATGATATTGATAATTCATATTAACAATAATTATATGATAAAATGAAATATGACCGACAACAAATAAAGCAGGAAGAAGAAGGTATGCCTCAATTCTATGATTTAATTGTGTTTACATTTTCAAAATGAGGATAGCCTATTTATAATTTCAACTAATTTCTTATCTAAGCAAAATAATAAATGACAATATTGATATAGTAATATTTAATAAAATGAAGTCAATGAGATGAAGTTTGGCAGAAGTAATCAAGTAATTAAGAATTTGTTTCCCTCCATTAATGGAGGTTGAGGTCAATAACAAGAAGGAAAGTAGAGAGAAAAATTGTATGCATTGCCTCATATTAAATGAATGAATAAATCTTTACAATATGATGTTTATATATATATAAAAAACTAATCTGTAAGTAATTCTAACCAACTGAACAACTAATTACTGTGATATATAATCTCATCAAAAAGCCAACAAAGAAACCTTTAATTATTTATTATTTATATAGAGACATGAAGTGTAGGACGACCAAGGGTAGTTTCATAATTATGTTATCACATGCAAGGGTAAAATAGTAATTACACATGATTGATATTTTAGCAAACCACACTACTTTTTCTTTCCATTCCCGATTGTTCCAGATCTTTTTCCTCTACTTCCAGATTATTATTATTAACATTTGCCATGGCGTCAGAGCCAAAATGATGGATCATCTCCCTCAAATCTCTTCTTCTCCTAACGGGTCAAAACTTATGGGTTACGAGTTAAATCAACTATACAGTTGAATATCCCAATTTGAAACACACGACATATAAGAAGAAGAGAACTGATAAAGCATAACCGCCAAATATTTATGAAATTTATCCATGTTTGGTGAAGAGCAGTATTGTTGGTGTAATATACCACAAATACAATAAATTACAGTTGAAAATAAAATGACAAAAATGAATAAATAATTCTTTAGACTGAGGCACAGATATCTCGCTCTCTTTAAGGAGATTCAAGCCCACTGCGGCATAATCTACACTGATCCAACAATAATACTCTGGACTTGTCCCCTCTAGGATACAACAACCCAACAACAGTGTACAACTCAAACAACTCCGGATTAGTTGAAGAGTCCAAAGCTCCACAACAAAAACATCTTCCTTCAACATATAAGTATTCTCTTTTGTATATAGTGAATATAGTTGAAAACTTATAATATTATTCTTTGTCTCAATTCTCTCTTTCACTACTTCACTAATCTCAATATACACACAATAAAATACTACTCATCTTTTTCACTCTATATTTTCTTGTACTTCTCTTATTTCTTCTTGTTTCCAACACAAAGGAAGATCACACTATTTATAGGTGATGAATTCTTCTTTGCAATGAATAGGAAGATAGTGGGTAGTAATTTTCCAAATGAAAGTTACAAGACATAAAGATAGAATAATGGGTGAAATGAAGAGTTGGTGGTTACATAAGTTACCAAAAACTAATGACCACTTTCTTCCACAATTGATGAGTGTAAAGAAGCACAAATGTAATGTCAATCAATAGACATAACATGATATATAATGTGACATATAACATATTTTTATTAATATTAAATGTCACACCAACAATCCCCCACTCATTTTTCTATTTCTACTTATATATAAGAGGGAGTTTATGCCCAAGTGGAGCAATTGTTTATGCCCAAGTGGAGCAATTCTACTGGCTTAGATTTCTACTATATTTCACAAGTTTTGTACATTTTGTATATTCTACTTATATCAAGAGGGAGTTTATGCCCAAGTGGAGCAATTGTTTATGCCCAAGTGCAGCAATTCTACTCGCTTAGATTTCTACTATATTTCACAAGTTTTGTACATTTTGTAACTATATTAAAATTTGAATATAAAATTATATTTATAAAATCTGTAAATTAAAAAAACAAAAAATTCTTAACTTTTGAATTATGTCAAATAAAAGTTATTCACTTTCACAAATTTTTTATGTCCAATAATCATTTTTTATTATGCTTATAATACCCAAATTTTTTGTGATAAAGTCATATACCATACTACAGAAAAAAACACAGCATTTGGATATATATGACACAACTTTGATATGGAGTATACTTTAAGCAGTCATCGTAAAAGCTATAAAAATTGTACATTGAGACCCACCAAACAGATGAACTAAAACCGCTCAAATGTGTAATTTTGCCATTAAATTTAGGGGATTTCTTTTATTTTTCTGAGTTCCCCTTCTGCTATTATAATGTTTCCTTTTTTGATTTATATTTTGGTTTGACCAAACGACAACAACTTTTGCTGTCACTAATATGGACCACAAATGACTTAAAAAATATTAAAAATTACAACAATTAATAATTTAAAATATTAAAAGATATATAATAAAATAGGTTGACTCTCAGAATTCTATCAGGGTCACATATATTGGGATAGAAAAAGTAACATATATCATTTTTATAATATTAACAACTTAAAATATCTGTAAGTCATTTTAAAAGGATTAATTTTGTAATTTTATCCATATCACATAAATTACGACAAAGTGACCAATAATATATGTTATTTGAAAGTTACATCAAAATATTATGAATTACGATAATTAATCACTTAAAACATTTTTTTTTTAAATATGAAAATTTGGATGACTCTCGAAATTTCATTTGTGTCACATAAATTGAGACAACAAAAAAAAATATATTGGGTCTCTTGTAATTTATTTGTCTTATTTTTTTTGTTTTTTATATTTTAAATTTACGTAAAAATACTATAAATCATGATAATTGCCAACATAAAATATGTTTTAAAAAAACGTACAAGAAATTCCACTGATTCTTGAAATTAATCTATTGTTAAAAATTGTGTAAATAATACTAAATCATCATAATTGACAACATCAAATATTTCAAAAATAAAAACATATAAAATAAATTTGATTGATTCTTGAAATTAATCTATCCTTAAAAATTGAATACTATAAATTATGATAATTTACAGCTTAAAATATGTATAAAAAGCGCATAAAAAATTTGACTGATTCTTAAAATTAATCTATCAATGTCACATAAAATGGGACAAAAGTAGTAATATGTATTTTTTTTCTTTCTTCTACTATTCTATAAAAGAGAGTTTCAACAGGTTAACCACGCAGCAGGTCAACATGCCTGCCTGGCATTAATAAGGACAAAGTAGTAATTTCCGCAACCCTAGACCCCTCATTTCAGCGTCTGCCGCGTGTACTGTCTCACGCTCTCATCTATCTTTCTCCAGTAAATCTCACTCTTTTCCATCTGTCTTCAATAGAAAATATAATTTCTCTTTCGTTTCTCCGCTGCTTCAGCTTCCTGTCATTCTTCATGTGCTTGCCCTGCTCTTGCCTCCGTTGATTCCAGGTAATATTTTCTTTCGCTTTCTTCTCCAAAATTTGCAATCCNGTTTTATCGATTTGGACTCCCTTTTTGATGAAAAAGGTATATTTACGATCCTTATGTTATGGGTAAACTGATTTTAACATAAAATTATTGATTCATCGATTATTTTCATCATACTAACTGCGTACAATTTGGACTTTCCCGGTAAAGTTAAAGTTTGATAAATTGAGAATTTCAAGGTCGATCTTAACTCCGTTTTTGATGAAATTTCATATTTGAACTTATCTAAGCATGTGTAAGATGTTTTTCAAGAGATATTTCATTTTTGAGTCGGGGTTTTGAATCCGAATATTTTAGGCTTCTTCAAGAACGTGGATTTTCCTTCAAATTGAGTTTGTGAATTGATTTCAACTCCGTTTTCAAATTGGTTTTCACCATTAGCTTCCAAATGCTTTAAGGATCATTTTACATCAAAGATTTCCAGATTTGGGTATCGTTTTCCGGTATGATACTTTTGGACCGGTTTGCTCTTTTTCCCTAAATTTCTTGATTTTGGTGTCATTGGACTCGAATTGTGATTGTGAATAATTATTTGAATAGATTATCATGATCCGGATTATACTCGGAAAGGAAAGGCTCAAGTCAAGTAACTTTTGGAGTTCATTTTAAGGCAAGTGGCTTCCAAACTTTGTAAAACTCTTAAACTACGCATGACTACTTTTCTAATTGTGTTGGGGAGTAATGGGGATTGAGGATGAGTTTTATTTGTTGATTGAAATTGTTGTAAATGAAAGATGGGGAATAAAACGAGCTAAATGTGTTATATGTGACTTGAATTTGTTGAATAAGTCATGTGATAACTGATATTGAAGGGTTAGAAGAGCATGAGTAGGCTATGATTGATACAGACATTGATGTTGAGACAGATGATGTGTAATACTATGATTTGGTCGTGATATGGTTGTGATTGAGACAAGTGATGTGTAATACTATGATGTGGTCGTGATATGGTTGTGATTGAGACAAATGATGTGTAATACTATGATGTGATCGTGATATGATTGTGATTGATGACATGTGCATATTCATTATTCATCCAATGTGTGAACTATCTGTTGCTTGAGTTCTGAGACACTGATATGAGGATGGATGGATATGAAACACAGTTGAGACTAGCTCCGGCTAGAGATATATGAGATGGACTAGCTCGGGCTAGCGATTTGGATGCCGATGGGATCTGGTTCCGACGGTGATACATGGTCCATGTGTGGCCCCCATGGGTTCTGATTTGAGTATTCAGCGCGGACTGATTACGTCAACAGATGTGTATCGTAGGACAGACATGCATCACGATTACATGACATCATTATTGCATTTTGCATCGCATTTACCTTATCTTTGCCTGTGATGTGTAGATTGTATCGGTTTACTCTTCTTATGTGGAATTTGATCTACTTGCTCTTATTTGTTGATCTGAGGTTGATGAGGATATACTGTTTGTTCTGGCTGTTGAATATGATCTATTTAGTATAGGTTGGTTGGTTTGCTGCTAGATTGAAGTTTTGGTGATTCGGTTGGGATTGAAAGGAGTTGTTTGTAGCTGCTAGTTTTGCTTAGTTTAGAGTTACTTGCGAGTACCTGTGGTTTTCGGTACTCACCCTTGCTTCTACACAATTGTGTAGGTTGACAGCTCTCTCTCAGATTCGGCTTAGTAGTTTCTTTAGCAGATTGAGCTTCGGGACATACTTGAGAGATAGCGGTTCAATCCAGACGTGCTCTTGAGTTATCTTTACTTTCAGTTTTGTTCTATTCGAGAACTATACTCTGAGACTTGTATATTTTTATTCGAATTCTGTATTTAGAGGTTTGTACATGTGACAACCAAATTCTGGGTAGTGTTGAGTCTTAATTAAAGTCTTCCGCTTATTTATTATCTTTTATTCTCGTATATCTACTTCTCTATCATTGTGGTTGGGTTAGGCTGACGTGTCCGGTGGGAAATGGACACGTGCCATCACATCCGGATTTGGGGTGTGACAAAATCGCAGTAATATGGGTTGAAGAAGACTCTACTCACCCTATTTCTACCCCACATATTCGAATTTATACTCATAGTAATAGAGCTCAATTAGTAAATTATTATTATGGCTGCTATGATCCACTACAATATCCATTATTATTTCCATTTGGAGAAAATGGATGCCACTGTGGAATCAAAAGAATCTTGCGAACAAATAATATGACAAGAAATAAAGCTCACTGTGAACATGAGCAGTTGCCCAGTATATCAAATATGTGTTCAATAGATGGTTTTCTTGATATGGAAGCTCAATCATTGCAAAAAGGAAAAAGAAAAAGAGATGCAATATCTTGCTGAGAGTATTACTGTTACAAATTCCAAATTAGAGAAGATGAAACATATCAGGTGGAAGAATATTTCAACAATTTATAGTTGATATTTATATAAAAGTTGAAACACAAAGATTAGACTTTTTCTCATTCAACCAGGATTTATGTAGAATCGAAGTCTTGCAAGGGATTCTTGATATATTAAGATGTGGAGAAAGGGAAGCTTCAAATATTGGAAAGAAAAATTTTCTACATGTTACTTTTATAGGAGGACCAAGAGACATGCGTCGACGATATATGGACGCCATTGCATTGGTGCAATACTTTGGAAAACCTGATTTATTCATAACAATGACATGCAGCCCATCTTTGCCAGAAATAAAAGAACAACTACTACTCAATGATGAAGTACAAAACAGACCCGATTTGGTTAGTAGAGTTTTCAGAGCAAAAGTAGAAGAATTAAAAAAAGATATATTAAAAAGACAAATTTTTGGAAAGGTTGCTGCTTTTATGTATACTATAGAGTTTCAAAAACGTGGTCTTTCACATGCTCATTTCCTTATTATACTTGCTAATGAACACAAATTGCTAACTCCTAAATCTTATGATAAATTTGTATGTGCTGAACTTCCTGATTCTGTTGTAGATCATGAATACTCATTTGTTATCAAACATATGATGCATGGCCCTTGTGGAAAATTAAATCCCACAAATAGTTGCATGAAACAAAAAGATAAGTGCAAATTCAAATATCCAAAAGATTTTGTTGAACGAACATCCAAAGGAAAGAATTCATATCCAATATACAAGCGGAGAAAAACCAAAGAATGTGTCAAAAAGAAAGGTATTTTCCTAGACAATTCATGGGTTGTTCCATATAATCCTTTCTTGTTATGCAAGTATAATTGTCATATGAATGTTGAAGTTTGTTCTGATATCAAAGTAGTCAAATATATCTACAAATATATTTGTAAAGGACATGACAAAATTACTTTTCAAATACATGATAGTAATATAGATACTGGTGTAGATGAAATAAAAGAATACCAATCTGGTAGGTAGGTTTCACCTCCTGAGGCAGCCTGGCGATTATTTAAATTTTCAATCAGTGAAATGACTCCATATGTCTATCACCTTCAGTTACATTTACAAGGACAACAATTTGTTTCCTTTAAGAGTATTGACAAGGTAGATAAAATTCTAAATAATCCGATGATTGGAAAAACAATGTTAACTGAATTTTTTGCTATGAATAGAACAAACACTGATGCTATGCAACTATCATTATTATATAAAGAATTTCCTGAATACTTTGTATGGTCAACAAAAGACAAAATTTGGACACGTCGAAAACAACGTTTTGTTATTGGCCGTGTTGTAACATGTCATCCAACAGAAGGAGAAAGATATTACCTTAGATTATTACTCATGAATGTTAGAGGACCAAAATCATATGAGGATTTACTTAAAGTAGATGTTGAATATTGTAGTACATTTAGAGAGTCTGCGGAAAAAAGAGGCTTGTTACATTGTGATAACAACTTAGTGGAATGTATGTCTGAGGCTGTCACTTACCAAATGCCATATAGTTTAAGACGTTTGTTTGCAACATTACTGGTCTATTGTAATCCTGCCAATCCAGCAAAAATTTGGAAACAATTTGAAGCTCCAATGTCAGAAGACTTTCAAATTCTACCTAACATGAATCCAAAAAATATTACTTACCTGACTTTAAATCATATTAATGACTTTTTGCATTTGATGGGACATGATATTAACGAATATAAATTGATTGCAGAGACAGTAAAATCTTCAACGGATGTCAAAGAAGCTATTGAATGTTTGTTTGAGAGAAACATTATTGTTGCAGAAGAGGATTTGTTGCTACAGACAAAATTAAATACCCAACAATGAATAACATATGATACAATCCTTGATAGAATATTTTCCAACAAATCAGGAGCTTTTTTTATTGATGGACCTAGAGGAACAGGTAAAACTTTTTTATATCGTGCCTTATTAGCTGCCGTATGCTCAAGAGGTGTTGTTGCCTTAGCAACAGCAAGTTCAGGTGTCGCAGCTTCGATCCTCCCAGGAGGACGAACTGCTCACTCTCGCTTTAAGTTTCCCATTGAAATAGATCAAAATTTTTCTTGTAACATCAGTAAACAAAGCTCACTAGCAGCTTTAATACGTGATGCCAAATTAATCGTATGGGATGAAGTATCTATGGCCAAAAAAGGACTGCTAGAAGCTTTTGATATTCTCTTGAGAGATTTAATGGACACAAATATCTTATTTGGTGGAAAAGTCATTGTCTTTGGTGGTGATTTTAGACAAACTCTTCCTGTTGTTCGCAGTGAAAAAAAGGATGATTTCATTCGAGAGAGTTTACTGTTTTCTGAAATTTGGAATCACCTTGAAAAATTACGATTATCTGACAATATGCGAGCAAAAACAGACCCCACATTTTGTGAGTACTTGCTAAGAATAGGAAATGGAAAAGAAAAAGTACATGATAATGATAAAATTCAAATACCCCATTGCTTTATTATACCTTTTATTTCTGAAAATGAATCATTAGATGTCTTATTTAGACTAACTTATCCGGATCTACATACATGTTCTTCTAATGTATCTTCTATGACCTCTCGTGTAATTTTAATGACAAAAAATGACTTCGTCGATGAAATGAATGATTTGCTTATAACTCAATTTCCTGGTGATCCTAAAACATATGTTTCATTTGATGNACTTATCCGGATCTACATACATGTTCTTCTAATGTATCTTCTATGACCTCTCGTGTAATTTTGACGACAAAAAATGACTTCGTCGATGAAATGAATGATTTGCTTATAACTCAATTATAACTCAATTTCCTGGTGATCCTAAAACATATGTTTCATTTGATAAGACTATTGAAGCGAATGATCAAAGTCAATATGAAGATTTTCTACACACCCTACATCCAGCTGGTTTGCCTCCCCACAAATTGACATTAAAAAAATATTGCCCTGTCATGTTACTAAGAAATCTAAATCCTTGTGAGGGCTTGTGCAATGGTACTAGACTTATATGTAATGATCTTCGAAAACATGTTATCAGTGCAACAATTGCAACTGGAGATTTCAAAAACAAGCATGTATTTATTCCAAGAATACCATTATTATCATCTGCAGATGAAAAATTGCCTGTTCCTTTTAAAAGAACACAATATCCTTTACGTTTATGTTTTGCTATGACAATAAATAAAGCTCAAGGTCAAACATTGGACTTTGTTGGAATTTATTTACGAGAACCTGTTTTCTCACATGGACAACTGTATGTGGCTTTATCAAGAGCAAGAAGTTCCAATTGTATAAAAATATTAATTCGCCCACCAACACCAGATGATGACGATGATCATTCAACATACAACATAGTCTACAACGAAATCATTCAAAAAGCATTCACATGAAACCATCCTTGGATGCCCCTAAATCCTTTTGACTGTGCCTCCTCCATCAGAAAAGCTTGCCCTCAGAGTTGACAATGTCCTATAGATCAGTCCAGCGTTATGATACATGTATTTTACTTTTATTTGTATAAATTATAATCATATTTTTTCCATGCACATAATTTACACTACAAAGTAAACGTTTAACCTTCAGTTTATTCCTACTTCCATCGCCGTCTACCAAAACGATCGGAAATGTTTCAAAAGAAAGTAGGCACGCCAAGCATAGACTTTGAGGTGCTTGAGAAGATTAATGAAGGTGTGTTGCCACTATCTTAAGTTTACATACTCTAAAATTGCGTCGATTGATAATTTTGAATTTAAATTTCTGTGAAATTGTTTGCTGTGTAAATCAAGTAGTTGACCACCCTGTCAGAAGATATATGAACAGGCGAGAAATCAATTGAAGTTGATTTCTTTGTTAAAAGCAGGTATATGAACAGGCGAGTCAACCTTATTCTTTTGAATACATGTCCAATGAAAAGAACTTGATAAACTTAAATCAGATTTCCTAAGGTATGGTAGCAGTGGAAAATTGAAATATCTTATACTTAGATACTAAGCGTTATTTAAACCACCCTGTCAGAAGATTAGAAATTACGAGTAAAACCATGATGGAAAAAAAAAATTCCTTAGAGCCAAAATAGTTGTTGATTTGGCAAACTACTTACTCACATTGTTTGTAAATTTGGGCTGAAATGTTTAGCAAAGCAAAGAGGAATATTTTGGAAGCACTTCACTGATTTTCTTTGAAAAAGAAGAATATTTTGGATCACATGAACTTTGATGACTCCCTCAACTTTGCAGATTTATCATTTTTTAATCATTTCTATTGATTTTTAGTCCTCTGTTTGTGAATTTTCCGAAGATCCTTAATTTTTGGTTGATCTTTTAGCTCCACAAAAATCATAACCTGGTAACCATCTCAGAAGATTAACCAATTCTGTCTCCTTTGCATCCTGTGGTAGCTCAAAGATGAAAATTGTCCAAACGTAAAAAAGACAACACCCGTAATTGATTAACCTCAAGAATAGCGGAAAAAGCAAGATTAGTACAAGTAAGATCATATCCATGTAAACATATACACATTATCAATTGTTTTCTATTCATAACTTTATATTTCAATTCTTTTGGTATTCTTTATTATTGAAATATAGTATTTGTGATTCTTCAAAAGTACTATATTTTTGGAGAATTCAACATGGTTGCGGCAACAAAAATGAAGAGTCCCCACAACTTAGGTCTACAGTATCCTGTTTATAATAGTGATTTTCACTCTTTTTGACATCTTATTCATATATCTTCTTCTTTGGAAAACCATTGGTCTACTGCTCTTACACTAAACTAAAAACTCTGTTGTTCCGTCCACACCATTCTAATTGGTGGTTACACATACATTTGTTTATTTTAATTATCATAGTTCATCTTTTACTATTGTCTTGCATAGTTTCCCCATTTAACAATCATAATAAATTATCTACTTTTTGTTTGTCAGCTTATCTTCTCCTTCCTTCTCTGCTTCCAGACGAGTTCATCTCTTAGTTACAAACTCAGGTATGTTTTTACCCAAAATTTCTTTTATTTTTCTCAGTTCCCCTTCTGCTTCTTTTGTTTTCACGAGACACTGATTCAAGTGCCGGTCCAAACCATATGTATAGACTAGGCGGTCAACAAGATTTAGAGGAATCCCCAGTCGTGGTCACAGGTACCTTATCTATTTTCTCACTTGATGTATACGCTTTCATAAACTCAGGAGTTGCTTTCTCATATACTAAATACAGTCAGACTTTGTTATGCCAACCATTTGTCCACAAATCTACTATGATTGTCTATACCTTAAATCCTTAACTAACTTAAACTCAAGTGGAAAGCACAGGTATTCCCCAGCTATTGATATGTACTCAGCCAAACAGGGAAAATGTTATATATTAGACTTTTCTGCAACAAATAGGAGGAATATGACAGCACAATACATAACAGAACTAATAGCTATTACTCTAAATATTAGTTAGTTTTGAATTCTGAAAAAGAATTGTGCTTCTTTTTTGTTATTATCGGTTGTTTCTCTTGCGTTATGCTAAATTTCGATGGGTACATGATTATTATACTTGAGCAGCTGCATATTGGTACTGCTTCTTATATTTTCCAGCTGCATACTTCAAACCCACCCCTCAAGTTTATTTGTAGTATTACTAATTTGGTTTGCTATTATAATGTTTCCTTTTTTGATTTATATTAGGTTTGAGCAAACGACAACAACTTTTGCTGTCACTAATATGGACTATTTCATCGCTGGGAATACTAGAGATCCTACAAGCAATGATTGATAATGGCATATATTACACAAAATAAAAATGAACACAAATGTTTACTGCTCTTTTTTTCTTTCAAAGTGTTAATTCTGGTTCTTTGTGATCTTACGAGAATATGCTTCTCTGTCACTTTTCTTATTTTTTCATAGTGTTGAAATTCACCGAACCTCATCTGTTGTATGTGGATATTTTTATTATGCTTTAAATAGCGTTAAAGAAAATACATGTTTGTCATAAAAAAAACTTATTCCTTTATCCATGCAAACAATCGCTTCAAAAACTCCGTTATTAGCCCCAAGACATACCATTTATATTATTGGTATGCACGGGCAACATTATCTAGTATATATAGATAACCACGTTAAAAGTTATTTAATAAGTAAAAATATGGAGTTTTCCCCTCTTTTCCTATCTCCTTAACCTACCCTCCTCTGCATATTAAATATTAGCAGTTCATTAATCCCCTCCAAATTAGGGTTTCAAACCTCATCAGATCTCATCTCCAACCATGAAAATGCATTCACGGTTTACGTTTGTGATTAAGAAGAAGCTGGCTAATAAGCCGAGGCAGAACATCCTATTTCTTACTGGATCGGAATTAGACTAATAACACCATCAGGTATAATGCTAATCGTTAGCGCTGGCGAAGGACTAATCTAGGATTTAAGGTCGAAGAATCGTGTTTTGTTTATGTTTTTTGTTCTATTTGTGTTCTTCGTTTTGTTTATGTTTTTTATTCTGTATGTGTTCTTCGTTTTGTTTAACAGGAGATTCTTATGTGAGGAAACTTATTGTAAGTTTATGGGAGAAGAACAATTTGTTTGTTACCTATGTCCTCATCAACTATTAATCTTAGAGTTTATTTCAAGGTAAGATTTTTGATCGTACCCTTTTTGTATGTTAATTTTTGTTCAAATTAATACGGTTATAATCACAATTGTTAACAAGTGTGTGTATGATAGCATTATCATTTTCAATTATCCAGATTGTGGCTTAAGAAATAAGAACCTGTGACATGTTTATTTCAACGTGCAATCTGCATATTATAATTTCTATTTTTCCACTGCTTTTGATTTGTTTTATTCTCGTTGATTTCAAAATTTAGAGGTTTAGGGGAATAAAGTACATTGCCTGAAAATTCGGCATTTATTCTGATGGTTGAAGCTCAATTGTGATTTGTATTTTGTTGGGTGTTGTTGTATAAAGGTATATCTATTGAGTTTTAGGTATCTGCTTAATGTTGGAGATTTTGCTCCACAGAGTTATTATGTTTCTAGTTAACAATTTGTTGGAGCAAATCATGTGATTGTCTGTTACGGTTTATTTAATTTTCTTTTGACATGTTAGTCAGATTAGATTGAACAATCATGAAATATTTCGGGATAATAGGAAATAACATAGAGTTCAATATATTAACTTTGAACTGAAGCTAGTTAAATTTCCTTATTTTAAACAATAGTAAAAATAAGTGAATATCAGCTCACATTAAAATTGGTCACAAGAGTGTTACTTCAACCTACTTTTCGATCTTAAGTTTTGGTGTCTCACTTCCTTCGTTGTCCGAGAAAATGTCATCAATACTAAATGGATACTAGTGGAGAAATCTGGAGTCGGTTTCACTTTCGAAACAAAAATAGGCACTGCCTAATTGTTAAGGATCTGAAATATTCTCCTCTTACAAAGGCTTTCCATGCTATTAGGATTTGCACAGCTCAATTCAATAAGTAGCAGTTTTTTCACCTCTTTCCCATTGAAGTCGTCGTTAAGCCTTTTGTCTGTTGCGTCAATAATTCTACCTTCAGAGTACAGTCTCCCAAATCCCATAAACCAAATTCCCCATTTTATGACCACTCCTTTCTATTTCAATTGGTCTCCTCCCACCAGCCGCTTTTAGTATAAATACACCGTAGTTGAAAACATTAGTTTTCTTGGTTGCTTTTCTGTATTGAAGGTATTCAGGAGCAATGTATCCAATTGTTCCAGCTATAAGTGTTGAGGCCGGACTATTTTTATGATCCATAAGTCTTGCTAGCCTAAAATCGCCAAGCCTTTCATTGTTGCTCCCATCAATTGTAATGTTACTGGTCTTATGTCTCTGTGAGTTACCTGTTGCTTACATTCTTGATGCAAATAAGTCAGAACAGATGCCAAACCAACTACTATATTGTCCCTATAAGGCCATTTCAGCAGATTCCCATGCTCGAATTTCTTATATTGCACCAGATCAAGACTCTCAGAAGAGATATATATGCAGAGAAAGTGCAACACTTATCTATAAGATTAAGCTAACATTGACATACACACACACACATAGTCGAAGTAAGTTGATTAACAATTACTATGACCCTTATATGATAAAGAACTCACTGTTTATAGCAAGAGCAAGAAAATTTCAATACGAGAATACGAAGTAATCTTGTTAGAATAACTCGTGGGATAACAAAAAGAAATATAAACCAAAAAGTTAACTTAAAATGACAAAAGAAATTCTAGACGACTGTCACACAGATCAGTTTGTGCATTGTAGCAGGAATTTATTACTCAAAAGAATAGAATCCTACGGGCTTTAAGCAATCAATTGTTAAAACACTGACAAAGGATGCATGCTTTCCAAAGTAACACTTAAACTAGAACACATGGTTGTGGCTTCGGCACAATACTAGTTTCTATCTTTTTAACCATTTTGTTCTGTTGTATGCTTTATTATTATGAATCAAGAATCCATAAGTGAATGTTTTTCATAAGAAATTTAATTCAACCATGCTTGAAAGGTTCCATCATTATTGAACTGAATTTTCCTAGAAAAGTCTATACAATATTCTCTAAGGATGTTGGGATCCTAACTAAAAAATCATTTCTATTAGTTTATCAACTGAAAGAAATTTATCTGATATTATTATTCATAGAAACAAGATGTTGGATGCATGGAGCTCGTCTAGTGGCCAAATATTAACAAGGCCTCTCGTTTTGAGTTGTACGCAAAGTGTGACGTTGATTTCTGTGTCCTTTCTGGATAACTGAACATAAGTTTTCCCTTAAGGACAAGCATGGAGTCAAAAACTTTTTAAAAGATAATCTGCAATATAGTCATTGTGATGAGAGTGCATAAGTGCCTAGTCTTTTCTATGTATTGACCAAGGTATAACCATGAAGTGATATCTCTTTTCACTCTTACTACACTACACCTTCAGGTTCCGTCTTCTGATTTATATACTTAACCATTAAGAATTTTCCTATTTCACTTGCTTGAGCTCTTCACCTCATATTCTGCTTGGCACTTACTTTGGTCATGCATTTAAATTAGAGGAAATTGCTCTCGAGTGTCATTTTTTGGTCACTAAGAAGTTTCATTACCAAAATAAGATTTAAAATGCAGAAAACAACCTCACCACCGTATATTGAGCCCAGTGGTTAAGGTTATAATCAAAACTTTTAGACAACAAACCTATTTGTTAACTAGGATAAAAGTTTAAAGTTTGTAATTTCCTAGATATCTTGGGTTTCAAGTTCCCTCGAAGATAAACTTACTGGACTAGCATCTTCACAATTACTTCTACTGGCGTAACTTGTGTTGAAATATTCAGTTATTCCTCTCTTGCCATATGTTATAGACACCAACAGAAAACATATCCTATATACTCCAGCAACATTGATCTTCCCTCTATAGTGTGTTACAGCCCAATTAACATCGTGCTCCTATGTCATGTTGCTCTCGTTACTCCTTGACACTACAATATATTGCTCCAAACTGCTGCAGACACGGGACACTGAAAGATTAAATGGAAGATACTCTCCAAAATAGAAAAATTCTTTTGAAAGAATAGTCACAGTCATAGATAATAATGACTATAGTTATAATGAGATTGACATAGAAGAAGATTTAGAAATAGTAAAAGAAAGATTAAGCACATAAAAAAGAATAAACTATGAAATACCACAAATATCATAAAAAATGAGTACCTCAAGAAGAATAGATAAAACTCCACAAAAATCAATAGAAGAAGAAATAGAACCATATCACTACTACTTAACGGGAGTAATGGAACAACGAAAATACTTAATATTAATAAATACAGGACAAGAAGAAAACTATATTACAAGAGAATTAGTAACAGAAGATGAAATAATAACTACTGAACAATTATGCCCTGAACTACCAAAGACATTAATATATACCGAAGAAACTACAGAAAAGGAAATAATCTTTGGAGGTGTATCAATAGTAATAAAGTTTAAAATATATCAAGGAGATAAAAATATCACTTTAGGAATAAAATGGCTAGAACAAGTAAAATCATATAATCTAGAAGACAAACAGTTGACAATAAATTATGAAAATAAAAGAATAATGATAAAAACAACTTTAATATGATAAAAATATGAAAATATATATACTTGCAAAGATAATAATAGAGAGATATTACAACAGATATCATACACCAATGATAGATACAAGAGCAGAAGCTAATATATGTAAATACAATTGTTTACCAGAAGACAAATGAGAAAAGTTAAAAACACCGATAGTAGTAACATGATCACATATAAGGCCAAAAATATAAAAATACAAATATGAGATAAGATATTAACTATAGAAGAAATGTATAACTTCGAGCTTACAACAAAAGATATGCTATAAGGAATGTCATTTTTAGAAAAATTATACCCACATATAATAACAAAAACACATTGGTGGTACACAACACCATGTAAACAAAAAATAGGAGCAAAAAGAGTGACTAATAAAAAACGAAAAACAACAGAATGGATAAAAGGAAGTGAAAAAATTACTCAAAAATTAGAAAATATAAGAGAAGAAGACCCTAAAATAGAATTAATTATATTTTCTATAGATAAAGTAAAAATAATTCAAGATAAGTTAGAATTGTTATATAGTGAAGATCCTTTACAAGGATGGAAAAAACATAAAACAAAAGTAAAAATTGAGCTAATTGATAATAATAGTATAATAATTCAAAAACCATTAAAATATAATTTTAATGATTTAACAGAATTTAAGATACATATAAGCGAATTACTAGAAAAGGGGTATATACAAGAAAGCAATAGCAAACATACAAACCTAATATTTATAGTAAATAAACATAGTGAGATATCAACACTTTATGGATAACTATTTTAAACAACTAGAATATTGTGTAGTATATATTGATGATATATTACTATATTCCAAAACACAAGATAATCCTCCTCTAGCTTGAGGTATTTAATCCTCATGGTTTACTCTTTTGGTATCACATGTCTTAGATATTCTCATGATTTCCTCAATATGCATGATTCACGAAAAGCCTAAATTTTTGAGGAAATGAGTTAACTTTATTGATTTCTTCATGTTTATGTGCATTTGAGTGTGAGTTTCATATAGACTTCATGATATGATGTTCCGAACATGCTTTAGCTTGGAGTTGATGTTTTCCCCTCGAATATGTGCATTTATGTAATTGCATTCATGTTGGGTTGTTGAATTAAGTTCCTACCCTCTTTATGATGTCTTTGAATAATCAAGGATGAATCTTCCAAAGGATGTCTAAAATTACAACTTTCTTTAGGATCTGGTTCCAATTCCGATGGAGTCACCTAGGGCCAGTGGACTGGCAAACGGACCATAGGTCAAGCCGTGGTTGGCGATTCCAAGATCCCAAAATGTCAAATTCTAGTACGTTTCAGAAGGTTCACCTTGACCGTACGTCGACCTATGTACGAGTCGTAGGTTGGTTTCGTAGGTGAGTCCCAAACATAGAGAATTAATTTTTTGAGTCAGAAATTAAAACCCACGACTCAGTATGTCCCACCCATAGGTGGACCCACAGACAATACATAGGTCTGCCGTTGGGGTCCCAAAAATCTAGTCTCTGACCCCAAATGACGATAAACGAGAACGGTCCGTGGTCTGACCAACAAACCGTCGATTTGGCCATCGACGAAAGTCGAAAGTTTTTATCTCAAGGGCTTTTGGGTCTTTTCATAATTTTTTTACTCTAATACTATGTTGTTTTTCCATCTATTATAAGCCTTATATATGTCACGACCCAAGGGTACACCCTAGACGTAACATGGAATACAAGACCCCGAGATGCCTCATATAAGCCACTTAGCTTTCATAAAATAAGATAATAGAAATGAGCGGAAATTAAAACATTTTCAACAACATCAAAGTATTTTATAAACGAAGCGGTAGTCTATTATACTTTGTCTCAAACCATCTAAATCATGAATATCCTTGGGACACGACCCATATAAAAGTTCAAAACATAAAATGAAAGAACATAAGGAAATGGTTGCTATATCCTCGAATGCTATGAGGATTTACCAATCTTTGAATCTTGCTTCTACTAAGATCCTAGCCATGGGGATGAGAGTCGATATTGCCAGACCCTACATTTGGATAAGAAATATAGGCAAGAGTATGAGATTTAGTACAAACATTTACTAAATATGATAGCTTGCATCAACATCAACATAAGCATAAGAGATAAGATCATAAGTCATAAGCATAATCAATGCACATAAATCATCATAAAATAGCAACATTGGAGGAACACTTCTTGAAGTGACCACAACTTATCCTTTGTCAAGATTTGGGTAATCCAGCTCAAGTCATACATATCATGGAAGGAAACTTAAGCAACAATCAAAGCTAATCATTAATCATAACAAGTAAATCTCATCTTTAAACATACTTACCATACTTCCTTGAAGTAACCTTGTTTCATCATAACTATGTTGCTTTGATTGAAGAATAGTCAATCCTTAGCTATGTCTACTCTTCATGGAAGTCACACAATCTTACCAATCCAAGCTAAATCATTAACCATGGAAGAGTACTACATTACTAATCCAAGCTACCATGAAGAAGCACCACATCTATTGCTAAATCAAGCTATCATCAATCATTACTATTTAATATTTCAATGCTACTAAGGAAAATCATCTCATTATGCTAGCCCAAGCTATCATGGAAATCACCATATCATGCAAGTCCAAGCTATCCATGGAATGGTACTATTGCTCTATCCAAGATACCATGAAGTGGTATGGCCTTACCAAGTCAAACTACCATGCAAAGCATCTTATCATCCTAGTTCAAGCTATTTATTAGAAGGGTACTATTGCTCAATCAAAGTTATCCATGGGTTCTATTAACCCAAGTTATCATGAGATGGTCTTGTCTTAAGACCTTAACTTAAAAACTAAAATAATTTGAAAATACTTTTAAGACCTTAACTTAAAAACTAAAGACTCTCATGCTAGTGCTCGCGAAAGGCCACTCGACGACTTACCAAATGAGCCTTTCGCTCAGCAAAATTTATAGTGAGTCGACTTGGGAGCTAAGTCGACTTTAGGTGATGAAGAGTCGACTTCAGAGACTCTTCTAATGGAACGGTGAACCCGACTTGACTCACCTAAAGTTACAGAATGCACGACCTGAGGGATCACGCCAAAAGGCGAGGAGGTTCCACTTGGAAGATCGCCAAGTCAACTTGGAGGATCAGCTAGTTAACTAAGAAGTGAATATTTTCCCTTCTCTAAATCTGGGGTGTTACAATAGAAATGTTTTTGACCCTATAATCTCCCAATTAAAGTCATTCTCTCAAAGTCTCAAATTAAGAACAAGTTTTCCTCTCAAATATTTCTCTTTCTAGAAGTTGAAGAAGAAAGTATGGGTTTCAAGGTGAAGCCTCCTAATCCTCCATTTCTTCCATGCTCTTGGAATTAAGGTATGCCAGTTTTCATCTATGGAGCCTTTTTCTGCATGGAGTTCCTAATTTTTCTATTTTGAAGTTAGAAATCTCCAATTGAAGTTAGTGTTTTCTTCTATGTTATGGGTGCCTTTCAATGTTGAGTTAATTCATCGTTTTATGACTATTATGCATGAATTGAGATCAATTCAATAATTTAAAGATGAATCCCCATAACTGAAATGACCCAAAAGGTTCTTAAAAATGTGCTTCGGAAGTTACCGGAAACTTGTTTAGCTATATAAAAAAAAATTCGTTTCGTTTTTCGAAAATCCGACTTCATATTCTTGTTTAGGGGGTCAAATTGAGTGGGAAATGTGTCTAACCCAAATTTTAGAGCAACCGCATCAAGATTCGAAATTTCCAAGTGAAGCCTTTTTCGATGGTCTACTTTGGAGGGCCATATCTCCTAGCAAACAAATAATTGGGTGGCCCATAACATATCCATGGAAATCCCTTTGAGTTAGCTACCTAACGCACTTCGTTTCACCTCATTCAGAGTTCGGACGAAGAAGTTATGTCCATTTTCGTAAAATCTGTCCGGCAGGAAATGCAATTTCCAGTGAGCGTTTTTACTGTTCACCCGCCTCATTTTTTTTTCTAAGTGTTGGACCATTTTTCCAAAGGGCATATGTTATTTCCTATATACCATTAGTTCAATTCCCATCTCTAAAACATTTCCCAAAACACCTCTCCCATACTTAGACACATTTTCTCTCAAGTTCTCTCAAGAACCCTAATCCAAAACCTTCCTCAAGATTGAAGAGACTCTTGCTCCAAGTTCCAAGCTTCCATTGAAGACACTCTCAAGACCTTCATAAGAACTCAAGGTATGTGGTGTTGAACTCATGGGTCCTTCCACCCATAGTGCCTAGACTCTATTCTACTCACTAATTCATGGTTTAAGTTAAGATTCATAAATTAGTCTTGTTCTTTGTAATAATTTCCTGCACATTGAATTTTAAACATGAAAAGTGATTGTTTTGAGCATGTTGTGACTCTAGAACTTGAATCTAAATTTGGAATGGATGTGGAGATTTTCATGTGGTATTGTGGGTGTTAAAAGGTGTTGTTGTAGGTTGTTCACTGGTTTGGCTGCATAATTACTACCCTATTTTCCATGCTCTTTGATTCCATTACATGCCTTCAAGGTGTTTGACAAAATGTCCAACTATGGAGAATTGATGAATCGATGCTTTAAAGCTTGAGTTATGAGATGTATGGCAATCCAGAGATGTGTTGATGACAAACTAAGCTTGTGTATATGTTCATTCCATACGTGAGATTGCATTAGAGCCTAATGGGAATTTCCTATATAAAGTGTTGCATGACCATGCCCGGTCCGGGGGAAAAGAACCGGACAACCATGTGAGAGGTTTATATCTCACCACCTAGGATGCTTGGGGTGTGACCAACATCAACCATGTGAGAGGTTTATATCTCACCACCTAGGATGCTTGGGGTGTGACCAACATCAACCATGTGAGGGGTTTATACCTTGCCACCAGGGTGTCCGGGTGTGAACGGCATCCCCCATCCTAAGTTGGGGTTATAGATTGGTTGGATCATGCATACACATATGATATCTACTATTAGTATAGATTTACTTAAACATGTTTTGACTTCACTTTGATCATGCATCCTCATATTGTTATTCATAATGCCTATGAAACTATTTCTTGTATTTCGATTGTGTCCTTGTCTATTGTTGTGTTGCACCCCGCATACTTAGTACATTCCAAGTACTAACGCATATTTTGCCTACATGATGTCACCATGTAGGGACCGGAGCTACTCTTGATCCTTCTCTCCATTCACGTGGCTAGTACGGTGCTTATCCGAGTTTGTTGGTGAGTCCTCAATGATTCGAGGGCTATGTTATGTTTCCTACTCTTATGTTTTGAGACTTTAGCTTGCAATTGTATTTTGACTATGAGGGGAGCCGGTAGTATGTCATGGCCCCCATCCTATCTATGTATGTAGAGGTGTGCGTTGGACAAGTATTTTGTAAATGAGCTTGACTCTTGTTCTATGATGTCATTTTGAAATGGTTTGCCCTTAGTCCCTATTTCCCGCTAATTAATGTTGATTGTACTTCCGCGACCGATGAAGTGTGATGACAAGTTTGAGAGGCTTTTTTGGGGTTCATTCGGGTTCCTCATTCACCATGTCACGTCTAGGCCCTAGGCTTGAGTCGTGACAATAACCCATGCATACGCCATATTTTCCAAGTCATGTTGATATAATGTGGGTTGTAAGATATGAAAGATGAGTTTATGAAGTTAAGCATGTTCTTATGAAATGGATGAAAATATTTTAAGGATGCTTTGAGAGTGAAGTATCAATGTTATTGTTGTTGTGGTTTGAAAGGATTTCTCATATACACATGATGAGTCCATGATTTGGACTAATTCAGGGCTTTATTTTAATAGAATTAGTGTCCTCAAATGCATATTTTGTGCCCATAATTGATGTAAATCCATGAATTTTAGGTATTTGGATTGAGGAACAAAGCATGGACATTATTGAGCAAAAAGGAACAAGGAAGCTGAAAGAACGAAGAAAAGAAAGCCTGAGGATCGCCTAACCCATTGGGCGAGTTGCCGAACGGCCATGGTCTCGCCTAATGTTCCAGTGTGCCAAGCCCTGAAGGAGAAAATCAAGTCGGCGATAGGAAAGAGCAGTCGGCGAATCACCAAATGATTCCGCGATGCGGTGCTATATCACCCAAAGTACAAAACCTGAAGATGCTGAAGGCCAAAGAAAAAAGGCGATGGAATTGAATAAAGGGCGGATCGCCGAGTAGATCGGCGATCCCGACTTACTGCGCCAAATGTTCCTTCGCAGCACATTTTTGGGCGACTATAAATACATTTTTAAATCCTTAGTTTAGTATCCAGTTTAGAATTTATCATTGTTATTGTTCGATTTTCAAGTTTGAGAGCTTAGAACTGAGTTTAGAGACATATTTCCTTACCTTTGAAGATTTGAACATTTCTATTTCTAAGAAATTGGAAGAGGGTGTTGAAGATTCTTCATCTTAGACTTTTGTAAAGACTATATCAATCCTACCCAGTTGATGGAAACACAACTCGATAACAATTTTTATCTTTTTATGATGTCTAGCTAAAATCCCAATTCTTGGGGTGTGATTATGGGTTGATATAACTGCTGGGTATTGTTAATTGATAGTTTAATTTCTATTTAAAGGTGTTTTCGTTCAGTAATTGTGGTTGATTTAATGCGTTGTAGTTGCAAATACAATCTTAACTTCGAGTTTTTGGCTTGCTTGAGAGAAAGGTTTTAAAACCAAATTTATTAAATCGATGGTCTGTGGGTATTGGGTTGTTATGGGTTCGGCCCAAGAGAGTGAACCCTAAACCTTTTTCCACACATTCAGCTCGAGAGAGTGAATGGACTAAAGCGAAGGCTGTGCTTAATTGCTTCTTATTGGTGTTCGAGAGAAACCAATTTGATTTGGGGTAAATTGTTTGAGAGAAAGTTTATTCCCACTAAATTCTAGCTTAATCATTGATTTACAGCTGTTTACTATTAATTGCAATTACCCGATTGTCTACCTTAGCCCATAATCCAATCACATCCCAAGAATTCAGTCTCCATAATTATTATTTTCGTATTATTTTATATTTTAGTTGATAATTTAAACCATATCTCCCTGAGATTTGACAATTGTCTCACCCCTAATTTGAACTATGCTTTTATTCGTAAATGTTTTTAGCTCTGATTGACTTGAGCATATTCTTAATTGCCTATTGATTCTCATTTACGTACCACTCCATTGGGACTCGACCCCAACTCACATAGTTGGGTTATTTTACTATTGAACAATCGTAGAGACTTAGTATTGGATGAAGTGTCCTGATATGTGAAATCAACACATAAAGCATGAATGTGAACAGTTTTCTCACATAAAGGGTTCTAAGATTGAAAGGTCTTCAAACTTAAAAGGAATCAATGTAAATGAGCTATTCTAATAGTAAGGCAAGCGGCGAGTACCCATGACCTCCAATTTTAAGACAAGTGGCGATTTCTGATGTCTTATAAATTATAATAAAGGTTAAGACTAATCAATATTCCGTGGGATTTATGCTTAGCATCGAGTAGACAAGTGAAAGATTACTCATGTCCCATAAACTATGCGCCATAATAGGTTGTCTAGATAGACATTAGCTAGTGGATCCACAATATCTAGAAATTCATGTTCTTACCTTGGAAGCTAGGGCACCCCTTTTTGGTGTGGGGTAGACACAAGATTCCATGTTAATAGCTCACATGGTCTTACATGTCGGTAAAGGTAAATCTCCCACAATAATGAACTAAGGTTACTTTTAAGTAGCTCATGAAGATTTAAAGATGTTACTTTCATTGACCATATTTCCCTTATGACTTATGTTCTCTAACTCTTTATTTCATGTTTTAACTTGGTCATTGATTATCATGAAAATGTCCTTTTTAAGCATGATTTCAAATGTTTTATGCATTGTTATCATACTTGGTACATTCTTGTACTAAAGCATACCCTTGCCTACATTTATTCTAAAAAATTAGGGTCCGACACTCTAGGTTTAGAATTCTGTGGCTAGGGATCTTTAGTAGAGATTTGAAGATTGGTGAGTCCTCATGTTCCAAGGACCAATATTTTATTCATTTTATCTTTATCTTTCAGTTTTTTGACTTGATGTATTGGGCTACGTCCCAAGAACTTCTTATATACTAGATGGCTTTGAGACATTGTTCTATTTTCATCTTTGTTTTAGAAAACTCTTAAGTTTTGAGATTTGTCTTTTAAATCTCTTGATTCCTATAATCTTGTTCAATGTATGCTAATTGGCTTGTATGGGGCCTCTCGGGGTCTTATACGCCATATAATGCATAGGGTCTACCTTGGGTGGTGACTTGTCCATATCATTGATGAGCATGGCAGTACGATATTCTTTAACCACCATATCAGACACTCCTAAAACAAAATTACTCATCCTTGCTCTAGCATTGACAACAATAGTAAGAGCATATCAAGACAATTGGTTAAATTCAAGGAATATTCCTTCATACTCATGCTTCCTTCATGAAAGAGTACCTTTTCTTCCCTCATCTCAAGGGGAAATAACCTATGAAGGAAAGCAACCTTAAACTTCTCCCAATCAAGAGGACCCGCATCAACCATCCTCTCTTCTTTCTAGTGGTTCAACTAAACTTGTGCAACAACTTTCAATTGATAAGCGGTCAATTTTTCCTTTTCAACTAGTGTCACTCCCATGATCATCATCACCTTATAAACCTCATCAATGAAATCTTGAACATCTTCCTCAACCTTGGAACCAAGACACTTTAGTGGATTTATTCGAGTGAAGTCTCTCACTGTAGTTTCCATTGTACGCACATTATGGTTCACGGGGATCAGAACCTTCCTATTGGGTTGAGTTGTCATGGATTTAGAAAACATTAGTAAAGAAGACCTAAACTCTGCATTAGTCAGTTGTACGGCCAAATGGTTGACTGGAACTTGAGGAGCTTTTTATTCTTCATTCTCACCTGCATTCTTCTACAATATGCCCTTCGAGTGGCCATATCCAAAAAACACCGGATAGGAATTAGAAGAGAAACATATAGAGTTAAACTCTATCACATGATTTTAGAGTGATGAAGAAGTGGAATTTCCTAAACATGTTATAGCCTCTCATTCATAAATGTGTCACACTTCAAACTCCTAAACAAGAATTCACTTAATGTAGATTATGAGGCATCCTAGGATCTTTCTAAGCCTTGTGCTCTCAATACCAAGTTTGTCACGATCCAAAGTAGAACCTAGACGTGACATGACGTATAAGAACTCAAGAGGCCCTACACAAGCCTCATAGCATACATCACACAAGATAGGAAGACCAAAGAGTTTAAAAGTAGCATTTCAAATAAAATAGTTTGACAAAAAGTAGCGGAAATCTAACATAAGTCTCAAAGCCATCTATTACATCAAATGAGTAACTGATACGTAACTCATACATTACAAACAACATATGAAAAGAAACCAACATAAATTAGGGAGGTAGGATCATCAGACCCTACATTAGTGAAACAATGTCGGCATGAGTTTGCATTATTACTTTTAGAGAGTAACCTTAGTTCATTATTGTGGGAAGTTTAACTTTAACCGAAATAGACCATGTGAGCTATAACATTGAAACTGGTGTCAATCGCACATTGAAAATAGATGTCCTTACTTGCTAAGGTAAGAACCATAAACTTGAGCTAAAGTGGATCCACTAGCTAATGTCTATCTAAGACAAACCTATGGTGGTAGAGAGTTATGGTACATGGGTAATCGTTGATTGTCCACTCGGTGCTAAGAAATAATTCCCACAGAATAGTCATTAATCTTAACTTGTCTTATTATGGAAAGGCACAATCAATTAGCCAATCAAAGCTAGAGTTCATTAGAATAGCTCCTTAGTCTTGATTCAACTTAGGTGAGAAAACCATTCACCTTATGAATCCATTATGTGAGAAAACCCTATCACATTCCTTTTTTGAGTAGTATGTGAGTAATTCTTTGACAACTACAACAACATTAATGTCTTTCTCTTAAAGCAACTTCAAATCTTTTTTATAAATTTCATAAAGAAACATATATATCTTCAAAAATTCAACTTTCATAGTTCAAAAGCTTAATCATATGATCACAGTCTAGAATTAATGGATCATCCATGGGTTCATGTGAATTCAACTTAAAAACATGCAATTCTCTCAATTCATGCACAAAAAGACATAAAATAGTCAACTGGATAATAATCTAAAAGAATCCATGAGATTGAAAAAAACCCTAACTTCAATTGCAGATTCTTATTTGCAAAATTGGAAAATTTAGAATTCCTAGGAAGGAAAGGAGTCCATAGGTGAAAAATATCATACCTTGATTTAAAAATTCCACAATCAATGGTGAATTTGGAGACTTGATCTTGAAACCATGGACTTCTTCTTCAAGCTTTTGTGAGAGAAATTATGGGGATGAACTTGGAGGGATTTGGGCAAATTTGAAGAAAGATTTAGAGTAGTTAGATTTTAGGCTTAAAAACTTATATGGGGTTGAGGATTAGTAATAAAATGACTTAGTTGAGGCATAAATCAATTAGGAAAAACACCAGAAATCCCTTTAAATATAACTGTCCACCATTATCTGCGATTGGACCTTCTATATACCGTAATGGTCATCCGTAGAAAGTGATCAGAGACACTTAATTTGGCCAACTTTCAATGGAATCCATGTACGGCTCGTAGGTCTTCCTATAGTCGTATATACCAACCGTAGAAATAAACATTAAGCTTTAACAGTTCACTAAGTTTGGGGCTTACCTACGTGACCTACCTATGACTCGTCAAAGGAATGACGGATCGTCCTATTAACTCGTAAAAAGGATACTTGAACTTTTTTTGAAGAATTTATTTTCCACTACCTACAGTTGTCACCTACGACCCATTGAAGCTTCTACGGTCAGTAGATGAGAACCATAGACACAAACACCAACCCAAAACTACATTTTTCCTACTTTTCTAAATCCAAGGTTCTACAGAACCCATTGATGAACTCCTTACATACCTTGATCTTGAATCCCTAAGCAATTTATGAAAAAAAGAGACTTGAACTTGAAGAACTCTAGAATCCATCCTCTTCTTCCTTTTGATGTGACACATATACTAGGAAGGATAAATTTGGTAATTAGGGGAATGAGTAGATTTATGACTATGTAGTATAGGAATTAGGTGCATAGGAAAAACTATGTAGTATAGGAATTAGGTGCATAGGAAAAGATCAAAACACCCTTTAGAATTATTGTAGGTCTACCCTACGTTTGTGACCTATGGATTGTAAAATAAACTACGGACCGTACTAGGTAACTTTAGGTCGAGTGATTAGTGCCTTAAATCATGACAAATGCGACTGCTCATTTCTATGGATCATCTAAATTCCTATGGTCCATATACCCCATTTGTAGACTTCAACTTTCTACTCAAAATTTCACTAATCTAGAACCTTCCAACGGGACCTTCCTACGGTTTGTAGTCGATTCGATAGACCATCTAGTCAAACATAGAATGGGTTACTTGGCTTGATTTCCAAAATAATACTCCCACTTCCTACGAGACTAGTCTATGATCCATAAAACTTCCTCGAGCCATAGTCTGGTCTCATGGAATTGAACATTAGCCATTTTTTGGCTTTCTTTCCTTTTCCAAATTCTGAAATGGTACAAGTTGACTAACCTAAGTCTATTGAGGTTCAGCAGTGAGAACATTCCTATCTTTTCAAAAGAAATTCTTGACGAAGAACGATTTTTAGTGATAGAATCTTGGAAGCATAGAAAGTTATTATGCAAGAAATATAGTCTGAACGGCCTACAAGATGATATGTACAATGAGTATAGTAACATGAAGACTTCATAGGAACTCTGGGATGCTTTAAAAGGAAGTAAAATATGAAAGATGCCGGAATTAATATATTCATTGTGGCAAAGTTCATAGTCTACAAGATGGTAGACAGTAAAACTATTGTTACCCAGTTAAGGAGTTGTAGGTTATAATCCATGATCTCCTTGCCTAAGGTGTAATTTTATATAATAAATGTATTTGATATAGTAAATATTTTTTAATACTCACATAATCTTTAATATAGGGTTTATTGTGAATAATGCATTTAAATTGACTTCTATAATTGAGAAGTTATCCCCCGTTGTGGAAGGACTTCCAAAACTACTTGAAGTATAAATGCAAGGAGATGAGTGTTGAAGATCTCATCTTAAGCTTGAAAATCAAAGAGGATAACAAGGATTAAGAAAAGAGGTCACTAGAAACTCAATAATATTTGAAGCAAATACTTTTATAGAATACCCAATAAAGTCAAAGACTAGAAAGAAAACACCTGGACTGAAAAGAAATCCTTCGGAGTAGAAATTCAAAGTAAACTGCTTCAATTGCAGCATAATTTGTCATAAGACAACTGAGTGTCGGGCTCCTAAGAAGGGTAAGAAAAAGGATCAACAAAATTTGATTGAATCTAAAGAAGAAATGTCATGCTTTGATAATGATACTTGATTGGCAATTCAAGAGAGTGGTAGATATATTATGGTCCCTCCATCCTTGTTTGTGCCAACAACGAAATATTTTCATCATATGCTCTTGCCCTAACTGGTGAGAAGATATTGACAAAATGACTGAAATGGTCCTTAATGTATGTGTAATGCTTTATTTTGATCCTTAATGTATTTCACTTGATTTATATAGTCCTTAATGTACAACAAAGGTGTTCCTATTTGTCCTTAATATATTTTACTTGATTGAAATGATCCTTAATCTTATCACAAAAGGTGTTCATTTTGGTCCTTAATCGTAAAATTAGTAGATTTATTAAATAATGTTTAGTTTTTTAAAAAACCTACGTGGCTAACAAAATTTACCATTTTTGTTTGGTCAAAAGAAATAACTCCATAAAATCTAACACCATTTTTTTTGTAGTTTCTCCAACAAAATATACTATTTTCTATTTTCTAAAATATTATACTGCTAAATGTAATACCCATTAATCTTTTGAACAAGAGAAAATAATAAATTTTCTTAGAGAGAGACGAGAAAATGGTGATAGATTTCATAGAGTTTTTATTTGGAGCTAACAAAGAAGACATTAATGGGGAATGTTGTTAGCCATGTAGGATACATAATTAAATTTAATATTTTTTTTATAAATCTGTTAAATTTAGGGTAAATGACCAAAATGTACACCATTGTTGTAGTTAAGGATCATTTTAATTAAGTTAAGTATATTAAGGACCAAAATGAACACCTTTATGATACATTATGGACAATTGCAATCAAGTGAAATAAATTAAGGACCAAAATAAAGCATTACCAATACGTTAAGGACCATTTTGGTCATTTTATTACAAGTTATTCACAACTAACTCTACCACTGCAAAAGTTGAAGGAACTAGCAAGATTTGCTTGAAAATAATATCTGGCCAGGTTGTGACTTAAAACATAGTCCTTTATGTCCCGAAAATGCGAAAGAACTTAGTTTCTATAGCATTTCGGACCAAGAACATATTTAAGTGTGTCTTTGTTTCTAATAAATTTGTGATGAGTGAGAATGAAATGTATGTAGGAAAAGGATAACTCACAGATGGAATTTTTAAGATCACTGTTACTACTGTTGAAATGAATAAAATTTATTCTTCTTCTTACTTTTTTAAGTTAAACTATTTATGACATGAACAATTCCGACATGTCAATTATAAAACATTGTTAAAATTGATCAACATAAACGTTTTGCTTAAATTTGAGTGTAATAAATTAAAATGTCAAGTTTGAGTTGAATCTAAGTATGCTAAGCATCCTTATAAATATGTTGAAAGGAATTTCAATTCCTTATAATTGATTCACAGTGCATTTGTGATATGAAGTCAACACAATTTTTGGTGGAAAAGTGCATTTCATAACTTCTATTGATGATTGCACTAGATACTATTATGTCCATTTGTTGAATGGTAAGAATGAAGCAATAGAAGTAATAGAAGCATTAAGGTGATATAAAACTGAACTTGAAAATCAATTGGGTAAAAAGATAAAAATGATAAGACGTGATAGAGGTTGAGAGTATGACTCTTCTTGTATAGAAATACGTTTGGAAAATGAAATCATCCGTCAAACAACTGCCCCTATTCATCTCAATCTAATGGAATTGTTGAAAGAAAAAATTGAACATCGAAAGAAATTGTAGCGACCCAAAGTATACCCTAGGTGAAACATGGATTATAGGACCCAGAGAGGCCCTACAAAAGCCACTTACCATGTATCATACATGATAATACAAAAAAAGAATTCTAAAGATAGAATTTTCATATTTCAAAGAGTTTGACAAAGTGGAAGTTTAACATATGTCTCAATAAGACATCTTATACATAATAAAGAAACTGATTCGGATGTAGCTTGTACATCACATACAAAGTTTTAAAATGGAAATACATAAAGCTATAAAAGTTTCTCAGTCCTCGAACATGAGGACTCACCAATCTTCAAAGACAAGGAAACCCACTAGCTATGCGTATGGGAGGTAGGAGCGTCAGACCCTATATTAGTGAAATAATGTATGCACAAGTATGCGTTAGTAGATGGAATGTACTAAGTATGGGTAAATATGCATAAAATAGGCATGATAGCATGAATGGCTTTAAACAAGTAAGGCATGAAAAATATTTTGACATATGAAAGCCTAAAGAAGGAATGAAAGGTAAATAATGAAATATGGTAAAAGATATTAACATAAAGGACATAAGAAATCTTTGAAGACCATAGTAATTTTATGGGATATTAGCTTTAAGCGATAGTAAGACCATGAGAGCTATATCATTTTATCTAGTGTATTCCTCATACCGAGATACGAGAAATCTTCTTGCAAAAGTTAAATCCGTACATATCATCTCTTGCTAAAGTGGATCCACTAGCTAGGTAATTTAAGGCAATCCTATGGGGTACGTAGTTTGGGACAAGAGGTTGCTACTGGAAACTACTCTATTTGTGCCTCAACCTCAAAGCTCTCTTGGTGCTAAGTCTAAATCCCAACAGAATAGATAAAAGTCAAATATCAATATAACATTGTAAAAGAAATGATCAATACCTATGCAAACTTTTTGGATCAAAACATAGAATAGCTCCTTAAATATAATTCAACATGGATGACAAAACCTTTCACCAATGTGAATCCATATGTGAGAAATACCCTTCACAATCATTAGCATCATAAAATGTGAGAAAACCTTTTACAATAACATTGATACTTTCCTTTCAAAGCACCCCTAGATCATTTAAAATAGCTTCATAAAAACATCCCACATCTTTGTAAATTCATAGGTCATAATTGAAAATCATAAATTAGGCATGGGTCATCATGATTTCAACTAAATATCATGTATTAACATTGAATCATGCATTTGAAGACATAATCAACAATAATAAATCATAATTAAGTGAAACCTATAAAGATTGAATTGAAAATCTATCTTGATCAGTTGAACTGAGAAATTGGAAACTTTGGGGGCCCATGAAAGAATGAATTCCACGGGTGAATACCCACATCCCTTTCTACTAAAAGCCCACAAACAATGATGAATTGCAGACATGAATTTGTATCCGAGCTCCTCATCCTCCTCCTCCCCCTCCTTCCTTGTTATAGGAATTTACGGAGTGAATTAAGGTAGATTTTGGGAAATTTGTAAAATGTGTTGAAGTGGTTAGTTTTAGGATCTAAAAGCTTTATATAGGGCTTAGGGTAGATTACAAAATGACATAGTTTTGGTTTAAAACAATCACGGAAAAGACTCAAAGCCCATTAAAATAACTATTGAAGCCCTTCTACTGTCTTGACCTACGATCTTTCTACGCACCATATGGGTCAATAGTAGAACAATTCAAAAACTTTAATTTTAGCCCAACTTTTTACAAACTTTGTCTACAGCTCGTAGGTCTTCCTACGGCCCATAGACACAAACCGTTGAAACCAACTTGACCCCTTATAATTTCACTAAGTCTAGGACATACCTACGAGACCTGTCTATGGATCGTACATATACTCATGGGTTGTCTTGGTGAATCGTAATAGGGGGTACTGGACTTTATTTTAGAAAATTATTTTCCCTCTTCCTACGGTTTCCATCTATGGTCCGTTGGAGCTTCTACGGTTCGAGAGCCTTAGAACTAGTCTTCAGTCCAAAATGTCATTTTCTTTCGTTTCCAATTTTTGAGGTTTTACAAATATCTTCCTCTTGGGAACATTCATCCTCGAATGGAAGTCAAGGAAACAAAAAGAGTGTAGGGGAGGAGATCTAATAACCCAACAAGAATGCAACTTCATCAAAGTCACATGACTATATTCAAAACATCATTTCATACGGCACACATGCAAAACATATTCAAATGAACATAATCACGAAGTTATCAATCAAGCTAACTAACCTAAAAAAAACACATTTCATGTGCATGTATATATGAGGAAAGAAGAGAACAACTAAGACACATGATTCCGAAAGAATGACCCATGAGGATCAAAATACCTCAAGCTAGAGTAGGAACAGAGGACAAGATATGGGGATAATGAGACATCATATCAGGCTCGGCCTCCCAAGTATCACCCTTAAACCCTTGATTCCTCTATATGACCTTTACGGATGCAACTTTCTTATTTATCAATTTCTTAACTTGCTGATCAAAAATTTCTACATGAACGTCTTTATAAGAAAGGCTATCCTTTATACCAAGGCTCTCCAATAATACAATTGATTTTGGATTAACAACACATTTCTTTAATAATGAGACATGGAAAATTGGATGACCGATGCTAAGTCTAATAGGCAAATAAATTTCATAAGATACATTGCTAGTACGCCTCAAAATCTTATTTGAGCCCCCATAATAGGGTCTAAGGTTCCTTTTCTTTCCAAATCTCATTACACCGTTCATGGTTGAAATTTTGAAGTATACCCAATCATTCACATCAAACTCAAGGTCTCTCCTTCTAACATTGACATAGGACTTTTATCAACTTTGAGCCGTGTTCAACCTTTGTCTAATAAGTCCAACATTCTCTATAGCATCATGTACCAAGTTGAGACCTATCTAAGAAGTATTACCCACTTCAAACCACCCTATAGGATATCTACACTTCATACCATAAACTGCCTCAAATGGAGCCATACAATGGCTTAAATGATAGCTATTATTGTAAGCAGACTAAATCAAAGGCAAATGATAATCCCAATTACCCTTGAAGTTAACCATACAAGCTCTAAACATATCTTCCAAAGTTTGGATAGTACGCTCTGCTTGTCCATCGGTTTGAGGTTGAAAGGTCGTACTAGGCTTAATACAAGTACCAATGCCTTTTTAAAAAGACTTCAAAAATTGAGAAGTGAATTGAGAACCACAATGGGAAATAATAGATAGGGGCACTCCATGCAACCTAACCATTTCCCTTAGATAAAACTTAGCATAATCTTCCTCCAAATAGGAAACCTTGGCTAGAATGAAATGACTTGATTTTGTCATATGATCTACAATAACCCAAATTGAGTCATTTTCCCGCTGGTTGTGGGGTAAACAAATAATAAAGTCCATATTTAAATCTTCCCACTTTGAAGTAGGAATACTAATATCTTTAGAAAAACCTACCATATTTTTGTGTTCAAGTTTCACTTGTTGATAATTAGAATACTTAGCCACGAATTTCTAAATATCCTTCTTCATTCCATTCCACCAATAGACCTCCCGCAAGTCATTGTATATCTTTATGGTTCCCGGGTGAATGGAATATCGAGAACTATGGGATTCTGACAAGATTTGCTATCCCAAGTCATGAACGTTGGGAACATACAACCGACCTTGATAGAAGTACAAAATTACCCCCTTGGGAGAAAGCCTCAATGAAATTTTTAAGCACTACTTCCTACAACACAATTAAAATCGGATCAAGACCTTGCTTGGCCTTCACATCTGACACAAAGGACAATTCTGAACCTTGATTAACAATAACACCAACCTCATTAGAAGCACCCAGCAAAACACCCAATCGGGAAAGTTTATGAAAATCACGAACCAACTATTTTTTTCTTCCTTAACATGAGCGACAATACCCATTGATAATCTTCTATGAACTTTACCCCCACAACTTTACTTGGTGATAGATAACACTTATGTCGTAATCTTTAGCAACTTAAGCCACCTCCTTTGAAAAAGATTTAGGCACTTTTGCTTGAATACATATTGAAAACTTTTGTGGTCAGTAAAAATATCAACATGGACAACATACAAATAATGCCTCCAAACCTTTAAGGAAAATACAACCGCCGCTAGCTCCAAATAATAGATACGATAGTTCTTTTAATGAACTTTGAGTTGTCTTGAAGAATAAGAAATAAACTTAACACACCCTAATTTACTCTTTAAGAATCACAATAAAGAACAAACTCATAAGACCCTTATGGTAAAGTCAACACTGGAGGGGAGGTCAGTCTATCTTTCAATTATTGGTAACTCCTCTAACATGCTTCCATCCACAAGAACTTAAATTTCTTTTGGATCAGTGAAGTAGAGAGGCAATCGAAGAAAACCCTTCCACGAACCTTATATATTAACCAACCAAAACCAAGAATCTCTGAATAACTAAAGGGTATAGAGGTTGATGAGTCCACAAATTGGACTCATTTAGGGATTTATTTTAATGGAAATAGTATCCTTGAATGCTTGTTTTATCTCAATACCTGATTAAAATACTGAAGTTTCAGGTTTTTGAAGTTTTAGTGGAAGCATGGACACTTAGGCGCAAAACGGAGCAAATAGGGCTAAAAAGAACAAGAAATAGAATCCTGCGGATCGCCAATTCAACTTGGCGAGTCACCGAAACTACATGAACCGCCATTGAAGGAAGTGGATCAAAAGGGGAGGAAAGGAGCAGTCGGTGAGTCGCCGATCAGTCCGGCGAAGCAGTACTGTACTGCCCAATGATCCAGAATGCGAGGATGCTAAAGGAAAGACACTGAAGGTGATGAGCTGACCAAAGGGTGGATCGCTGAGTTCATCGGTGATCTCGACTAATATCGCCGAACAATCCTCCGCAGCACAATCTGTGAAAACTATAAATACTAGTTAGAATTGTAGTCTATGTGTGGAAAATTTATTATTATTATTTTCACTTTAGAACATACTTTAGCCGATATTTTTCTCTCAAGTTTGGAGAGGGTTTTGTGGAGACTTAAAGAAAAGAGTTCTTGTTTCCCAAGTTGGAAGTGGGTCTTCTCTATTCATTTTCCTATGCTTAATTTAAGATTTAATTTCTTATACCTAGTTGATTTCATTATCATGTTAGATATAATTTCTTATTTCTTGATGATTAGCTAAAAACCCCCATTCTTCGGGTGTGATTTAGCAAATATGGGTTGATATTCTTGTTGAGTCTTACTTGCTGATAAGTTAGATGTATTTTAATGGTTATTTCATCTAGTGGTTGTGGTTTAATCTAAAGGGTTTGTAGTTGCAAATACAAAGCCACCCATTTGTTTTCGGCTTGCCCGAGAGTGAGGTTGCGAAACCGAAACCACTAGACTGATGGCCTAAGGAGTGGGTCAACATGAGGTTCAGCCCGAGAGGGTGAGCCATAGTCCCATATGCTAACACTCAGCTCGAGAGAGTGAGTGGGGTAAAGCATAGGCTAGTCTTCATGCGGCAAATGAGTGTCCGAGAGGAACGCATTTGAAACGGGGTAAGTTGCCCGAGAGGGAACTTATTTCCATTTAAAGCTTAGCCTAGTCATTATTTTTTGCAAATTTCCTATCGAAAGCATGTACCCAACAATTTATCTCAACTTATATTGCGGTCACATCCCAAGAACCTTTCCCCATACTTGATTTTCTTGTTTATTTTGCTATTTTATCACTTGTTACAAAACCCCCATTTGATATTTGACACTTTCGTGTCACCCCCTTTAATTTACAATGTCTTTTATCGCAAATGTCTTTAGCTACGACTAGTTAGAATGTAAATTCTATTTTTCTATCAATTCTCAAAATTGCTCCCTTGGGACATGACCCCAACCCTTGGTTGGGTTACTATATTATCAACGATCGCAGAAAGTCATACCGTAGGATAATGTCGTTGGTCACGATAAGCATAAAAATGGCGCCGCTGCCGGGGAGTGGTGTTATGTGAGAATTTTTAGTTCATTAGAATTTCCATCTTACTAATCATAGATTATTAATTTTACTCTTAGTCTTGTTTTTCTTTGAGTTTTTGATTGTATGTAATCCCAAGGATCATTGGCAAATAATTATGTTTTTCTTAGTTTTAGCTTTACTAATCTTAGTTGTAATTTTGCTTTGCTTGTTTGAACATTACAATGGGGAACAAACGATGGATGATCATTATGGATACCACACGAATCATCCCCTGCTGAAAGTATTGAATCTCAGGGACAACCTCTTAACATTTAAACAGGTAGGGGATGAAACAATTCAGGACATGTGGCTGGAGTTTCAGGCAGTGCTGCAACCATTCCCATCTCATGGGATGACGAATAAGGCACTACCGGAGTGCTTCTATAAGGGTCTTGGACCCGAGAATAGAAGCATAGCCGATCAAATTTGTGAGGGGTGCATGCTATACCAGCACTATGAAGTCGTCGAAAAACTCCTTGATGGCATGGTAGCAACTAGCAAAAAAGCCAGAAAGAAGCAGGAGTGGGAGGCACTAATTACCCAAGTTGATGATCTGTCCAACCGAGTCACAGAATTGGAAGTACAAACCATGGGTAAAGAAAAGTACCACTCCCTTTGTGAGTGTAGTCATGGGAAGAAGCAGGGAGGTGTGTAAGGAGATGAAGTTCTTTCACTCATTCAAAAGAAAATGAAGTACAAAAGGAGATGTTGAATGAGATGAAGGAAAATATCGCAATGCTAAATGAAGCATCAACCTCTCACTCCATGACCATCCAACTGCAAGATGCTCAAATCGGCCATTTGATATTAGGCCACTACCCACCATTCTCCGAGGATTCGCCTAATTACAACATGGGCGAATCTGAGGATGTAGAATAACTGCTGACTTGCGTCGTGCCACGACGTTAACTAAGGCGCTGTTTGGGAGGCAACCAAAAACCCTTTCTTGCTTTGTTTTACCTTAAGAAAATAATGGTGTGTTGCTTGTATAGGTTGAAACGAGGGAGATAATTGAAAGTGGATATGGAGGAAAGCAACAAGTCTAGTTGGCGGATCGCTAAAAAGATTGGCGAACACGGCTCTATCCACTGGCTAACATAAGGCATTGTCAGCCAAAACCCTGTGCAACTCGGCTGTCTCGAAAGGAGTTGTGGCGCATTGCTGACCATGTTAGCGATTGCGTTGTAGACCACCGTTGGAATCTTCACAGGAGTTGCAGATCCTATGACATTTCACGATCTAATTAAACATTTGGCATGTCGCCGAATAATTAAGGGTAACTCAATTTATATCACCGAACAGGCAAGAACTGGGCAGTTTTCGCAAGCCACAGGTTTAAAAGTCCTATGCCACTCATTTTATCTCACTTCTTCGACCTACCAAATTTACACCTACACTCTATTTTTATATTTATTGCACTACTGGAATATTGTGGCACATTGATTTGTGCGCAGATTTGGATTGCATTGTTGCATAGCATTTCATTAGCAACTACCCAACATCAAAGGTTAGCAGTCTGAACATCGCGTGTAAGAATATTTAAATTGCACTCATTTACATAATGACTAAAGTATTAAACGTCTACTGAGTCTCTGAATCACTGAGGTTACAGATATTTTTGATTGTGAAGTGGTATCTGTTGTATGATTCGAGTAATTTCCACTTAGCTATACTTTGAGTTAAATTGTTACATGGTTGTAATAGAAGTTTCTATGTGTTTTCCCTGAAATTGAGTTATATATACATGGTTACATTAACTGGGGTTGCTGGGTGAAATTGAAAAGCGGGGTTGATAATGGACAAAATGAGCTGAACGGCGAAATGAGTAAACGTCGCCGAATTGTTTAGCAGTTCGCCTAACAGTCCTATCTCGTTCTTTTTCTTCTACTTTTATGTACTAATTGAATTGTGACTTTCGGTGGTCAGTTTGATTCGCATAATACACCCGACGGCTCGCCGAAAGAGCCCATGTTCACCTTTCGCCCTCCCCTTTTGTATCATGGGTACATAAATTTACGCACATAGAAACACCAGTTTTGCTCGTATTTGAATTACTATTTAACTTATCCTCGAAGTGGTTGTAGAAATGTCTAGACCAAAAATTGCAGGGAGAGATGACTTACCCAGGCATGTAAGAGCACGAGAATTTAGAAAAGAGGAAAGGAGAGCCGAGATGGCCAGGCAAAGAAAGTACACCAAGGAAGCTAGGGAAAAGAGATGAACTCCTTTCGATCTTAATATCCTCCCATGTGATTGAGCTTAGTTAATGCAATACATGCCTTCAGAGCAGCTCAGGAGATAGACTAGATGATTGCAACAAATCTTGCTGCAGAGGCTAAGGCAAAGACAAACAGTGGAGACCAAAATGACAATGCTCCAGGGACCATTGTTTTATTTCAGAAAGATGCACCAGGCATTGATGCCCCAGTAGACAGAGAGACTGCATACATAGGACCTTTCATTACCTCTCTTGCGTTATCTTTTCCTATCTTACTTGTTGGTATATTTTTGATTACTTGCATTTGAGGACAAACACTCTTTAATTGGGTGGGGTGAGGCTTACCTTTTTGTTTGTGTGAATACTTCGCTGTTTTGCGCATGAAATTGGGTCATTTGTTTTGCTTTAATTTGTGTTTTAACTACTGCGTTTTTGTGGATGCTTAAGTTTATGGCTCCTGTTGTTTTTCTTGCAAAATAAGTTTGATCCTTTCGAAAAAATTTCGCCACCTCTTGTGTTGAAAGTGACTGTTCTTTTGCAAAAATTTAAGTCTCGGTTTTGATCAATATCGATGACTTAAATAGTGCTCTCAATTGAACAAACATGAATGCATGGGTACGATGAGGCCAAATGAAGTTACATAGACAATATGTGCACTCTTTGCATCTTGTTGTGACTAGCCATTTATCAAATTGATTCTCTTGTGATGACCGTTGCACACTAGCAAACGTTTGTAGTCTTGCTTGACTGAAGTATCGATGCCTTGTGTGTTTAGATTACTTTGAACATTGCATGAATAAACCTAGAATTTGCCCTGTTAGTCTGATTGATTTAGAAAGGTGTCCTCTTGAGATGATCTTAGGCAATTTTAAAGAGTGTGAGCCAATTTGACATATACCTCTTTTTGTGACCTACCTGTGAGTGTGTGAAACTCTTTTGAACACCTTTGAACCTTACCTTTCTTTGGAAGAACCTTGATAAACCTTACTTGATCCACTACGTATAATCCTCCTGATTTGTGGTTTAGTGAATAGCCAACTTAGGACAAAAAGCCTAAGTTGGGGGTGTGGTGAAAAGGAAAAGGAGAAGTCAAGAAGTGCTACAAGAAGCCCCCCTTAACCCATGGTATTGCATAAAAATGGAACCCTTCAATTCAATTCAATTCAATTCAAAAAATAAAATAAAATATATGGAATAAAGTACGAAGGGAATCGGGTTTCAAGCAATCCATGGAGAAGATTAAAACCAAAAAAGGTGACTTAGAAGCACTATAAAAAGAATTGATAAAGGAAAAGAAGGGAATGCCTTGAGAATGCCACAACTCATGAGGAAAAAGTCACTGAGCCTAAATGACCATACCTTTGCACTCAGCCCCATTACAAGCCTTAGAAAGACCTTTTTGATCTTGAGTAAGCCGAATCAGAAGTCAATTGGAAAATAAGGACAAACCTATGGGTGAAAACATGCATTGTGTTCCTCTTTTTGAGAGTGAGCATTGTATCTGATTCCTGATCTTAAATTGACTCATATCTGTGTGTTAATATGGAATCATTCTTTACGTGAGGGAATTTAGATACTTTTGTTGAGTTTGAACTTGCACAAGTAGCAAGTATTGCGAGCATGAGAATCTTTGGTAATGGTGTGTCACAATTTGATCTTTGAGTACACAAGTGATCCTTGCATAAGTAAATTGAGCCTTGTTGTGTGCATTCATGATTTAGTCTTGTGTAGCACTGTTTGAGCCACCCTTTTTGAACGGCTGAACTTGAGTTTGCTTGAGGACAAGCAAAAGTTTAAGTTGGGGGTGTTGATGAGTCCACAAATTGGACTCATTTAGGGCTTTATTTTTATAGAAATAGTGTCCTTGAATGCTGGTTTTATCTCAATACCTGATTAAAATGCTGAAGTTTCAGGTATTTGAAGTTTTAGTGGAAGCATGGACACTTAGGCGCAAAACGGAGCAAATAGGGCTGAAAAGAACAAGAAATGGAATCTTACAGATCGCCGAGTTCAACTTGGCGAGTCACCGAAATGACATGAACCGCCCTTCGTTCTAGTACGTGAAGCCTTGAAGGAAGTGGATCAAAAGGCGAGGAAAGGAGCAATCGGTGAGCCGCCGATCAGTTTCGCCAAGCAGTATTGTACCGCCCAATGATGCAAAATGCGAGGATGCTAAAGGCAAGACACTGAAGGCGATGAGCTGACCAAAAGGCGGATCGCCGAGTTCATCAGCGATCTCGACTAATGTCGCCAAATAATCCTCCGCAGCACAATCTGTGAAAACTATAAATACTAGTTAGAATTGTAGTCTTGGTGTGGAAAAATTATTATTATTATTTTTTACTTTAGAACATACTTTAGCTGATATTTTTCTCTCAAGTTTGGAGAGGGTTTTGTGGAGACTTGAAGAAATGAGTTCTTCTTCCCCAAGCTGGAAGTGGGTCTTCTCTATTCATTTTTCTTTGCTTAATTTAGGGTTTAATTTCTTATACCCAGTTGATTTCATTATCATGTTAGGTATAATTTCGTATTTCTTGATGAGTGGCTAAAAACCCCAATTCTTCGGGTGTGATTTAGAAAATATGGGTTGATATTCTTGTTGGGTCTTGCTTGCTGATAGGTTAGATGTATTTTAATGGTGATTTGATCTAGTGGTTGTGGTCTAATCTAAAGGGTTGGTAGTTGCAAATACAAAGCCACCCATGTGTTTTCGGCTTGCCCAAGAGGGAGGTCGTGAAACCAAAACTACTAGACTGATGGCCTAGTGAGTGCATCGACATGATGTTCAACTCGAGAGGGTGAGCCCTAGTCCCATATCCTAACACTCAGCTCGAGAGAGTGAGTGGGGTAAGGCGTAGGCTAGTCTTCATGCGGCAAATGGGTGTCCGAGAGGAACGCATTTGAAACGGGGTAAGTTGCCCGAGAGGGAACTAATTTCCATTTAAAGCTTAGCCTAGTCACTATTACTTTGCAAATTTCCTATCGAAAGCATGTACCCAACAATTTATCTCATCTTATATTGCGGTCACATCACAAGAACCTTTCCCCATACTTGATTTTCTTGTTTATTTTGCTATTTTATCACTTGTTACAAAACCCCCATTTGATATTTGACACTTTCGTGTCACCCCCTTTAATTTATAGTGTCTTTTATCGCAAATGTCTTTATTTACGACTAGTTAGAATGTAAATTCTATTTTTCTATCAATTCTCAAAACCGCTCCCTTGGGACACGACCCCAAACCTTGGTTGGGTTACTATATTATCGACGATCATAGACACTCATAGGTCTAGGAAAATTCATAAGCACATTCTTCTTCTTAGGATCTACCTTAGTACCCTTTCTAGAAACAATGTGACCAAGAAAAGCCACTGACTAAACCAAAACTCCAATTTATTAAGCTTCACAAATAGTTGTTGGTCCTTGAGGATATGTAAGATAATTCTTTAATGATCGGCGTGATTATCCCCACTCCTTGAGTAAATCCAGATGTCATCAATAAACACAATCACAAACATGTCTAGATAGTGTCTAAACACTCTATTCATGAATTCCATAAATTATCTGCTGCTAGTCAAACCAAAAGAGATTACCAAAAACTCATAACGACCATACCAAGTTCAAAATACACCTTTGGAATGTCATCTTTTTTCAGCCTCAATTGCTGATAACCTGACCTGATATCGATCTTAGAAAAGTAAGTCACACCTTGGAGTTGATCAAACATATCATTTACAATTGAAAGAGGATACTTATTCATAATAATAACGTTGTTTAATTTTCGGTAGTCAATACACGTACGAAGTGACCATCTTCTTTCGAACAAACAAAATTGGAGCACCCCATGGAGATATATTCGGTTAGATGAATCCCTTATCCATCAAGTCTTTTAATTTCTCTTTTAATTACATAAGTTCTTCCAAAGCCAATGGTAAGGAGGAATAGAGATAGGTTCTGTATTTGGGAAGAGGTCAATACCAAAGTCAATTTCCATTTCAGGAGGAACACTGGGTAAAATCGTCGAGAAACACTTTCAGAAATTCATTTAGAACATGCACCGACTTGAAAATAGGGTTTTCGAAATCTGTATCACTAACACGAAAAAGATGATATATGCAACCCTTAGAAATTATTTTTCTAAGTTTAAGACAAGAAAAAACTGGTCCTTACGCATAGAATTTCCCCATTTCCACTCTAGGACGGGCTCATTTGAAAATTGAAACTTGACCACTCGGGTTCAACAATTAATAGAACCATAACAAGAATGGATAAGATACATACCTAGAATAACATCAAAATATAACATATCAAGCTCTACTAGATCAACATGAGTGGTTCGATGGGATACGAAGACAAGACAATTTCTATAGACCTCTTAGCCACGATACATTCACTAATAAGTGTAGAGATAGAAAAAGGTCTATCAACAAATTTGGAGAAACATCAAAACACTTAGCCACATATGGCGTAAAAAAGGACAAGGTAACATTAGGATCTATAAGGCATAATCATCAAGATCAAAGTCTTTCAACATACTGTTTACAACATCAGGAAAACCCTCTTGATCATGAAAAGTTTATACTGTATAGAATAAGTTTTGCTTTAAAGCACTGAACTTGAACCACTAGGCTGAGGTTGCCTATCATCCTCTCCCTTGTAAATTCTAGATGGACAATCTCTCAAGAGGTAACAACTTTTACCACAACCAAAGCAATCATCCATACCCATCAAGTATTTCCTTGGATGACTCTTGCAGAATTTTGGCATGCTAGATATGATGATTCATTTCCATCACCATTTCCTCATTGAGGCTTGGTTGTTGAACTTAGGAGCTGGTGCATTGGAAGAACCTTGATTGGAAAACCTTTGCTGGAACCTAGAACGACCATGTCCATCGGACCTTTAATGTGAAAAGTCACCATCAACGATATTTTGACCTCTTTGCCTCCCTAGACGTTTCCTTAAGCCTCTCCACTTAAATTGTTTGAGCATAAATAATTAGACAAGAAATGTCCATTTCTTTAATGAGCATGGCAGTACAACATTCCTTAATCACTATTTCATACACTCCTAAAAAAACATACTCATTTTTTCCCTAGAATCAAAAACCATTTTAGGAGCATATCTAGACAATTGTGTGAATATAAAGGCATATTATTTCACACTCATATTTACTTAACAAGGTTAATGAATTCAAGTACATTTGCCTCCCTCATCTCAAGATGAAATAACCCATAAAAGAAATCAACCTTAAACTTCTCCCAATCAAGAGGACCCGCATCATTTTCCCCATTTTTCATTATTGGTTGAACCAAACTTTGAGAAACACCCTTAAGTTCATAAGCCTTAAATTCCTCCTTTTCCACTGACGTCACACCCATGATCATCAAAATCTTGTACACCTCATTAGTGAAATCTTGAGGGTCTTCCTCAATCTTGGAACCATGAAAATCTGGATTAATCCCAGTGAAGTCGCTTACTCTAGTTACCACCTTACCTACATGTGGTATCACGAGGACCACAACCTTCCTATTTGCTTGATCCATCATGGCTTGGGTCAACATTTGAAAATGAGCTCAAAACTCTGCACTAGTCACTTGCTCGGCCAAAGGGACAGTAGGTACTTGAAGACATTCTTGAGGGCCTTCTTGGTCCACATTTTCTCCCGCAATCCTTTTATTGTATGCTCTTCAAGGGGGCATGTCCCGAAAAACATTGGATAAGGATTAAGAGAGAGACTTACACAGTTAAATTTTGTCACATGAATTTAAGTGATTAAAGAAGTTGAATTTCCTAAACATCTTATAGCCTCCTATTCGAAATATTTGTGCGCTTCACACTTATAAACAAGATAATACTCGACGTTGCTTTTGAGACATCCTAGGACCTTCCTAAGACTTGTGCTCTGAATACCGAGTTTGTCACAACCCAAAGTATACCTAGGTGTAACATGACGTATAGGACCCCAAGAGGCCCTACACAGACCACTTAGCATACATCATACAAGTTAATAGAAATAAAGAATTCAAACGATAGCATTTTCATATTTCTAAGAGTTTGACAAGGTGGGTTTGTAATGTACGTCTCAATAAGCCATCTGATACATCAAAACAAAAGTGAATGGAACGTAACTCATACATCACATACAAAGTTTGAAAATGGAAATGACAAAAAGAAATAAACGTATCTCGGTCCTCATAACACGAGAACTCACAATATTCAAAGCCAAGGAAACCTACTAGCCACAAGTATGGGAGGTAGGAGCAGGAACCCTACATTAGTGAAACAATGTAGGCACAAATATACGCAAGTACATGGAATGTACATAGTATAGGGTAATATGCATAATATAGGCATGATAGCATCAATTTCATAAAAAAAGTTATGCATGAACAATATTTGAACATTTAAAAGATTAACAAAGGAATGACATGTAAACCACAAAATGTGGTCAAAGGCATTAACATAAAGGACACATAAATCTTTGAATAACATATTCATTTTGTAGGATATAAGCTTTAACCGATAATAAGACCATGAGAGCGATATAATAGATCCTCTATATACCTCATAATGAAGAAGGTGAAATTACTTTCCAAGGTCAAATCTGTACATATCATCTTTTGCTAAAGTGGATCCACTAGCTACGTCATTTAATACAATCCTACCGGGGACACATAGTTGGGTTCTAGAGGTTACTACTAGAGTCTACCTTATTTGAGCCTCCGCCACAAAGCTCTTTCGGTGCTAAGTCTAAATCCCAACATAATTATAACAGCCATATATCAATGTAATATAGGAAAGACATTGACCAATGCCCACACATGCTTGTTAGATCAAAAAATATAATAACTCCTTAAATATAATTCAACATGGATAAGAAAACCTTTCACCAATGTGCATCCATATGTGAGAAATACCTTTCAAAATTATAATCATCATCAAACATTAGAAAAATTTTCACAATAACATTGATGCTTTCCTTTAAAAGCATCCCCAAATTGTTTACAATAGCTTCATAAAAACATGCACATCTTCATAAATTCATAGTTTATAGTTTCATCATAGATTTATAATTCAAAATCATATATTAGGCATGTTTGTAACACCCCAAATCTGAAAGATGGTAAGACAACATTTGTTAGAAGCTGCATGAGAAACCACAAGAGGCCACCTATTGCCCGTGGATGGGGCCACGGACCATAGGTGTGGTACATAGATTTCACTCCCTAAACAGACCAACAGACCGTCGGTCAGACCAGGGTCCGTGGTTCACTAGCCCAAAAATATGTTTCAAACCACGAACAATGGTGGTGCACGACGGACCGTAGTCCTTTCCATGATCCGGTAGTCGTGGCCAAGAATGGAGGATGACAATTAGGTTTAGGAGAAGTTGGGTCGTTTCCTCATTATTTTATCCCTAAACTATGTCGTTTCACCTTTCAGTAAGACCCATATATAAATGATTAAATCCTGAAATTAGTTCATTCACATCATTCTCTTAAAATTCACCAAAAAAAAACTCTCAAATATTTCTCTCTCTAGAAAGCTTGAAGAAGTAGGATTCAACATAGGGTTTTAGGTCATGTCTCAATTCCTTCATTGAAGATATGCAATTGGCTTTGAGGTATGATATTTTTCATCCATAAGTTTCTTCCATTCAGGGAGTTCCCAAATTCCTCTATTTTCAAAGTTAGAAATCCCCAATTGAGTTTGGGTTTTCTTCCATTGTCATGTGTTTTTTTTAATTAATTTAAATAATTGAATTATGATCTCTTATGCATGAATTAATGAAGTACTATGATTTTATGATGATTTCCTCCATGAATCCATGTAATCCCCATGTTTTCAAGTTATGATCATATGATGTGAGATTTTTATTAAGGAGGAAGAGTTATATGAAATGAAGCATGTATTAATAGAGTTACATGAATTTACTATGAATCCATATATAACAAATATTGTCTAATTGTTGATGATTAAAAGTGGGTTTTAAACCTTGAAAGGTAAATTATGGAATTATGCATGTTCTTATGAAATTTATGCAAATGTTTTAAGGATGCTTTGACAGTAAAGCATCAATGATGATGTTGTTGTTGTTGTGTTGTTGAAAGGATTTGCTCATATACACATGAAATCATCATGTGAAAGGTTTTCACACATAATAAAGGTTTTCTAAGATTGAAAGGTCTTCTCACCTAATGGAATCAAAGATTAAGATCTATCCTAATGAAATCTAGCTTGGATTGCTTATTGAATGATACCTTTACATGGATGATGACTTATCTTGGATTGGCAAGATGACATGCCCTTCCACTTATAATAAGAACAAGTAAGAAATGACTATTAAATGAGATTTATACTTAGAACTGAAAGGATATGCAGATGGAAGCTCTCACGTTTATAGAGGTCGGGTTTCTAGAAGCAATCTCCTTATCCCTTACCTATGATCCGCAATAGGATGATCGTGTAGATAGAAATTAGCTAGTGGATCCACATAACCTTAATTGCATGGTCCTTACATTGGCAAGTAGGACAACCCTTTTCGGTGTTGGAGACACAGGAGAATCCTGTTATAGCTCAAATGGTGTCTATGTCAGTTAAGGCTAATTCCCACAATAATAATGAACTAAGGTTACTTCAAGAAGTACTTCATAAGTGTTGGAAAGGATTTAATGATGTTAGCTTGAATTGACCATGTTTTAAGGCTTCTATTTTCTAACCCTTTTATATCATGCTTTAGCTTGGTCAATTGCATGTCAATAAATGACCCCTTTTATCATGATTTAAATGTTTTATGTATAGCTAACACATTTGGTACATTGTTTTGTACTAACGCGTACTCTTGCCTACATTTCTCCTAATGGTGGGTCTGACAGTCAGGTTTCTCAGTTTCGTGGCTAGTTGTTGATTTCAAGGTTCTCGAGCTTTGGTGAGTCCTCATTCATTGAGGAAGGACTTTTATTGTTCTTAGTTTCCTTCTTATATTTCCAGGTTTTGGACATGATGTATGGGCTAGGCCCAATTTCATTCTATTGTACTAGATGGCTAATGAGACAAATATTTTAGACTCATACTTTTCTTTAATAAAACTATTGGATTTGAAATGTTGTTTTACTTAAATTGTTCTATTTCTTATGTTATGAATTCTAAATGGCTAGTATGGGGTCCCTCGGGGTCCTATACGCTATGTTACATCTAAGGGGTTACCCCTGGGTCATGACAAACTTGGTATCAGAGAACAAGGTTTAGAATGGTCCTAAGATGTCTCATAAGCCACATCGAGTAGAGTCTTGTTCATGAGTATGAAGTGGGCCTCATTTTTGAATGACAGGCTACAAGATGATTAGGAAACTCTACTTCTTTCATTACTCTAAATTCGTACATTAAAGTTTAACTCTATCAGGTCTCTCTCCTAATCCTTATTTGACTCGATCTCTACATGATATGTCTACTCGAAGAGCTTATGATAAAGGGAATATGACAAATAATGCATAATAAGAAGCTCCTCCCTAAGCTCGTCAAGTTTCGATCGATCCTTTATCTGAGCAAGTGATTAATCTAGAGTATAGGGATGTTTTTTAAGTGTTGGCTCAAGCTGTGAAGGTTCAAGCCAATAGGGAGATTGCAGTTCCTGTAAACCCAATGTGGGTACGGTGGCATCTAGAGTGAGGGACTTCACTAAGATAAAACCTCTGAAGTTTCGTGGTTCTCAGGTTAAGGAAGATTCTCAAGAGTTCATTGATGAGGTCTATAAAGTTTTGATGATCATGGGAGTGACACAGGTGGAAAAGGTGGAGTTGGATGCTTATCAACTTAAAGGTGTGGCTCAAAGATGGTACAACCGATGGAAAAATTGGAAACCGGAAGATGAGGGTCCTCTTGATTGGGAGAAGTTTAAGGTCACTTTTCTTGATAGGTTCATTCCCATTGAGATAAGGGAAACAAAGGTGGTTGAGTTTATCAACCTTCGTCAAGGAAGTATGAGTGTGAGGAAATATGCTTTTAAGTTCATACAATTGTCTAAATATGCTCCAACAATGGTTGCCGATACAAGGGCAATGATGAGTAAATTCTTTTGGGTGTATCCAAAATGGTAAATAAAGAGTGTCATACCGCCATGCTCATCAATGACACGGACATCTCTCATCTCATGGTTCATGCTCAACAAATCGAAGATGAGATACGTAAGGAAAAGTCTAGGGAGAAAAAGAGGGATAAAACTGCTGATGGTAGTTTGTCTCATGCAAGGTCCGAGGGAAATGGTCATCCTAGATTTTGACAAAAAATTTCCGCTCAAGGTTCCTCCAATGCTCCTCCTAAGTTCAACAAAGATAGGGTAACTAATCCTAAGCCTTAAGGATGAAATGGTAGTAGATCTTCACTGCCCATGTCTACTTGTAATAGGTGTGGAAAGAAGCACGAGGGTAAGTGCCTAGCCAATAGGAATAGTTGATTTCATTGTGGTAAAAGTTTTCATAAGTAGGGATCGCCCAATGCTCACGGCTAGAGGAAGAGAGGGCAAGCAAGCTCCTCTTAGTGGTTCGGGTCCCAATGCTCCTAAGCAAAACCGATTCTATGAACTTGAGGGTCGTGGTTTACAAGAGGGTTCTCCCATGTGGTTACCAGTATGTTGAATGTTTTCCAACTTGATGTTTATGATTTACTTGATCCTAGTGTTACCTTGTCTTTTCTGACGCCATATATGGACACGAGGTTTGCTGTTCTTCCAGATGAGTTGTTAGATCCTCTTTCTATCTTTATTCTTGTTGGTGATTTTATTATGGCTAACAGTGTCTATAGAATGTGTCCTATCTCGTTGTCCTATAGAGTTACTTTTGTTGACTTTGTAGAGCTTGATATGCTATATTTTGATGTTATCCTTTGTATGGATTGGTTGCATTCATGTTATGCTTCTACCGATTGTAGAACTCGTGTCATAAAGTTTGAGTTCCCGAATGAGCATGTCCTAGAGTTGAAAAGGGGAAATTATATGCCTAAGGGTTAGTTTGTCTCTTGTCTAAAAGCTAGAAAGATGATTTCTAAGGGTTGCATTTACAGTCTAGTTAGGGTGAGGGATATGGATTCTGAAACTCTTACTCTTGAGTCGGTTCCCATTGTTAATGAGTTTTCAGAAGTGTTCCGAGATTATTTACCTAGTATTCCTCCCGAAAGGGAAATAGACATTGATATTGACCTTCTCCCAAATACACAACCTCTTTGTATTCCTCCTTACCTTATTTCTCCGGCAGAACTAAAGGAGTTGAAATAACAATTGAAGGATTTGTTGGATAAGGGTTTCATCCAACCGAGTATCTCTCCATGGGGTGCTCTAGTCCTGTTTGTTAGAAATAAAGGTGGTTCTCTTCGTATGCGTATTGACTATCGTCAGTTGAATAAGGTCACCGTTAAGAATAAGTATCCTTTTCCAAGGATAGATAATTTATTTGGCCAACGTAAAGGAGTAGGTTACTTTTCTATGATTGTTCTTCGATGGGGTTATCACCATTGAGAGTGAAGGATGACTATATTCCGAAGACGGCTTTTCAAACGTAGTATGGTCATTATGAGTTCTTGGTAATGTCATTTGGGTTGACTAATGCTCCGGAGGAATTTATGAATTTGATGAATATAGTGTTTAGAAAATACCTTGACATGATTGTGATTGTGTTCATTGATGATAAATTGATCTATTCTAGAAGTAAGAATGAGCATATTGATCATTTGAGGATCGTGTTGCAAATTCTTAAGGACCAACAACTCTTTGCATAGTTTAGCAAATTTGAGTTTTGGTTATGGTTCGTAGCTTTCCTTGGCCATATTGTTTTAAGTAAGGGCATTTAGGTAGATCCTAAGAAGACATTTGCGGTAAAGAGTTTATCTAGACCTCTATCCCCTTTGGATATTAGAAGTTTCTTGGGTTTAGTCGGTTACTATAGATGGTTTATTGAGGGATTTTCTTCAATTGCCTTTCCTTTGACGGCTTTGACTCAAAAAGGCTATGTTCATATGCTTTGAAGCGTGTGAGAAGAGTTTTTAACAGTTGAAGGATACAATTACTTTCGCTCCAGTGTTAACTTTACCAAAGGGACTAATGGTTTTATTATTTATTGTGATGCCTCGAGAATTGGCCTGGGTGTGTGTTTATGAAAAATGGGAAAGTTATTGCTTATGACTCAAGGCAACTTAAGATTTATGAAAAGAATTATCCTACCCATGAATGTGAACTAGCGGCGGTTGTTTCTGCCTTAAAGATTTGAAGGCATTATCTATATGATGTTCATCTAGATGTGCTTACCGACCACAAGTGTTTGCAATATGAGTTTAATTAAAAAGATGTAAATCTTTGCCAAAGAAAGTGGCTTGAGTTATTGAAAGATTATTATATGAGTGTTCTCTATCACCCCGGAAAGGCCAATGTGGTGGCCGATGCTTTTAGTCAGTTATCCATTGGTATTGTTGCTTATAAAAAGAAAGTATGAAAGAGTTGGTTTGAGATGTTCAAGATGTTCATAGATTGGCAAGATTAGGTGTTCAGTTAGTGGACTCTACCAAGGGTGGTGTTATGGTTCACAACGGCTCAGAATAGTCTCTTGTGACAGATGTGAAATCCAAGCAAGGTCTTGATCCAATTTTTGTTGACTTAAAATAAGCAGTGCTTAAAAAGTCCGTAGAGGATTTCTCTTAAGGGGGAGATGGTGTACTTAGAAATCAAGGTTGTTTGTGTGTTTCGAATGTTGACAACTTGAGGGACCATATCTTATTAGAAGCCCATAGTTTGTGGTTTTCCATTCACCTGGGAGCCACCAAGATGTAGCATGATTTGCGGGAGGTCTATTGATGGAATGAGTTGAAGAAGGATATTGCAGAATTTTTTGACTAAATGTCCTTATTTTCAACAAGTGAAAGTTGAGCATCAGAAACCTAGAAGTTTGTATCAAGACATTAGCATTCCTACTTTAAAGTTGGAATATTTGAACATGGATTCTATTGTTGGTTTGCCTCGCACTCGGCGACAACATAACTCGATTTGGGTTATAGTAGAACGGATGAAGAAATCAGCTCATTTTTTCCCGTCAAGGTTTCCTATTCGGCATAGGACTATGCCATGTTGTACTTGAGAGAAATGATGAAGTTTCATGGAGTGTCTTTGTCCATCATTTACGATTAAGGTACCCAATTCACTTCTCAGTTTTGGAAGTCTTTCCAAAAGGGGTTTTCTACTCGTGTTAAGCTTAGTACGACCTTTCATCCCCAAACCAATGGTCAAGTGGAGCGTACTATCAAAAATTTGGAAGACACTTTAAGAGCTTGTGTAATTGATATTAAGGGCAATTGGTATGACCATTTTGCTTTGATTGAGTTTCCTTATAACAATAGCTATCACTCGAGTATTGATATGGATCCATTTGAGGCATTATATGGTAGGAGGTATAGATCTCCTATAGGATGGTTTTAGGTGGGTGAAGTTTCCCTAATACGTCCCAAGTTGGTATATGAGGCCATAGAGAAGGTTCGACTTATTAGAGAAAGGTTAAAAATGGCTCAAAGTCACCAAAAGTCATATGTTGATGTAAGAAAAGGAGATCTTGAGTTTGGTGTTCATGATTGGGTTTACTTGAAAATTTCACCCATGAAGGGTGTTATGAGGTTTGGTAAGAAAGTGAAACTTAGTCCTCGTTATGTAGGCCCAAATCAGATTTTGAGACGTGTTGGTAAGGTTGCTTATGAATTAGATTTCCCTAATGAGTTTGCATCAGTGCATCCGGTTTTCCATGTCTCTATGATGAAGAAATGTGTTGGTGATCCAACATCCAAAGTCCCCTTAGAAGATTCGGGAGTTAAGTAGATTCTTTCTTATGAAGAAGTTTTGATTGAGATTTTAGACTGGCAAGTCAAGAATTTGAGAAATAAAGAAGTAGCTTCCGTGAAAGTGTTGTGGAGGAATTTATTATTTGAGGGTCTACTTGGAAGGCCAAGGCCGATATGATGTCCTGATATCCTCTTCTTTTTCCTTGTACTCCTACTCTAGATTGAGGTAATGAGTTCCTCATGGTTTGTTCTTTGATTTGGAGTTGTGTCTTATATGTTGCCATGATTTCCTTACAATGCATGATTTATGAAAAGTTTATGTTTTGAGAAAATGAGTCAATTTGATTGATTTATACATGTTTATGTGCACATGAGTATGATTTGTATGTAGACTACTTAATTTGATGTTGTGAGCGTGTTTCTAGCTTGGAGTTTATGTTTCCTCCTCAGATATATGAATTTGAGTATGTTTTTAACTTGGACTTGATGTTTCCTCCTCGAATATGAGTATTTTATGCATGATGGGCTGTTAGATTTAGTTCCACCCCTCTTATGAAGTTTTGATTACGTCGTATCTTGGAGTCGATAATTGCTCCTTGGTTATATGCATTTAGATGAAGTTGCATTGATTGTTGAGTTGTTAATTCCTGTCCTACTTTTTTCGTACTTTCTTGAATCTCATTCAAGGATGAAAGATCCCAAGGGGGAGATATTGTAACACCCCGGATCTGAAAGAGGGTAAGACAACTTATTTAAGAAGCAGCATGAGCCAACTAACAGAGGCCATCCACGACCCGTGGATGGGACCACGGACCGTAGGTGTGGTCCGCAGATGGCACTCTCCAAATAGACCCTGAAAGCCTAGGACCATGGCCTGACCAACAGACTGTTGGTCAGACCACGGTCTGTGGTTGGGGGCCCGTAGTTCAGTAGCACAAAAATATGTTTATGACCAGGAGCGACGATCGTGAAGGAAGGACTATTATCCTATACACAGTCTATCGGTCGTGTCCATGAATGGAGGACTAACAGTTATGTTTAGGGGCAGTTGGGTCTTTTCCTCATTATTTTATCCCTATAGTACATCATTTTACCCTCTAAGACCCCTATAAAAGTGATTTCAACCCCAAATTAGTTCATTCACTTCATTCTCTTCAAATTCACACAAAAGAAGAACTCGTAAATATTTCTTTCTCTAGAAAGCTTGAGGAGGAAGGATTCAACCTAGGGTTTCAAGTCAAGTCTCAATTCCTCCATTGAATATAAGCAATTGTCTTTGAGGTATGATAGTTTTCATCCAAGGATTCCTTCTATTAATGGAGTTCCCAAATTCCTCTATTTTCAAAGTTAGAAATCCCAATTGTGTTAGGATTTTCTTCAATAGTCATGGATTCTTTTGATTATTGATTTAAATGATTGAATTATGATCTCTTTTGCATGAATTGATGAAATACTATGATTTTATGATTGTTTCCCTCATGAACCCATGTAATCCCCATGTTTTCAAGTTATAATCATATGATGTGGGATTTTGATTATGAAGGAAGAGTTTTACGAAATCAAGCATGTATTAACATAGTTACATTAATTTATGATGAAATCCATATCTAACCCATGTTTTCTAATTGTTGATGATTGAAAGTTTTTTTTAACCTTGAAAGGTAAATTATGGAATTATGCATGTTCTTATGAAATGTAAGCAAATGTTTTAAGTATGCTTTAAGAGTAAAGTATCAATGATGATGTTGTTGTTGTGTTGTTGAAAGTACTTTCTCATATACACATGAACACATTATGTGAAAGGTATTCTCACATAATAAAGGGTTCTAAGGTTGGAAGGTCTTCTCACCTAATTGAACCAAAGATTAAGAGTTATCCTAATGGAATCTCGCTTGTATTGGTTGTTGAATGATAGCTTTTCATGGATTATTACTCAGCTTGGATTGGCAAGATGACATGCCCTTCGATAGATAACAAGAACAAGTAAGAAATGATTATTCTATGGCATTTATGCTTAGCATCGAGAGGATATTGAGATGGAAGCTCTCCCGTTATTAGAGGTCGGGTTTTAGAAGTAATATCCTTGTCCCTTACTTATGTGCCCCCATTGGATGATTGTGTAGATAGAAAATAGCTAGTGGATCCACATAAGCTATAAGTTCATGGTCCTTACCTTGGCCAATAGGACAACCCTTTTCGGTGTGGGAGACACCAAGGGCTCATGTTATAGCTCACATGGTCTCTCTGCCAGTTAAGGCTAATTCCCACAATAATAATGAACTAAGGTTACTTCAAGAAGTATCTCATATGTGTTCAAAGGATTTGGTGACGTTAGCTTGAATTGACCATGTTTTATGACTTTTATTTTCTAACAATTTTATATCATGTTTTAGCTTGGTCAATTGCATGTCATGAGTGTCCCCTTTTGGAATGATTTAAATTTTTTATGAACAATTATCATACTTGGTACATTGTTTTGTACTAACACATACTCTTGCCTATATTTCCCCAAATGTAGGGTCTGATAGTCAGGTTACTTAGTTTCGTGGCTAGTGGTTGATTTTGAGGTTCCTGAGCATTGGTGAGTCCTCATGCTTCGAGGATGGACTTTCATTGTTCTTAATTTCCTTCTTGTATTTCTAGTTTTTGGACATGATGTATGGGCTAGGCCCTATTTCATTCTATTGTAATAGATGACTATGGAAAGAAGTGTTTTAAACTTTCGTTTTACTTTAATAAATCTATTGGACTTGAATGTTGTTTTACTTCCATTGTTCTATTTCATATGTTATGAATGCTAAGTGGCTTGTATGGGTACCTTGGGGTCCTATACGCCATTCTACATCTAAGGGGGTACGTCTGGGTCGTGACCATGTATCATTATGATTTAAACTAAATATCATGTATTAACGTTGAACTTGCATTCAAAGACTTGTCAAAAATAGTAAATCATAATTGAATGAAACCCTTGAAGACTGAATTGAAACCCTAACTTGACCAATTGAAATTGAATTGAGAAATTTGAAACTATGGGGAACCCATGAAAGAATGGATTCCATGGGTGGAATACCCACATAGGGGTCTACTAAAATCCCACAAAGAATGACAAACTGGAGACTTGAATTTGAATCCTAGCTGCTTCTTCTTCTTTTTCTTCCTTAGGTAGAGAGGAATTGAGAAGGTGAATTTGGTTTGGTTTTGGGAAATTAGGAGAATGGGGTTGTAGTGGGTAGTTTTAGGATCTAAAAGGTTTATATAGGGCTTAGGGTAGAATACAAAACGACATCGTTTTGATTTAAAACAATTAGGGAAAATACTTAATGGCCCCTTAAAATAACTACAGAAACTCTTCTACGGTCTGGAATTACGGTTTGTAGAATTTCATACGGACCATACTGGTCAACAGTAGTAAAGTTGAGAAATCATAATTTTGTACCAACTTTTGACGGTTTTTGTCTACAGCTCATAGGTCTTCCTACAGCCGTTGAGAATAATCTCACCCCTTAAAATTTCACTAATGTTTGTAACCTACCTACATGACCTATCTACGGCTCATACAAAGACTGATGGGTCATCCCAGTGAGCCGTGAAATAATGTAGAGGACTTGATTTTAGAATATTATTTCCCTCTTCCTATGGTTCATAGATGGGACCTGTCGAACCAGACTGCAACACAAAAATTGATTTTCTTTCTTTTCCAATTGTAAAGATGTTACAATATCTCCCCCTTGGAAACATTCATCCTCGAATGGAACTTAAGGCAACACAGGAGGTTAGGGGAGAAGATAAAACAGCCCTACAAGAATGCCACTTCATCAAACACACATTAACATATTCAAAACATTATTGCATAAGGCACACATGTAAATCATACTCAAATGCACATAATCATGAAGTATTCAATCAAGCTAACACATTTGCTCAAAAAATCAATTTTCATGAGCATGCATGCATGAGGACACACGAGACCAACTAGGACACATGAATCCGAACGAATGACCCATGAGGAGCTAAATACCTCAAGTTAGAGTAAGATTAGAGAAAAAGAGATAAGGATAATGGGACATCATATCGGCCTCGTCCTCCCAAGTGGAACCCTCAACCCCTTGATTCCTTCATAAGTCCTTTACAGATGCAACTCCCTTATTTCTCAATTTCTTAATTTGCTGGTCTAAAATCTCATCCGGAACTTCTTCATATGAAGGCTCTCCTTTATACCAAGGAAGTCCAATGGTCTAATAGATGCCCAATTACCAACACATTTCTTCAACATTGAGACATGGAAAAGTTGATGCACCAATGCTAAGTCATTAGGCAAATCAAGTTCATATGCAACTTTGCCAATATGCCTCAAAATCTTATATGGGCCGACCTAACGGGTCTACGATTACTTTCCTTTCCAAATCTCATCTCACCCTTCATTGGTGAAATTTTCAAGTAAACCCAATAATTCACATCAAAGTCAAGGTCTTTTCTTCTAACATTGAAATAAGACTTTTGCCGACTTTCAGCCATTTTCAATTTCTCTAATAAGCCTAACCTTCTTCATAGTCTCGTGTAGAAACCCAGGACCTAACAATGTAATCTCACCCTCTTCAAAGCACCATATATAAGATCTACACCTCCTACCATAAAGAGCCTCAAATAGAGCCATACCAAGGCTTGAATGATAGATATTTTTGTAAGAAAACTCAATTAAAGGAAAATGATCATCCAAATTACCCTTGAAGTCAATCTCACAAACTCTCAACATATATTTCAAAGTTTGGATAACATGCTCTGCTTGTCCATTTGTTTGAGTATAAAAGGTCGTACTAAGTTTAACATGAGTACGAAGGCCATTTTGGAAAGGACTTTAGGTCCTTTTTCTTGAATACATATTACAAACTTTTGTGGTCTGTAAAAACATCAACATGGACACAATACAAATAATGCCTCCAAACCTTTAAGGCAAAATCAACCACCATTAGCTCAAAATCATGGGTAGGATAGTTCTTTTCATTAAATTTGAGTAATCTTGAAGCATATGAAATAGACTTCCCATTTTGCATAAGAACACACCTTAATCCACTCCTTGAAGCATCACAATAATCAATAACCCACTGGACCCTTCCGGTAAAGTCAACACTAGAGTGGAGGTAACTCTATCTTTCAATTCTTGGATACTTCTCTCACATGCTTCCGATCATAAGAACTTAACTTTGTTTTGGGTTAATAAAGTCAATGAGCAAATCATAACAAACCCTTCCACGAACCTACAATGATAACCAACCAAACCCAAGAAGCTTTAAATATCTAACATGGATAAAGGTCTAGGCCAATTCATAACCACATCCGTCTTCTTAGAATCTACCTCAATACCTTAACGGAAACAATCTGACCAAGAAAAGCCACAAATCACAACCAAAACTCCCATTTATTAAACACCAGAAATAGTTGTTGGTCCTTGAGCACTTGTAACACAATTTTTAGACGATCGACATGGTCATTCTCATTCCTTGAGAAAATCAAGATGTCATCAATAAAAAAAATCACAAACATGTTTAGATAGTGTCTAAACACTCTATTCATCTTGTCCATTAATGCTTTTAGAGCAATAGTCAAACCAAATGATATTACCAAAATCTCATAATGACCATGTTGAGTTCAAAAATCTATCTTCGGAATGTCATTTTCCTTCACCCTCAATCGGCGATAACCTGACAGAGGTCGATCTTAGAGAAATGACTTGCACCATGGAGTTGATAAAAAAATATCTATCCTTGGAAGAGGATACTTATTCGTATGAGTAACCTTGTTCAATTTTCAGTAGTCAATACATATGCAAAGTGAACTATCTTTCTTTCGAACAAACAAAACTGGAGCACCCCATAGAGAGATACACGGTCGGATTAAACCCTTATCCAAATAGTCTTTTATTTACTTTTTTAATTCCATAAGTTATGTCAGAGCCATACGGTAAGGAGGAATAGAAATAGGTTGCTTATCTCGGAGAATGTCAATACCAAAGTCTATTTTACTTTCGAGAGGAACACTGGGTAAATCATTGGGGAACACTTTCAGAACCTCATTCAATATGAGGACCTACTCAAGAATAGGGTTTTCAAAATTCATATCCCTAACCCAAACAAAATGATATATAAAAACCTTAGAAGTTATTTTTCAAGAATTAAGACAAGAAACAAATTGACCCTTTGGCATAGAATTTCCTTGTTTCCACTCTAGGTCGGGTTCATTTTGAAATTTAAACCTGACCACTCAAGTTCGTTGATGTGCCGTGATATCGTGGCACATTTGACGCTTGAGAACTATGAACTAACACTGGAATTAAGTGAAATTTTGTACTATTTGATAGGTTTGTTGAATGTGTAGGCAAAAGTCTGGTTGGTATAGAAAATGGAAACGAAGCTACAAAATGATGATGGTTGAAGTAAAGTTCTCGGCCAACTTCACGGACCGTGACTTCCATTACGGTCCGTGGTTGAGCTTGTGAAAGTGAAGCAGTGCTGGCCTTGAGAAGATGAAGAGGAGTAATAACAAGTGACAACCACAGAAGGTTCCACAGGCCATAGCTCTTACTACGGACCGTGGTACCTACCTGGAGTTGAACCAGTGTGAAAGAAAGAAAGTTGGCAGAATGTTGGAATCCAAGTGAAGACCACAGACACCATCACGGGCCGTGGTCCTCGCTACGGACTATGGTTCAGTTCATAGTCATTGTTCCAGTGAGTATCATTGAAGACCCAAACTTTGGGAAGTCCAAGGGAAGACCACGGAAGGCTTCACTGACCGTGAAGCCTTTAACGTGTCGTGGTAGTAACCGTGAAAATGCACGACAATTCAGTCCTAGTTCGATTAGGACTCACTTTTAACATTCTATTTTTTAACTACTTTAGGTCGTTTTTGAATTATTATTCATTATCTTACGTTTTACGACTAAGAACACATTAATATTCTTAGCTTTAGATTTTGGATTCAGATTATTTTGATCAGTTTGAAGTTTGGATTTCGATTATCAGATTATCAAGTGGTTGTTGATTTACCAATTATTTTTGTAAGTATTTCTTAACATGTTTTCATTATCCAGTGTGAAAACATCAGTGGCTAAATACCACGGCTGGGTGTGTGGGATCTATGACGATATTCTAGTTGCGATTCCGTAAAATGAGTAAAAGGTAGTCTTTTTTTACAACCTATAGTTTATAGCTTTCATTATCATTTTATTCTATTGAGTGCACCCTTTAGACAGACATGTATCTGGTGTTTGTTTGAGAGAAAAGCACCAGTTAGGAAAAAGCTAAACTAAGTTAATGCTGGAGTTCGAGAGAAAAGATCTTTAACACCATATCAAATTAACCAAAGTCCAATATTGATAACACTTTAAGTTCATGAGAATTAGAGTGAATATTATCTGATTAGGCTGAGATGCGTTAGATTAATCCAACTCGCAAATATTCTGTAGACATTGATTTACCTGACACTCAAATTTTGGGAGAGCATTATAATTGATGTCATAATGAACACAAAACCTGGTTTCTTTAAATTAACTGAATCAACTTACAACAAAATTGCCTATGAATTGTGTATCTAAGTTTTGACTGCAAGTGTTGGTGGTAAAATATATTTCAATCAACCCAATTTACTTTCCGTGTTATTTGTTTAGGAAATAGTAACGACAATTGAGTAAACGCGGCAGTGAAACTTTATCTGTAAAGAAATTCTCTATGGGATCGACCTCAACTCTAGTTGAGTTTTGTAAATTGACAACGACCGTTTACACTTCTTATTTGGAGTGTAAGTTTGGACGTATCAAATTTTGGCGCCGCTGCCGGGGAATTTCAATTCAAAAGTGTTTTACTAGCTTTTATTCAATTTGTAGTTATATTTCCTAATTTTACATTTTGTTCTGTGTTTTTGTCTCTTTCAGGTGAGTGCTACTGTGTATGCCAAGTACCAGGAGTAAAGAAGCTCCATTGATCCCTTACGACTTAGAACTCGAAAATACTCTTCGAAAAATGGTGAATGCACAAGAACTGGAGGCACAAAGACAAAGGTTGAGACTAGAAGCTGAAGGGGGAATTTCAATTCAAAAGTGTTTTACTAGCTTTTATTCAATTTGTAGTTATATTTCCTAATTTTACATTTTGTTCTGTGTTTTTGTCTCTTTCAGGTGAGTGCTACTGTGTATGCCAAGTACCAGGAGTAAAGGAGCTCTATTGATCCCTTACGACTCAGAACTCAAAAATACTCTTCGAAAAATGGTGAATGCACAAGAACTGGAGGCACAAAGACAAAGGTTGAGACTAGAAGCTGAAGCCGCTGCAAGAGGTGTTCAGCAGAATGGTGGTAACAACCAACCTAGGATGGTAGATGAGAATAGAAGAGTAGATGGATTGATCCCTCCCCAGCGCCAACTAATAGCTCCAAGTGGTAGAGCTCAGCATCCAGCGCACATGATATATGATGAAGATGATGCAGATTTGGATGGAGCTGGAGCCACTGGAGCGAAAGTGTTACCTATACTACCCCTACAATCACCAGCACTATGATTCAATTGTTGAACCTTAAAGGTATGTTTAGGGGTGCAACTGGTGATGATGTAAATCAGCACTTGATGAATTTTATGGCTATCTGTAAGTCACAGGAGATTCCTGGGGTCAACCAAACAACAATGAGATTGAGGCTATTTCTATTATCTCTTACTGGAGAGGCGACTAACTGGTTGAATGAGATGCCAGATGACTCCATCATAACTTGGAATGAGTTGAAGGAAGCTTTCTTGGAACGATTCTTCCCAGAATCAAAAGAGTTGCAGATGAAGGATGAGATTAGTACACACAAGCAGCTACCAAGAGAAGCAATGCATGATACTTGGTAGAGGTTCAACCAAAAGTTGAAGAAATGCCCCAATCATGATCTTACCGAAAGACATCTTAAACATGTCTTTTATAGGTCTCTAAATTATGTTACTAAGCCTGTTGTTGATGTAGTTTTGGAGGCTCATTTATGAGGAAGTCATTTGCGGAGAGCATGCAGCTATTGGATGAGGTCTCAAAGAACAACAGAGCAAGGTACACTAGAGATGCAGAGGTAAGAGAGCTTCGGTATACATTTGAGCTTTGAGCTGAACAGAGGAAGAAAGAAGAAGAAAGGGACCAAGACATGGCACATATGATGACTCAAATAGACCTACTCACAAAGAACATTGTTGCGAAGTCTGAAAAGGTCAATGTTGTGGAACAACAAAACAGGTATGAAGATTAGGATCTTGACATTGATGAGGAAGCTAACTATTTGGGGAACCAAGGAGGTTTTCAGAATTATAACTCTGGAAATCAGGGTTACAATTCTGGAAATGCAGGTCAGAGTTATGCTAGGGATGGTCAGTATGAAAGGCCAACAAATAGAGATCAAGGAAATTGGCAAAACAGAGATGGGTATAGGAATGATCGCAGTGGTGTATATGTACCTCCAGGTAATAGAGATCGGGCAAGTGGTAGTTCTAGCGGGTCTAAGATTGAGGACATAATGGTTAAGGTACTTCAAATGGTTGAGTCAACTGATGCAGGGGTGAAAGAAATGAGAGGTAACTTCTCGAGCATGAGTTAGTTGATGGACTCTCACACCACCTCCATTAAACAAATAGAGCAATAGTTGGGGCAACTCTCAGCCTCACTGAATCAGAGAAAGAATGGATCACTACCCAGTGATACCATTCAAAATCCCAAGAAGGATGGACACTGTATGGCCATCGCCACCAGGAGTGGTAAAGTTCTTTCTGAGCCTATTTCTGCAGGTACCAAGTATAAACAGGTCTTGGAGCAAGCTAGTAGAGAGGAGGATGAGACTATACAAGTAGATGATCTGGAGGAGGCTTAACAAGCTCAACCTAAAGCACAACTTGCGAGAGGAAAAAAGAAAGAGGTTCAGGAAAACCTGCCCTTACAACAGATTCCTAGACCACCTCCTCCTTTCCCTCAAAGGCTCATAATGAAAGCTGAAGATGGAAAGTTTACGAAATTCATCACCATGCTGAAATAACTTTCAGTAAACATTCCATTGGTAGAAGCTCTAAAGCAAATGCCAGGATACGCTAAGTTCATGAAAGACTTGGTTACCAAGAAATGAGCTGTAATTCATGATTTTTCTAATGATGTTCATCATTGCAGTGCCATTGCTACCAAATCCCTGGTTCATAAAAAAAAGGATCCAGGTGCATTCATGATACCATCTACCATTGGGTCAATTAACTTTGCAAAAGCTTTATGTGATCTAGAAGCTAGCATAAATCTGATGCCTTTAGCCATTTATAAAAAGTTAGGTTAGGGAGTACCAAAACCTACAACAATGAGGTTGATGATGGCTGATAAGTCAGTAAAGAGGCCGGTGGGAGTCTTGTGTGATGTACTGGTAAAGGCGGACACTTTTATCTTTCCAGGTGATTTTGTGATTCTGGATTGCGAAGTGGATTTTGAGGTTCCCATCATCTTGGGAAGACCCTTTTTGGCCACGAGAAGAGCTTTGGTGGATGTTGAGAGATGAGAGTTAAAGTTCAGACTCAACATAGATGAGGTAATGTTCAATATTTGTAGGTCAATGAAACAACCACGAGATATGAATGTGATATCTGCAATAGAGATGGTCACTGATGAAGACATGAGGGTACCTATATAAGAGAGAATGGTTGTTGAAACATTAGCAATAGTATTGATGAACTTTGATGTTGATTTTCGGTTTGACTATATAAAGACCGTGAATGCCTTGCAAGGTATGGGAGCACCCTCGTATTCTCCAAACAAAATGGACTTGGACTTGAAAAACAGGCCAAGCCCTCTAGCGAAACCATCCATTGAGGAGCCACCGGTGTTAGAGCTGAAACAGTTACCCATTCACCTCAGGTATGTATTCTTGGGTACTAATAACACTTTACCTGTGATATTGGCTGCAGATTTGAATGAAGAGCAGGTACAAGAGGTGATCAAGGTGCTAAAAAGATACAAAATAACCATTCGTTGGACCATTGCTGATATAATTGGGATACCTCCAGGTATTTGCATGCATAAGATTTAGCTTGAGGAAGACTGCAGCTCGAGTATTGAACACCAACAGAGGTTGAACCCACCTATGCAAGAGGTGGTTAAGAAAGAAATAATCAAATGGTTAGATGTTGGGGTGTTCTACCTTATCTCTATAGCCACTGGGTCAGTCCAGTAAAATGTGTGCCTAAAAAGGGAGGTATGACTGTGGTGGCAAATGCCAAGAATGAATTGGTCCCGCAGAGACCAGTCACTGGATGTCGAGTGTGCATGGACTACAGGAAGCTGAACAAGTGGTCTTTAAGGGATCATTTCCCCATGCCTTTCATGGATCAGATGCTTGACAGGTTGGCAGGTAAAGGGTGGTACTGTTTCTTAGATGGATACTCTAGCTACTACCAGATATCAATTGCACCTGAAGATTAGGAAAGGACCACCTGCACATGTCCTTATGGAAACTTTACAATTAAATGCATGCCATTTGGACTATGTAATGCACCAGCCACATTCCAAAGGTGTATGATGTCCACTTTTCAGACATGGTTGAGGACACTCTAGAGGTATTTATGGACGACTTCTCTGTAGTAGGCGATACTTTTGATGACTGTTTGTTGAATATTAGCAGGGCTTTACAAAGATGTGAGAAAGCCAACTTAGTGCTAAATTGGGAGAAATGCCACTTCATGGTAAAAAAAAGGACATAGTCCTTGGACACAAGGTGTCACAGAAAGGAATTGAGGTCGACTAGGCTAAGATTGAGGTGATTGAAAAATTACCTCCGCCAATCTATGTGATAAGTGTTCGAAGCTTCCTAGGACATGCCGAATTCTATAGGCGTTTCATCAAATACTTCTCTGATATTGCACACCCCATGTGCAAACTTTTAGAGAAGGAGGTGAAATTTGTCTTTGATGGGGCATGCCTTAAAGATTTTGAGTGCCTAAAAGAGAAGCTAATTTCAGCACCAGTGATTATTGGCCTAGACTGGGCGGATCCATTTGAGGTGATATGTGATGCTAGTGGGACTACGTTAGGAGTTGTGTTGGGACAGAAGCACAACAAGATGTTCCATCCAATTTACTATGCTAGTAAGTCGCTAAATGGGGCACAACAAAACTACATAGTGACTGAGCAGGAACTATTGGCTATAGTGTATGCTTTTGAAAAGTTCAGAGCTTATCTGTTGGGAACTAAGGTGATAGTTCACATAGACCATGCTGCCTTGAGATATCTCATGGCAAAGAAAGATGCCTAGCCTAGGCTGATCCGATGGGTATTGCTTCTCTAAGAGTTTGACTTCGAAGTGAAAGACAAGAGAGGTTGTGAGAACCAGGTAGTTGATCACCTGTCTAGGTTGGAAGCTGCAAAGAAGGAAGGATTTGAGCTCGAGATAGATGACACATTCTCGGATGAGCAGGTATTAGCTGCTACTCTTGACCTTATTCCTTGGTTTGCTGACTATGCTAATTTTCTGGTTAGTGATCTGATGCCTGAGGGGCTAACATATCAGCAAAGGAAAAGGTTCCTGCATGATGTAGGCAAGTACTTTTGGGATGAACCATATCTGTATAGGGTGTGTACTGACAATATAATTAGGCGATGTGTTCCGAAAGCTGAATTTTGCACATTTTGGAGGCGTGTCACTCATCTCCAGTTGGTGGTCATTATGGTTATGCTCGAACAGCCCACAAGATACTTCAGTGTGGGTACTACTGGCCCACAATTCATCAAGATGAAGTGGACATAGTAAGGAGTTGTGATGTGTGCCAGCGGCAAGGAGCCATCCCTTGGCGCCATGAGTTACCTATGACACATATTCTGGAGGTGGAATTGTTTGATGTGTGGGGTATTGACTTCATGGTCCCCTTTGTGAGTTCATATAGGAAGAAATATATACTGGTGGCTGTGGAATATGTGTCCAAATGGGTTGAAGCTGTTGCGTTACCTGAGAATGATGGAAAGAGTGTCGCTGGGTTCCTGAAGAAGAACATTTTCTCAAGGTTGGGAACACCCAGAGCCTTTATCAGTGATGGTGGGTCTCACTTCTGCAACAAGGTTTTTAGTGCACTTCTGACCAAGTATGGGGTAAAATAGCACAAGGTGGCAACACCTTATCACCCACAGACTATTGGTCAAGTGGAGGTTTCAAACAGGGAAATTAAAGCAATATTGGCAAAGACAGTGAATGCCAACATGATAGATTGGGCATAGAAGCAAGAGGATGCCCTATGGGCATATTAGACATCTTTCAAGACACCTATTGGTATGTATCCATATCAATTGGTGTTTGGAAAGGCATGTCATTTGCCAGTTGAGCTTGAGCATAGTTGAAGAAGCTGAACCTAAATTGGAGCGAAACCACTAACTTGAGGCTAGATCAGATCAATGAGATGGATGAGTTCCGTCTGAGGGCCTATGAGAGGGATGCACTGTATAAGTAGAGGATGAAGCTATATCATGACAAGCACATTGAGAAAAGGAGCTTACTCTTGGTGACTTGGTGTTACTCTTTAACTCCAGACTGCGTCTGTTTTTAGGAAAACTGAGGTCTAAATGGTCTGGACCTTTTAAGGTCACACATATTTTTCAATCTGGTGCTATTGAACTGGAAAAAATGAGAAAGGCGAGAGTTTCAAAGCTAATGGTCAGTGAGTCAAGGCATATTTGGGTGCTCCTGAGGATGTGAAGATTGTAGAGGAATACAAACTTGATGAAGTCTGAGTAATCAAGTAACCTGCGTCACGCCGTGATGTTAAATTATGCGCTGCTTGGGAGGCAACCCAAGATGTAATTATATCAGGTATGTTCCCTTTTGCCTTATTTTTCTTTGTTTTTATAGAGTCACCGTGTGCTGATGTATGCAGGAGGGAATAGGGGGAAAATGTAGGACATGGTGCACACTGAACTTCACGGTCACTCTCACGGACCGTAGTGCTCTTCACGGGCACTATCACGGTCCGTCAACTTGAGGACTAAGTTTGGAAGCTACTAAAATTTGCATAAAATAGGGTTCACGGAAGGGCTCACGATTCGTTAGTTTGTGTACGGGCCGTCTAACCTCTCGTGAACCTCAGGTAGGAATTTCAATTGCAAGTCAACATCACGAATAGTTTCACGGACCGTGATTCCCTTCACGGGCAACTTCATGGTCCAACGTCTGCACCAGGTAGGTTTCATTGCCAAGTCATTGTCACGGACAAATCCACAGACCATGATGGCCTTCACAGGAAGTTTCACAGCATGTAATCCACTACCTAGTAACACCAATTACCCGACCCGACCCGCTCGTAACCAAACCCAAAATTAAAACGTTTTTATTCGATTCCAAAGGGCAAAGAGTCAATTTATTTCTCTTCTTCTCCTCCATAATGGCTATCCAACGGAAGAATTGATTACCATTCATCAATAAATCCTACATCTACCCAAGAATCGAAACCATAAGTGCTCAGTTGTGCAAGTGTGTCAAGTTACTTCCAGAATTTGGCTTTTTCACTTCCAAGTAAGTTGATTTTCACTGGTTTGCACCGTTACATCGTGTCTACACCAATATATAATGATTTCGATTTTCTTGACTTTAGCATGCCTTTGTGATGATTAATTGCTAAATAATACCTAATTGGAGTGGGTAAGTCGAATTGGGAAGTTTTGGTTATTCTTGTGTGTTGGTCGATCACAGGGGGTCAAATTTTTTGGTAGGTGGTGAAATTTAGGTTATTTAATTTAGTTGAATAAGTAGGGTAAGGCTTAAAGTATAAGAAGATCTTGTATTTGTACAAAAATGGGTATTAAGTGCTAAAATTTGAGGTTGGGAAGAAGGTGACTGACCTATTGCCCAATTTAAGACTACGAAAGGTTGTACGGACCGTGGAAGACATCACGGGTCATGAAACTTGTCGTAGACCACACTTGCAATCAACCCAACTCTCCGTGGTCCTCAGTTAAAGTTCACGGAAAGAATCACGGACCGTGGTGCATTCCACGGGCCATGAAGCCATCCGTGAACATCCCATGGTAAAATGGTCAACGACTCCTTGTGCACACTGATCCTGTCTCAACTCCACGAGGTATTTCACGGTCCGTGGTTCATACCATGGCCCTTTCAAGATCTCGTAGAGTTCCTTTTGTTTGAAATTTTAATTTTTATTATGTACTTAGTTTGTGTTAGCCTGTTGATTTCGTGGCCCTTCCCGATGATAGATTGGGTGAAGACATTCGTAAGGCAATGAGTCACGATGATGTTATACAGGGGAAGTCTGAGTACCCGCTAGTTTGTCATTTTATTGATGATTGTACTGAATTGGTGTTTTGCTTCTCAGGTACAATGGGTCCCAGAAGAAAGAATGCTAATAAACCTGCCCCTGTCACCGCTTCGCAATCAGAAGTTCATGCCGACTCCGAAGCGAGTGGGTTCGAGGTGCAAATAAATGTTACACCTGAAGATCACTCGCCTCGGGCTACTAGATCATTGGCTAGGAGAGCTATTCTCCAGGACTCTCCTCCTCAATCTGAAGAGGGAGGTAGTAGTTTTGATAATAGGTAAAACTCGGGAAGTCAAACTGATGATGCTGCTGCTGGTAACCAATCTGCAAATGACTCGGGGGGCAGTACTGAATCTGAAAGCGGTTCTCAGGGAGACACAAGTAGCTCTCCACCTATGGCTACCACAGAAGCTGAAACTGGAGTACGAGAGGAAGCAGTTAATAGAGAGGATGAGGAGGAAATCATCGATGATGATACCATGGTAATGTATGTGAACGCTCAGGAACCTAACCCGGCATTGAGACCACAACTAATTGCTTCTTATCGCTCCATGTGGACTGTCAACCGGTTTAAAGAGTTCTTCGACAATGGTATTGTGAACAAAATTGGGGGCTTCAAGAATCGAGAAATCATGCTTGAGACTAGGCTGGTAGTAGCTGATATCAAAGCATTCTCGGACATCTATCAGATATTTAAGCTCCATCAGTTCGACTGGATGGACAATGCACCTGGCGAATACTCTAGCCACCTGACCAGAAAATTTTATTCCTCATATGTAGCTACATTGATGAATTTTCCTACGGATATAGAGACCACAAAATGTGGACAAAAAGACATGGCTATCACTTGGGGTCCACTCAACTCAATCATAGTTAGGGGTAAATCAATAGATATTTCTGAGGCATTGATTAACAGAATGTTGTACGGCCCAGAATACTCTGAACCAACTTCAGTTGGCCTTTTTGAGGGCAATCATCATGAGGTCACCAGTGATGCTACAATGGAAGATCAGACTTCTTGAGAAAGGGTTTTACGCTGGATTGCAAAGCAGATTGCCATAGATGGGGAAAATGCAGTTTGGGTCACCACAACTCCAACACTCATCACTAAAGCTTCGCTGTCTTTTCCTACTAAGGTTTGGTGGGCTGTTGTCCGAGCGCAATTGTGACCGATAGCTAATGATAACATTTTGTCACCTTCCTTAGCCTCGTTGGTAGCGTGTCTTATGGTAGGTTACCCGGTCAATACGGGATGGATAATAACAATCAAAATGAGAGACAGGGCACTAAATGAGAGAGCTGCACTTCCTTTTCCCTGTCTGATAGGGAAATTATGTCGAGGAGCAAAAATTCCTCCGAACAGCCTAGTTGACAGATGGGTGAAGCATTCAGTCTAACCCAGTTTTCTAAAATCAAGGATGTCTCCAACCATCTCTTTAGCGCAAAGTCTGTCGCTGTGAGTACTTTAGCTGTTGTTCCACATGTCCTACTTGACATCCCACATGCAGATAAAGGTCCAGAACAGGGAGAGTCATCACAGTCGTCCACAGAGGCACCACCACCTCCAGCTTCAGCCTCCCAGACTCCAGGTACCTTTGTCACTATCCCTATGCTTTTTCTTGAGAAATTGGTTGCAGATCAGCGCTAGACCAGGACATTGGTAGACCAGATTGTGCTCCAGATGACCCAGCTGATAGAGACAAAAGTATTAACTGCGAAAAAAGAGATCAAAGATGAGACAAGAAAGAAGCTATCGATCTTAAAGGACAGAATGGATGGTTTAAAGAACCTTGTTCAGGATCGATTCCAAGTTGTCGGTTCAGCAGATATTGAAGAGTTCAGAGCCCAGTTGGCCAAGATACGCACTCAAATTGCTAAGCTGGCTGAAAAGCCAGTACAAGTGCCCACTCTGGTCATGCCAGAGTCGTTGATGTAAATGTTAAGTCAGATACCCTCCACTCAATCACTCAATGATCTTTGGGGAGAACCCCCCACGAGTAAATTTGGCAAGAGAAAATACAAAGCTGGAGAACTTGATGAGGAGACCCCTACTGACCCAGCTAGAGAGGCAAGAAGGCAAGAAAAGAGAGCTCGTAGAGCATCAAAGAGGGAAGCTCGGGAAAAGGAAGCCCTTTAACAGAAACAGCGAGATGCAACCTTAGTTGGAGCTTCTGGTAGTGGCACACCTGCTCCAACCAATGAGGACCAAACTGATCATGTCTCGAGTTCTGAGAGTGCACCCATTGATAAAGTGTGCCAATGCTGATCCGATGACCGGCGCCTAGAGCGCCGTAGATATGACCCCTCCTCATAGCCTATGTATTTGATTGTTCTGTATCGACTTTGAGGGTAAAGTCCTTTTTATTTAGGGAGGGGGTGGTCAGCAACCTCCTATAGCTGTTAGAAAAATGGAGGTTGTTTCTATGTATTATTGTTTTGGTTGTTTTATGTGTTGAGTGGTGCGACAGCTACTTTATGAAAATTGAGAACCTGCATCTGTGTTTGACTGTTAGGATCTTTAGATGACATCTTAGATACTGATATGTTGAACATGGCTAATCTGACAAATTAATTGGTGAACCAAGAAACTAACAAAATGCAATCATGTGTAGTGTGTGTATAAGTTTTGATTGAAGTCTAACACTAGGAGCAGAAACTAGAGCTTGCCTAAGTAGTCTTGCTTGAATCTGAGAATAATCGGATAGGAAAGGATCAGTAAGCCATTTTTGTTAAACTAGTAAAAAGCCAATAATAAAAGAACCAAATGAAAATCTTATCACTTGAACCCAATTTGAGCCTTAAATCAGTCTTTGTTCTTACCCAACATATATCATATCCTTGGTTCTCCGAAGGTACGATATCACAACTTAGGCCAAAAGCCTAAGTTGAGGATGATTTTAACCCAAACAGAAAGAAGAAGGGAAAAATAAGGTTCGACCAGTGAGCTAAGTGCATATCAGAATAGCATATAAAAAAAATAAAAATAAAAAAAAGGAAAAAAAATGAAAAAGAAAGGAATAATAGCTACTGGATCGGGCTGAAATAAGAAAAAGAGGGAATCACTCAAAAAAGAGTATGTGAAAATGACATGTTGGAAAACCAAGGGATTAGCCACTCACAAAACCAAATATCCATTCCCTAGCACCGAGCCTATGTTACAAGTAGACAAAGTCCTACAGTGATCCTATTTCGGGTGTTTGAAAGGTAAAGCGTAGAAAGCAAGGGCAAGCCTATGGGACAAGTGACAACCACGGAAGATTCCATGGGCCATAGCTCCTACCACGGACCGTGGTACTTACAATTGAGTTGAACCAATGTGAAAGAAAGGAAGTTGGCAGAATGCTGGTATCCAAGTGAAGACCACAGACACCCGTAGTCCTCGCTACGGACCGTGGTGCAGTTCATAGTCCTTGTTCCAGTGAGTATCATTGAAGACCCAAACTTTGGGAAGACCACGGAAGGCTTCACAGACCGTGAAGCCTTTGACGGGTCGTGGTAGTAACCGTGAAAATGCCCAACAATTAAGTCCTAGTTCAATTACGACTCACTTTTAACATTATATTTTTGAACTACTTTAGGTCGTTTTTGAATTATTATTCATTATCTTACGTTTCGCGACTAAGAACACAATATTATTCTTAGGTTTAGATTTTGGATTCAGATTATTTTGATCAGTTTGAAGTTTGGATTTCGATTATCAGATTATCAAGTGGTTGTTGATTTACCAATTATTTTTGTAAGTATTTCTTAACATGTTTTCATTATCCAGTATTGATTCTTTACTTGAAAAAATGAGTGGCTAAATACCACGGCTGGGTGTGTGGGATGTATGACGATATTCTAGTTGCGATTCCGTAAAACGAGTAAAAGGTAGTCTTTGTTTACAACCTGCAGTTTACAACTTTCATTATCATTTTAGTCTATTGAGTGCACGCTTTAGACAAACCTGTATCTTGTGTTTGTTCAAGAGAAAAGCACCAGTTAGGAAAGAGCTAAACTAAGTTAATGCATTGGAGTTAAAGCTGGAGTTCGAGAGAAGAGATCTTTAACACCATATCAAATTAAGCGAAGTCCAATATTGATAACACTTTAAATTCGGAAGAATTAGAGTGAATATTATCTAATTAGGCTGAGAAGCGTTAGATTAATCCAACTCACAAAGATTTTGTAAACATTGATTTACTGACACTCAAATTTTGGGAGAGCATTATAATTGATGTCATAGTGAACACAAAACCTGGTTTCTTTAAATTCATAGTGAACATAAAACCTGGTTTCTTTAAATTAACTGAATCAACTTACAACAAGATTGCCTATGAACTGTGTATCTAAGTTTTGACTGCAAGTGTTGGTGGTAAAATACATTTCAATCAATCCAATTTACTTTCCGTGTTATTTGTTTAGGAAATAGTAACGACAATTGAGTAAATGCGACAGTGAAACTTTATCTATAAAGAAATTCTCTGTGAGATCGACCTCAACTCTAGTTGAGTTCTGTAAATTGACAACGACCGTTTACACTTCTTATTTGGAGTGTAAGTTTGGACGTATCATTCTACAATCAACAGAAGCATAACATGAATGGAGTCAATCCATACCAAGAATAACATCGAAATATAAAATATCAAGCTCTACTAGATCAGTATGAGAGACTAAATGGGATAAAGAGACTGGGAAATATTTATAGAATACTTTAGCCATAATAGATTCACCAATAGGTGCTGAGACAGAAAAAGGTCTGACAACTTATCCGGAGAAACATCAAACCTCATATCTATATATGGCGTCACAAAAGACAAGGTATCACCCGAATCAAGTAAGACATAAACATCAATTGGACAGACTTTGAACATATTTGTTACAATATCAGCAGAACCCTCTCGATCATGATCAGTTTGTAGTGCAAAGAATTTCTTCTTCTTTGGAGCACTTGAACCCGAACCTGTAGGCAGAGCTTTCCTACATTCCTTTACCCTGTCAATTCTAGATAGAGAATCTCTCAAGAGGTTACCACTTTTACCACGACCAACACAATTATCCGTACCCATCAAGTATTTCCCCAGATGACTCTTGCCACACTTTTGGAATGCGCAAACCAAAGATCCATTTCTTCACAATTTCCTCCTTGAGGCTTAGGCTTAAATACCCTATCTTTGTTGAACTTAAGAGCGGGAGCAGTGGAGGAACCTTTACCGGAAAACCTTTGCCGAAGCGTAGAAAGACCATGTCTATAGGACCTTGAATGTGAAAAGTCACCATCACTGATCTTTGCTATATTTTCCTCCCTAGACCTTTCTTTAAGCTTTTCCTCTTTCATTTGTTGAGAATGAATCATTAGATGAGAAATTTCCATTTTCTTACTGAGCATGGTGGTATGATATTCCTTAACCACCATCTCGGACACGTGCGAAACAAACTTACTCATATTTTCCCTAGAGTAAGAAACCATAGTAGGAGAATATAAAGACAATTGTGCATATTTCTTTGATGAAGGTGAATGAATTGAAGTACCGTTGCCTCCCTCATCATGAGGGGAAAGAACCTCTTAAGAAAAGCAACCTTAAACATTTCCAAATAAAAATGACCCTCATCAACCACTATTTTTTCTTCTGTTGGTTGAACAAAACTTGAGCAACACCATTAAGTTGATAAGCAGTCATTTTCACCTTTTCCACCAATGTCAAACCCATGATCATCAAAACCTTATATACCTCATCAATGAACTATTGAGGGTCTTCCTCAACTTTGGAACAATGAAAATTTTGGGGGATTCATCCTCATGAATTGCCTTACTCTAGTTGCCGATATACCCATATTTGGGTTGATGGGACCACAACCTCTCTATTCGATTAAGCCGTCATTGCTTAAGCCAATGCTTGAAAAGCAGTTCGAAACTCCGCATTAATCACTTGATTGGCCAAAGGGCCAACCGAAACTTGAGGAGCTTCCTGAGAGGCTTCTTGAAGAGGTTATCATTCCACATTCTCTTCTGCATTCCTTCTAGAGTATGCTCTTCGAGGGGCCATGCCTTGAAAAATATTGGATAAGGATTAGGAGAGAGACGTATAGAGTTAAACTCTATTGCAAAAGACTAAAATGATGAAAGAAGTGGAATTTCCTAAACATCTTATAGCCTCCTAATCATTAATATGGCGCTTCATACTCATGAAAAAAGATTCTACTTGACGTGGCTTCTGAGACATCATAGGACCTTTCTAAACCTTATAATCTAAATATCAAATTTATCTTGACCCGAAGTATACACTTGGTGTAACATGGCGTATAGGGCCCCGAGAGGACCTACATAGGCCACTTAGCATACATCATACAGGGTAATAAAAATAAAGAATTTAAAAGATAGATTTTTTATATTACAAAGAGTTTCACAAAGCGAAAGTTTAACATATGTCTCAAAAAATCATTTAATACATTATAAGAAAAGTGATTGGGACGTAACCCATATATCACATACAAAGTTTGAAAATGGAAATGATCCTCAACCTCACAGACCTCTTGGTTCTAACACTAAATCCCAACGAAATATATAAAAGTCAAATATCAACATAACATAAGAAAGCCAATGATCAATACCCATCTACACCTTTTAGATCAAAAGATAGAATAGCTCCTTAAATATAGTTCAACATGGATGAGAAAACCTTTTGTCAATGTGAATCCATATGTGAGAAATACCTTTCACAACCATGATCATCATAGCATATGATAAAACCTTTCACTATAACATTGATATTTTCCTTTCAAAGCATCCCTAAATAATTTACAATAGCTTTATAAAAATATGCATTTCTTCATAAATTTGTAGTTCATAGGTTCATAATTGTAAATCATTAATTAGGCATGGGTGATTAACGTTTCAAGCACACCTCATCCAATTCTAAGTGCAAACGATTGTTAGTCCGTATAAAACCCAACGAAAGATTGGGGTCAAACCCAGTGAGCGGTATTTGTTCAAATTCAGTTAGGAAGTACAAATGTAGTCTAATTAGCTATAGGAATATAAATTATTGAAAAAGACATGTGAACAAATCTAAAGGGGGTGGCACACATGTCAGATGGGGGGTTTTGATTTGCAATTATCAGCTACAACACAATCAAATGATAAGGAAATAACAATATAGGGTGGAATTCTCGGGATTTGATCGATTATAGGAAATTTCACTATATGGGTAATTGAAATTACTAACAAATAACTAAATATTAGTGGGTAGTCTAGGCTATAAGTGAAATAGCTTTTTCTCGAACAACTATTTCGAATCAAGTTATTTCTTTCAAACATCAACAAGCTTAGCAAATAAGAACAACCCATACCTTAATTCAACTACTCTCTCAAGATAGATGGGTAGAATCGAGGTTAAGACTTAATCTTTCGAGCTAAACCCATATCACCCCAATAACTATAATCATCAATTGAAAACTTTGATTCTAAAACCTCTTTTTCAAGCAAGCTGTAACGACCCGAGAGCACCCCCTAGCCGTTACCGGTGTATTCGACCTCTCGAAGGTCTTATAGAAGCCCTTAGAATTCTTCATAGCATTTATCATAGAAAAATAGCAAAAAATTTAAAACTTTTTTCCATAATATAACACAAGACTTAAAAAGTCACCTCATATAACCTTTTAATACAAAATCGGAGTACTACGTCTCAAGGTAGCCATCTTAAAACACGACTACAACACAAGAGGAACACATCCCTTACAATACAAAAGAAACTACTATCTAGTACATTGAACTTAAGAAAACTCTTTAACATAAAGGTCCTTGAATCTTTAAGGACACACCCTAACTTGGGAATAGTAAGCCAAGCTCATCACTTCTAGGAAAGGCCTTTTAGCCACCACCACCTACACTGGGTGTAAAAATATGATGAAGAATGGTGTTAGTACAAGAATGCACTACGTATGTTAACCATGCAAAAGCATGCTTTAAAAGGGACATTTCGTGGAAACCATGAATCATGCCTTTTTAGAGAAACTACAAGAACATTTAGCACAATAGGAACAATATAAACCACATACGTCATCATACACATTGAAACCATTCATAATAGCACATAGAGCCACTTATAACATTTTAGGCACATTCAATGCATACAATACATTACCTTCCTCTTTATCTTAACTCCTTTCCTAAAGCAACCCTTAGGGAATACTTGGTGCAATGTATCACCTTAAGGTTACCAAGGGTGAACTTACATATAGCCTTTATCAACCCAACCACATATATTCATAGAGTCATAAGCACACCATAAGAAATAGTCTTCACATAGGAACCATCACCTAAGACAACCCCCAAGTCACACTAGTGCAATGTGCAAGTAGCATCCCATAATACTACTCACACCAAGTATTCCTAGGAAGCCACCATAGACTAGGCACATCATATTCAACAAGTCATACATCTTCATTTAATATTAGACATAAGACCAACATACTTCATAACATCATATAAGGACTCATTCCCTTACTACATCGTTACTCATAACCCATTTAGTATATATCATAGGTAAACCACCCTTACAAACCCTTCACAAGCTCACTTGTGCAATGTACACATGGAGTCCCATACCCCCACATATACTAATTAAATCCATTAAGAAATCATAAGTGTAATTTGCATGCATAATCATACTTCATGTCTTGATATAAGTAAATTCAACCTTAACATGCTTTCATATTACCATACATAGACCATAGTCTTCATTACATAAAGAGCCTAATCATAACCTCCCTTAGAGTACACTTGTGCAATGCATAAGTAGGGTCCATAGTCCTACCTACACTAAGTAACTCTTCAAGAAATCAAGACTAGAGTTCATATTCATATATTAGTTCATTTCTTAACTCTTGGGAGACATTGCCATAGCCGACATAGACCATGTGAGCTACATGGAATCTGGTGTTCTACTCCCACACCGAAAAGAGAGGGTACTACTTTCCAAGGTAGGACCTACATACATAACTGCTATCTAGTGGATCCACTAAGCTAAGACCTACGGGGGCACGTAATTACGGAACAAGAAGATTGCTACTAGAAACCTTGACTTGCTAGGCATTGTCACGACCCAAGCCTAGGGCCTAGACGTGACCGGCGAATGGGGAACCCGAAGGAACCCCAAACAAGCCTCATAGCGTATCATTACACATCCTTGGTCGCGGAAGCAATTAAAATGACCATAAGCGATAAGCATAATCAAGGGGAAATAGGGACTAAGGGAGCAAGAAACAAAAAAAAAGGGAGTGATACATAAATACCATAGATGAGTCAAGCTCAAGCATAATACACAACTTGTCCAACACCACCTCTAAACATGGGTACTTAGCGGGGGCCAAGACAAACTACCGGGCTCACCCTCATAGTTAATACATAACAAAAAAAGGAAAAGGTCTTATACATAGCAAAAGATCATGAGCAACGTCCCTGGAATGGAGGACTCACCAATAACCTTGATAGGAAATCGTATTAGCCACGCGGTGGAGGATGGTCAATCGGTGCTCCGGTCCCTACATGGTGACATCATGTAGGCATAGAGTATGCATTAGTACGTTTGAATGTACTAAGTATATGGGATGCAATGCAATGCTACAATAGATGGACATCATAGGAAAAATGCATAATCATACCCGATAGATAGCATATTAGAGAAATGATATGTATAATGATGCTTACATAAAAATCATATTTAGTGGGACGTAGTACATGTGTGGCGAGTGACCATCAATATAGTATTTCCAAGGCCTACCACCCCCTTGGAGAGGCGAAAGAGGTACAAACCCCTCAATATGGTTACCCGGGCCTACCACCCCCCGAGCTAGGGACCAAGGTACAAACCCCTCGATATGGTTATACGGGCCTACTACCCCCCGTACTAGGCAACCAAGGTACCAACCCCTCGATACGGTTATACGGGCCTACTACCCCCCGTACTAGGCTAGCAAGGTACCAACCCCTCGATACGGTTATACGGGCCTACTACCCCCCGTACTAGGCTACCAAGGTACCAACCCCTTGATACGGTTACCCGGGCCTACAACCCCCCGAGCTAGGCTTGGTCGACTCACACACTATATAGAGAAAATCATATACATGTATCCATTTCATCATCATTTCAATACTTATATAATCATCCGACTCATAGGACGTACATTGGACCTTCCATTTCATAAGAATTCTATAAATGGCATTTTATCAAACATATGGTGGGCTACTTGTTCATGTAAATAAAATCATGTGTTTCAAGAGTACTAAGTCCAACCAATTTCAAAATCCATATAAAACAGCCCACCAACAACATACATATATATATACATATATAACAACCTTCATAATTTGATCATGGAGGCATGAAAACCATAAACATCATATAATCATTCCATTTCATGATAATATACAAAAATAGACCATAATAGGATGTGTAGTAATAATTCCATAATTCAAGAGTTCATAAATGATCATAAGGACCCATAAACTTGAAGTAAAATAGAGGATAAATGGTTGGACTTGTGGAAAGGAAGGTTTCCACAATCAACCCACATACCTCAACTTTGGAGAATTCTTGATGAAGATTGGAATGGAGAATTGCTTGAGATTGAATCTTGAATCCGGAATTAAAGCTTGGGATCCTTGAATTTGGTTGATGATCTTGGTGGAATTTTTGGAGAGGGTTTAGAGAGAGTTTTTGGATGTTTTGAAGTTAAATGACTAAGTATGGATATGTCCCCTTTTTATAAAAAAACGTCCCAACACTTAGAAAAAAAATTGAGGCGGGTGAACAGTGTTTTCGGCTACTGGAATTTGCATTTTCTGCCGGACAGGTTTTACGAAAATGGTCATAACTCCTTCATCCTAACTCGGAATGAGGTGAAACAAATTGCGTTGGAAAGCTAACTCACAGAGCTTTAATTTTGATAGTTTGAGCTCCTTCCAGTTCCTTGTGTGCTGAGAGATATGCCCCTTTAAAGTTGACCCTCAAAATCGCATTTTTTGCGATTTTCGAATTTTGATACGGTTGTTCTAAAATTCGGGTTAGACTCATTTCCCACTCAATTTGACCCCCTGAATAAGAATATGAAGTCGAATTTCCGAAATGATGCACGGATTTTGAGATATATGGAAATTACAATTTTAGGTGTTTTCGAAGCACATTTTCGGGCATTTTTGGGGTCGTTTCAATATCTCCCCCTTGGGAACATTCGTCCCCGAATGTCAAAGAAACGTACATGAGAAACACAAACATGGCAAATTCAGCCCACATAGGGATGCAACAATGCACTTACACCTCATTTCAAAAACTTCAACATAGTTGTAAAACCACAATGAACTTGTTAACTTAAACATGAATGTATGCAATGACATGGTGGCTGAACTTAAGACCTGAGATTTTATAAAGGGTTTAGATCAATACCTTAAGCTTGAGTGGAGTGGAAAAGATAAGGATATCGCCTTTGCATGTCCGCTTCGGCCTCCCAAGTCGCACTTTCAACTTGTTGATTTCTCCAAAGGACCTTAACGGAAGCCACATCTTTGTTTCTCAACCTCTTCACTTGTCTATCTAAAATCTGGACCGGAACCTCTTCATAGGTCAAATTATCTTCAACAACACCCACAACATCAAGAGGCACAATGGCATTCGGATCACCCACACACTTCCTCAACATAGACACATGAAATACCGGATGAACCAAATCCATTTCGCTAGGCAATTCCAACTCATAAGCTACCTTGCCAATTCTCCTCATCACCTTATAAGGACCCACGTATCTTGGGCTCAACTTGCCCTTCTTACCAAAACGAACCACACCCTTCATGGGTGACACCTTCAAATAGACCCAATCACCAACTTGGAATTCAAGAGCCCTTCTCCTCACATCGGCATAGGACTTTTGGCGACTTTGGGCCGTCTTCAACCTTTCTCTAATCATCCTAACCTTCTCAAGAGCCTCCATAACTAGATCTGGTCCTAACAAGGCCACCTCACCAACCTCAAACCACCCAACCGGTGATCTACAACGCCTCCCATAGAGAGCCTCAAAAGGAGCCATACCGATGCTAGAATGATAGCTATTGTTATAGGCAAACTCAATCAATGGAAGATGATCATCCCAACTACCCTTAAGCTCCAATACACAAGCCCTAAGCATATCCTCAAGTGTTTGGATAGTCCTTTCGGCTTGTCCATCCGTTTGCGGGTGAAAGGCCGTAGTAAGCTTAACTCTCGTACCTAGACCCCTTTGAAAGGACTTCCAAAAGTGTGAAGTAAATTGAGTACCACGGTCCGATATGATGGATAGAGGAATCCCATGCAACCTTACCAAGTCATGAATATATAACCTTGCATAATCTTCCGCCCCATATGTTGTCTTTACCGGTAGAAAATGAGCCGATTTTGTCATCCTATCAACCACCACCCAAATAGAATCAAAACCTTTTCTAGTCTTGGGTAAACCAACTACAAAATCCATATTAATTTCTTCCCACTTCCAAGTAGGAATCTCTATGTCTTGGGTTAGACCACCCGGCCTTTGATGTTCGGCCTTGACTTGTTGACAACTATGACAACCGGAGACGAATTTGGCAATGTCCTTCTTCATGCCTCCCCACCAATACACATCCCTCAAATCTCTATACATTTTGGTGGAACCGGGGTGAATGGAGTAGGAAGAATTATGAGCCTCCTCAAGAATTTTCTCCCTCAAACCATCAACACAAGGCACACACAACCTACCTTGGTACCTAAGGGCACCATCTCCCCCTTGGGAGAAAACTTCCACCTTGCCCTCTTTCACCAAGGCCTTCAATTCTAACAAGGAAGAGTCAAGATCTTGTTTTGCTATCACCTCATCAACCAAGGAAGACCTAGCACCATCAACAACGACCACACCACCATTACCAACCTCTTCCAACCTAACCCCCAACCTAGCCAACCGATGCACCTCCCTAGCCATTTCCCTATCACCAATATCAACATGAGCTAGGCTACCCATAGACACCCTACTCAAAGCATCCGCCACCACATTAGCTTTACCGGGATGATAATGCACACTCATATCATAATCTTTAAGAAATTCTAGCCACCTTCTTTGTCTCAAGTTGAGATCTTTTTGGGTGAAGACATATTGGAGGCTCTTATGATCGGTGAACACATCAACATGTACCCCATACAAGTAATGACGCCAAATCTTTAAAGCAAACACCACCGCGGCTAATTCAAGATCATGCGTAGGATAGTTCTTTTCATGCACTTTGAGTTGTCTAGAAGCATAGGCTATCACCTTACCATTTTGCATTAGGACACAACCCAAGCCAACTCTAGAAGCATCACAATACACAACAAATCCCTCAAGCCCATCCGGTAGTGACAATATAGGAGCGGACACAAGTTTATCTTTCAAGGTTTGAAAACTCCTTTCGCACTCGTCGGTCCACTCAAACTTAGCCTTCTTTTGTGTCAACTTAGTCATGGGAGAAGCAATAGAAGAAAACCCATTCACAAATCTCCGGTAGTAACCCGCTAAGCCCAAGAAGCTCCTAATATCCGACGGGGTCAATGGCCTAGGCCAATTTCTAATCACATCGGTCTTCTTAGGGTCTACCTTAATACCATCCCCCGACACCACATGACCTAGGAAGGCAACCTCCCTCAACCAAAATTCACACTTTTCATACTTGGCATACAACTTCTCCTCTCTCAATCTTTGCAACACAACCCTCAAGTGACCCATATGTTCTTCCTCGCTATGCGAATAGATTAAAATATCATCAATGAAGACCACAACAAAGGAATCAAGGTAGGGTTTAAAGACCCTATTCATTAGGTCCATGAAGATAGCCGGTGCATTGGTCAACCCAAAGGACATGACCACAAATTCATAATGCCCATACCTAGTCCGGAAGGCTGTCTTGGGAATGTCACACTCCCTCACCTTCACTTGATGATACCCGGACCGAAGATCAATCTTAGAGAAGTGGCTAGCCCCTTGCAATTGGTCGAACAAGTCATCAATCCTAGGAAGAGGATATTTATTCTTGACGGTGACCCTATTGAGTTGCCGGTAATCAATACACATCCTAAGGGACCCATCTTTCTTCTTCACAAACAACACCGGTGCACCCCATGGTGATTGGCTAGGCCTAATAAAACCCTTCTCCAACAAGTCCTTCAATTGTTCCTTCAACTCCTTTAACTCCGCCGGGGCCATACGGTAAGGGGGAATAGAAATGGGTTGAGTATCGGGGAGGAGGTCTATGCCAAAATCTATTTCCCTTTCGGGAGGAACACCGGGAAGGTCATTAGGAAAGACATCAAGGAATTCATTTACGATCGGAACCGACTCTATAGGAAGGGTTTTGGACTCCACATCCTTAACCCTCACAAGGTGATAGAGACACCCCTTAGAGATCAACTTACGGGCTTTAATGCAAGAGATGAACCTACCCTTGACTACCACATTTTGGCTTTCCCACTCAAGAATGGGTTCACTTGGGAATTGGAACTTGACTCTACGGGTTCTACAATCAATGGAAGCATAGTATGCATGCAACCAATCCATCCCAAGAACAACATCAAAATCGACCATGTTCAACTCAACAAGATCACAAGGCAATATTTTATGCAAGATGCAAATAGGACAATTTCTATAGACCTTCCTAGCAACAATATATGCACCAATAGGAGTAGACACCTTATATGACTCACGCAACAATTCGGGCTCAACATGAAACTTTTTGGCAACAAAGGGGGTGACAAAAGAAAGAGAGGCACCCGGATCAATTAATGCATATACATCAAAGTCAAAGATTTTCAACATACCGGTAACGACATCGGGGACTTCATCGACCCCTTGCCTCCCATGCAAAGCATAAAATCGATTGTGCCTTGGGGCACCATCTTGTCGGCCCCCTCTCCCCAAAGGAACCGCATTGGCACCTTGTGGACGGACCTCCTTACCCTTGTTGCGATTTCGAGGACAATCCATTGCCTTGTGCCCCATTTCCCCACAACTATAGCAAGCACCGGTATTTCTCAAGCACGGGCCACCATGGCCCTTACCACACTTCGGACATACATCAATAGGACCCATACCACCAACACCTTGGGCCCTTGGAACATCATTGGCAAACCCCTTATGGGGCGCATGAGAAGACCCTTGGCCTTGATGAAACCGGCCTCCCCTTCGACTTTGGAACTTGCCCTCAAAACGGGCCCTCTTGGCCTCATGACCCCTCCTCTTCCTCAACTTCTCTTCCTCCATTTGTTCGGCATAGACCATCAAGCGGGACAAGTCCATGTCACTAATCAACATTGCGGACCGGCATTCTTCACTCACTAGGTCGGACACACCCATCACGAATTTGTTCATTCTAGATCGTGAGTCGGCAACCAAGTGTGGAGCATATCTTGAAAGTTGGTTAAACTTGAGGGCATACTCCCTCACACTCATAGACCCTTGTTTTAAATTCATGAACTCCACCAATTTGGCTTCCCTAAGTTCAAGAGGAAAGAATCGATTAAGGAAAGCCGTTTTGAACTCTTCCCAAGGCACCACATAGTTTGCCCCCTTCTCTTCCTTCCATTGGTTGTACCATATTTGGGCCACCCCTTTTAGTTGGTAGGCCGCCAACTCCGCCTTATCTTCTGACCTCATGCCCATGATAGCTAATATCTTGTGGACTTCATCAATGAACTCTTGAGGGTCTTCATCTAACTTAGACCCATAGAATTCCGGGGGATTCATCCGCACGAAGTCTCTCACCCGAGATGCCGGGGTAGGAGCCTGAGGAGCTTGGGCCCCGTGGTTGGCTTGATTAGCCATAGCTTGAGCAAATAAAGTAAGGGCATCCCGAAGATCCCCATTGGTCGGTTGTTCCTCGGGTGCGCGGGCTCGTCTTCCTCTTGTATTAGGCATGATCTAGCATAGCAAAGAGCAACCGTTAGGGAAGAACTTGATTCAACTCTATAGCACGACTTAGAACAAGGAGAAGGGAAACATTTCCTAAAACGTCTCATAGCCTCCTACTCATAGTTGTGGTGCACAACACAACCATGAATCGGACTCTAATCAACGCGGTGGGTTGGACTCCGAGGATCTATCAACCTAGTGCTCTGATACCAAGTTTGTCACGACCCAAGCCTAGGGCCTAGACGTGACCGGCGAATGGGGAACCCGAAGGAACCCCAAACAAGCCTCATAGCGTATCATTACACATCCTTGGTCGCGGAAGCAATTAAAATGACCATAAGCAATAAGCATAATCAAAGGGGGAAATCGGGACTAAGGGAGCAAGAGAAAAAAAAAAGAAATGGTACATAAATACCATAGATGAGTCAAGCTCAAGCATAATACACAACTTGTCCAACACCACCTCTAAACATGAGTACTTAGCGGGGGCCAAGACAAACTACCGGGCTCACCCTCATAGTCAAAACATAACTAAAAAGAAAAGTCTTATACATAGCAAAAGATCATGAGCAACGTCCCCGGAATGGAGGACTCACCAATAACCTTGATAGGAAATCGTATTAGCCACGCGGAGGAGGATGGTCAAGCGGTGCTCCGGTCCCTACATGGTGACATCATGTAGGCATAGAGTATGCGTTAGTACGTTTGAATGTACTAAGTATGTGGGATGCAATGCAATGCTACAATAGATGGACATCATAGGAAAAATGCATAATCATACCCGATAGATAGCACATTAGAGAAATGATATGTATAATGATGCTTACATAAAAATCATATTTAGTGGGACGTAGTACATGTGTGGTGAGTGACCATCAATATAGTATTTCCAAGGCCTACCACCCCCTTGGAGAGGCGAAAGAGGTACAAACCCCTCAATGTGGTTACCCGGGCCTACCACCCCCCGAGCTAGGGACCAAGGTACAAACCCCTCGATGTGGTTATACGGGCCTACTACCCCCCGTACTAGGCAACCAAGGTACAAACCCCTCGATACGGTTATACGGGCCTACTACCCCCCGTACTAGGCAACCAAGGTACCAACCCCTCGATACGGTTATACGGGCCTACTACCCCCCGTACTAGGCAACCAAGGTACCAACCCCTCGATACGGTTATACGGGCCTACTACCCCCCGTACTAGGCAACCAAGGTACCAACCCCTTGATACGGTTACCCGGGCCTACAACCCCCCGAGCTAGGCTTGGTCGACTCACACACTATATAGAGAAAATCATATACATGTATCCATTTCATCATCATTTCAATACTTATATAATCATCCGACTCATAGGACGTACATTGGACCTTCCATTTCATAAGAATTCTATAAATGGCATTTTATCAAACATATGGTGGGCTACTTGTTCATGTAAATAAAATCATGTGTTTCAAGAGTACTAAGTCCAACCAATTTCAAAATCCATATAAAACAGCCCACCAACAACATACATATATATATACATATATAACAACCTTCATAATTTGATCATGGAGGCATGAAAACCATAAACATCATATAATCATTCCATTTCATGATAATATACAAAAATAGACCATAATAGGATGTGTAGTAATAATTCCATAATTCAAGAGTTCATAAATGATCATAAGGACCCATAAACTTGAAGTAAAATAGAGGATAAATGGTTGGACTTGTGGAAAGGAAGGTTTCCACAATCAACCCACATACCTCAACTTTGGAGAATCCTTGATGAAGATTAGAATGGAGATTGATTCTTGAGATTGATTCTTGAATCCGGAATTAGAACTTGAGATGTTTGAATTTGGTTGAAGATCTTGGTGGAATTTTGGAGAGGGATTAGTGAGTGTTTTTGAGTGTTTTGAAGCTAGAAAGAAATATAACTAAGTATGGGACATATCCTCTTTTATAAAAGAAAAACGTCTCCAGCCCGCTACAGTAACGTAGCTCACTGGAATTTGCAATTCTGCCCGGACAGGTTTTACGAAAATGGTCATAACTCCTTCATCCTAACTTGAAATGAGGTGAAACCAATTGCATTGGAAAGATAACTCGAAGGGCTTTAATTTAATAGGTAGTGGCCTTTCCAGTTCCTTGTGTGCTAAGAGATATGCCTCTTTAAAGTTGACCCCCCAAATCGCATTTTTTGCGATTTTCGAATTTTGATACGGTTGCTCTAAAATTCGGGTTAGACCCATTTCCCACTCAATTTGACCCCCTGAATAAGAATATGAAGTCAAATTTCCGAAATCATGCACGGATTTTGAGATATATGAAAATTACAATTATAGGTGTTTTCGAAGCACATTTTCGAGCATTTTTGAGGTCGTTTCAGGCATGAAGGTTTCCGTCTCATGAGACAACATCTATGTTGGGAACCCGGACTTGCTAAACGTGAAGGTTCTCTTGTGGGAAGCCGGACTTGCTAAACGTGAAGCCCGCACTCTTATTTTTCATGTTTAGTCAGTGCTAAGCTCCAAGTCCCCTTTTAAACATCTTTAAGCCTTTATTTAACATTAGTTCATAAAGTAGTCTTTAGTGACTTAATCCCTCATATCATATAGCTCAAAGGTTTATAAGATGAGAATGAACTTTCATCATAGAACCTATATTATGTGAGAATGACCTTTCACATTGTCATACCATATTCATAACATAGTTTAGTTTAGAGTACAATTGAGGAAACCTTTCAAGAGACTCACTTTCCCTAGATTATAATAAACCTTATTGACTCATTCATGTGTGTGTACATATGTGAGAAAGTCTTTCACATAAACACCTTTATGCAACACATATTCATACCTTGCTAATCATACACTTTGCATGCATAAAAAGATGTAAGGGTGCATATAAGAGTTAACCTTTCAATAGACACCACAACACATCATATTCGTAGCTATACATGTAGAGTGTGTGTGCGCATATTGGTCCTCATAGTGACATAATAGCAACAAAATTGATATTGAATGCACTTCCCTTCAAGGTATCACAACACATTCACAATGTCCCCAAATCATGAGCAATTCACATATAAAGCCTTTAGGGATTCTAGACCACACACCCACACTTCATTATAGGAGACAAGGCCATATTCAACATTGAATAGGTACTCCTAACATGTATATGATCACACATTCATATAGGGGTTATATAGGTAGGGGTCCTTCCACGATAATACTTAACATAATCAACCATATAGACCACACCTTATCCCTAACATTATCATTCACATTATACTCCTCATCATCAACACACTTTAAACATCATGCTAGCATTGAGGATTTCATACATAACCTTCATAGCACAACTTCATAAACATATGCATCATAATCATCAATTCACTTCACATCTATTGCCTTCAAGGCCATGATCTCAACATGCATAGATAGACAAGAAGTAAACACCGCCACCATAAGTGGAGCAAACCACATAACATCAATTCTCATACTATAGACTAGAAGTTAGGTCAATTTACCAATTCTCCAAGCCATGATCACCATGGATCAATCCTCAACAATTCATAATCAATTGACATAGATATCAATAGGAATCAACATTGTAATTCAATAACATAAACATAATCTAAGTACAATTCTATAAACAAAGGGATCAACCCATAACTTTGTCCATAGGGCCATAATTCTCAACTCATCAATATATCAACAATTCAACATGAATAAGTATAGATAATAATAGCAAACATCAATACAATCTAATCTATACATAATTTCACCAATAGAGATCATATTCACAAAGACACATCATAGGCCAATTTTTGAGAATTTGTGGATCATGGGTTTCTTCAAGAATTCCTTTGAAAATTACCTTAAAAACGTTTATTCCACATTAATTCATCAATAGAATAATTTAGAAAATCGTTTGACAAGGGACCCATGTTTAGATTGAAAATTGGGAATATTAGTCTTTCAATCACTTTTGAAAATCTTTGATAGAACTCCTTGAATGAGAGGTACTCAAGAATCAAGAGTTACCATACCTAAATTATTGAAGACCCATGAAATTGAAGAAGAAATCAGTTGAAAACCCATCTTCTAGCTTGAGCTTCATCAAGGTCTTTAATGGAGTTTTTGAGAGAATCTATTTTTGAGAGGGAAGGGTCAATTTGAAGAATGGGGTCTAATTCTAGGTTTTGGGGTTTTAACCAACTTAAAATACCCTGAAATAGGTAGAATAACCGTTTATAATAACTCCCCAAAGTACCCAAAGCACCCCTCACTTAGTTGGACCTTTTAAACAAGTCAAACTTGAGTTTTATTTTCTCGGATTTCGTCGGTGAACCAGTCCGCGACGCGGAGGTGTTCCCACAAGTTTCTGGAAATTAAATTTCGAGACAGTAGAGTTCACGACGCGGACCAAAAATTTGGCCTAAGGTGGAGCTAGTCCGCGACGCGGACATGATCCCTGCATGAGCATTTTCAAGCTGCCTTGGCAGCTTGTTTGGCCAAGGGTTGGGGTCCTCCTCGGGAACCCTTAGGGTGGTCCCGGGGAGTCGTACCCGAACATTTTGACCCTAAAAATATTTATTAAGACACTAGGGTTACCTCCACTGATTTTAGACTCCAAACAAGACATAAAAACATGAACAACATACTAGAACACACCAACAGGTAAAAGACTAGTTTCCGAACGTCTTGGTTGTCCCTTAACGTTTGACTTCCAAACTATTTAAAACTGACTAAAAAGGTTGTTCTTCATTATTTTAACACGTTATTAATGGATAAAACCCATGTGAGGCTCTACTTTACCCTACTTCATTTTGAGGGTTGTTACAATATCCCCCACTTAGGAACATTCGTCCTCGAATGACACTTAAAACACTTTCGAGAACTCAATGACCCAACTAGCAGCTCAGAATACACAACATACAACATCAACATAAGAGCACACATCAAGGAGGCAACTCCACATAAAAGGCTCAAAACAACTCTGTGTAATTCAAGAAAGTAGCAACACATCTACCAACTCCTTATGCATGAACTTTATTATTTCCCATTTCATTAAAGGAACTTCCTTCTCCAAATCATCATTCTCATTTCAAACACCAAAGAAACACAACATGCAACTGTCTCATTAAAGCACATTATGCAACTTTATCATAAGAAATCATTTAACCATGCATTTCAAATCAATTCATGCAACACAAGCAAGTAGAAATTTTATTCACCGACTCATAATGCATCAACCACATAGGCCTTTCTCATGTTCATAGGAGGAACTACCTTCTCCTAATCATGACATGATTATTACCCCTTTTATATCATCATAGGGTCCAAATATGCAATTGCTTTCAAATGCACATAGACATGATCAATATTTCCACTCATGAGGCAATTAAGCAATTCATACTAGTTGCACCTTAACATGAGGATTATAGATCACCTACTAGTCTTATCATTTAATCATCATATTATCAAGAACATACAGAGCATTACCATATTTAGATTGTTCAAGGAGGTTCTACCTTCTCCTAGTCATAACATACACACATGGCATCATAAAACTCATAAGCAAGCATTACACAAAGGTCAATTCATTTAAGGAGAAATTCTCAACTTCTAACCTAAGCATGCTCATACTCTCTTCCTCATGAAGTCAAGAGTGCATTCACCATATAAAGATACATATTGACATGAGAAACATGAATTTCTTTACTAAAATTCCATTTTTATGTAATAAGAATCCTTCAAATCATGCATAACATAGTGTCTTTTAAGACATGCATAACATACGGAGATCATGCAACTCATAATCATATGCAAGACTCCAAAACATGAACAAGCTACTACAAACTCTTTGGTGTCAAGCTTGAATAAGAATAGAAGGAAAAGATAAGGATATCAACAACCTTACTACTCACTCATCATCCCCCCACTTAGGGTAAACCCATCTAAGAGCACATTAAAGTAACCAAGAGAACTATCACTTACCAATTAAGCACAATGTCCCCCTCTTGGGATCAAGTTATGCAAACTCCTTTAATCATTACCTCCTTCATCTCTAAGGTAGGAACCATTCTCCACTAAATCTTCACTATACTCCCTTAGGTGAGGAATTCAAGAATCCAAAAAATTGAGTATCTATACCACTCCACTTCATATCTATCACCCAAAATGGTTCTCAACATGGAGAACTCAAGGAAGTTCAATGTAGAAATATTAAGGGCACTCAAAACCTTACCATCTAGGCACATTATCCCCCACTTGGGGTGAGCTTAATCAACTCTTTATCACATCATACCCTTATCATCACCTTTGGTGTAACTTTCCGCTCAACCATGCCTAGGTATTATCTAAACACCCTCTTGAATGACCATACATAAGATTAACCTTACAAGACAACTATCCTCTTTAGAGTTGGTCAACATCTATTCTCTTGTCCTTCCCATGAACTAAGGGGTACATGCAACTCTCCAAGTTAACCTTAGAGCAAAACACTACCCCAACTCATGGAACAAAGCCCCTTTTTCCGCTCTTAGGGCAAGCCTACACAAGAACTCTGATTCACATAAGGACAACCATGAAGCATCACTCATAAGAAAAAAATAACTTTCAACTCACACTAGTTACCACATTCCTTCAAAACTCCTCAAATCTACACCATGACTTTCTACTATCATTACCCATCACCATAAAGCAAATCATCATCCGAAAAAGGATTTCATTCTTACCATAACAACTCTTATCATACGAGAACTACACCACCATACAACATTTTCAATGTAATGCTTCCAACCTCATAGGTCACACATAGCCATGATTGGCATCACTATACGATTTCCAAATCTACCTTCATGTATACTCATATAGTCACCACATCGTAATAAGCAATAAAACTCACCTTTTCTTCCCTCGATCCTTGCAACATCACCCCTTCCAAGTAATCACATCTAGAAGACTACCAGACAAGAGAAAATAAGAGAGAAAGATCATATGGAGTTAAGCTTTATGGCATGACACAAGAGTAATGAAGAAAGTGAAACTTCTATCGTCCTATAGCCTCTCACTCATAGATGTGTCGCGACTCACACCGATGAACAAGACTCTACTAGACGTGGCTCATGAGACGTTAAATCCTAAGACCATTTTCATAACCTTATGCTCTGATACAAAGTTTGTAACGACTCGAGAGCACCCCCTAGCCGTTACCGGCGTATTCGACCTCTCAAAGGTCTTATACAAGCCCTTAGCATTCGCCATAACATTTATCATAGAAAAATAGCGGAAAATTTAAAACTGTTTTTCATAATATAACACAAGACTTAAAAAGTCACCTCATTTAAACCTTTAATACAAAATCAGAGTACTACGTCTCAAGGTAGCCATCTTAAAACACGACTACAACACAAGGGGGACACATCCCTTACAATACAAAACAAACTACTATTAGTACATTGAACTTAAGGAAACTCTTTAACATAAACGTCCTTGAATCTTTAAGGATACACCCGAACTTGGGAATAGTAAGCCAAGATCATCACTTCTAGGAAAGACCCTTTAGCCACCACCACCTACATACCATAGATATGAATTAATTAGAACAGTAATATCAAACCGACAAGAATTAAAACATAAACAAGAAAGGCTACAATACAACCTATATGCAGGAGTATGCCAAAAGTCTTTGTTAGCTCAAAGAAAAGCAATATTTAAATTACAACTTGAAATACAAAAAATTGAGTATAAATTAAAACACAACTTAAGATGAATAAGGAAGAGTTTGCTATAGAAGAAAAAACCTACGAAAATTCTGAAGGATTAAAAATAAAAATAATATTTTCAAACTTAGGAAGAAGGTATAAAAAGATAGGTGAAAATCTATATCTAATGATAGAAAAAGAAACAGTAAGATTAGAAGATAGTCTAACTGTAATGGTAAGAATAACTAGAGAAAATAAAGAAATAGATAGGAAAAAAGAAATAGATACGATAAAACAACAAGCAAGATTAGAGATTGAAGAAATAAAAAATGATAAAATAATTGCCTTAGAAAAAGAATTGAGTATGCTTAAAGAATTATATATGGCCAGACAAAAAGAAAAAGAAATAGAAACAAAATTAAAAATGGAGATAGAAAAATTTAAAGAAAAATTAATTGAAGAAAAAGAAACCCCAGATATAAGAGTTGACAATATTGATATAGATGAAAATTGCTCAGAACAAGGTTCAGACATAAGTGAAACATATACGGAAATATTAGAAAAAATAGGAGAAACTACAACAATCAATAATACAATAGAAATAAATACGGAAGAAATAAAAAATAAAGCAAGTACGAGTACACCAGAAGTAAAAAATCCAAAAACACTAAGTCCTAATTATTACACAGTTAGTTATGAAGAATCTGACAGATATGATAGTTTATGGAATAAAAGATTAAACAAAAAATGGACACCATCTACAACATCCCGAAATAATGGTTTTTTAGATTTAGATTGTGTAATAGATATAAACAAAACAATACAATTATGGGTAGGATACATATCAAAACAACTAATAGATAACACAATTGGAATGACATAAATACCAGGATATATAGAAAGGACACTTATAGGAACAGTAAAATTATGGTTACAAAATTTAGCAGAAGAAAGTATAAAAACATTAAGAAATAATAAGAAAATAGATGGAGAAATTGCGACTACACCAATTGATATATTAAACAAATATGAAATAGCTATAAGAAATGAATTCAGTAGTACAACTACAGAAGTAGAAGAACAAAATAAAGAGAAACAGTTAAACAGGAATCTAATGTTAAAATTAGCTATATGTAATATGTGTTACATAGAAGAATATACATGTGTATTTAGAGAATATTATTATAAAGGAACGTACAATACAGAAGAAGCAAAAGAAATAAGAAAATTATATTTTACAAAATTACCAGAACCATTTAGTTCTAAAATAATAAAAGACTGGAATGAAGCAGGATTGCAAGATACACTTGGAGCAAGAATGAGATATTTACAAAAATGATATTCAGAAATATGTGAAAAATATAGAGAAGAGATAAAAATGGAAAAAACAATAATTAAAAACCTAGCATGTTGTAAAGATAAGATAGCACCTCAATTTGGATGTAATGATAATTATTATAAAAAGAAATATAGAAAACTAGGAAAATATAAAAAATATAAATCCCAATATAGGTATAAAAGACCAAGAAGAAGATATTATATAAAAAACACTAAAGCAAAAAGACCTTTTAGACCAAAGAAGAAAATAACAGAATGTACATGTTATAATTGCGGAAAACTAGGACATCTAGCTAAAGATTGTAAAGTACCTAAGGATCCAAAGAAAAAATAAATATCTAAAATAATAATTAATGATGAGACATATACACAAATAGACTATATAGATTATGAATCAGAAAGCGATGATAGCATATATGAATTTGAGAACGAACTATCTGAAAATGAAATAGAAGAAGACTATAATGATGACTGAAAAAGACGTACAAATAATAAATAAAGAAGAGTATACAAATGAAGAATCTACAGAACAAAAAGTAATATTTGATATCAATATATTTGAGCAGATAAAAGGAAAAGAATTAGATCTCAGTGTAGAAAAAATATTCAAAATACCAGTACTAAGAAATATATTTAAAAGGCAAAAAGATGAATATTATGTAGTAAGTCAAAAAGAACACATAATAGATTGTAAGTACACAAAAAGAAAAGCAAGAATACTTATAATAAATAAACGAATAATAAATAAAGAAATACAAGAAATAAAAGCTAAAGATCCCATAAAATACGTACGCTTAGGCGATAATGATATATCCCAACCCTCAAGAAAGTCAGTAGAATACCAAATGATAAAAGAAATTGAACCATACCACTATTATATAACTGGAATAATAGAACAAAGAAAGCATATTATCATAATAAATACTGGACAGGAAGAAAATTATATACCAAGAGAACTAGTATCAGAAGAAGAAATAATTGTTAAAGAACAAGTATGCCCATAATTACCAAAAGAATTATCATATATAGAACAAATAACTCAAAAAGAAGTAATAATAGGAGGAATAATCATACTAATAACATTTAAAATATACCAAGGAGATAATATGACATTAGGAATAAAATGGTTAGAAGAAATGAAACGATATAATCTAGAAAATACGCAATTAATTATAACCTATAAAATAAAAAGGTCATAATTAAAAGAGCAATATGAAAATTTATATACTTGCGAAAATAATAGTAGAAAATTACTATAACAGATATTACACTCCAATGTTAGATACAGGAGCAGAAGCAAATATGTGTAAACATAATTGTCTACCAGACGAAAAATGGGAGAAATTAAAAACACCTATAGTCGTAACAGGATTTAATAATGAAGAAAGTATGATAACATATAAAGCAAGAAATATAAAGTTACAAATATGGGATAAACTATTAACCATAGAAGATATATATAGTTATGAATTTATAAATAAAGATATGCTTTTAGGAATGCCATTTTTAGACAAATTATACCCTCACATAATAACAAAAACACATTGATGGTTTACCACACCGTGTAAGCAAAAGATAGGAGAAAAAAGAGTAAATAATAAAAATAGAAAGTCGACACCATGGATTAAAGGGAGTGAAAAAATCACACAAAAATTAGAAAATATTAAAGAAAGTACCCACAATATAGAATTAATAATATTTTCAATAGATAAATTAAAAATAATTCAAGATAAATTAGATATGTTATATAGTGAAGATCCCTTAAAAGGATGGGAAAACCACAAAACAAAGATAAAAATTGAACTAATTGATGAAAATAGTTTAATAACCCAAAAACCATTAAAATATAATTTTGAGGATTTAAAAGAATTTAAAATCCATATAAAGGAATTATTAGAAAACAAATATATTCAAGAAAGTAATAGCAAACATACAAGTCCAGCATTCATAGTAAATAAACATAACGAACGAAAAAGAGGTAAAAGTCGTATGGTTATTGACTATAGAAATCTAAATGCAAAAACAAAAACATATAATTAACCCATACCAAACAAAATATTAAAAGTACGCCAAATACAAGGATACAATTATTTTAGCAAATTTGATTGTAAATCAGGATTTTATCATCTAAAGTTAGAAGAAAAATCTAAAAAATTAACAGCTTTTACAGTACCCCAAGGATTCTATGAATGGAACGTACTACCCTTTGGATACAAAAATGCACCAGGAAGATACCAACATTTTATGGATAATTACTTTAATCAACTAGAAAATTGTATAGTATACATAGATGATATATTGTTATATTCACGAACAGAAGAAGATCATATACGATTACTAGAAAAATTTATACATATTATAACACACTTAGGAATAAGTTTAAGTAAGAAAAAAGCAGAAATAATGAAAACTCAAATAGAATTTTTAGGAATACAAATGGATAAGAATGGTATAAAAATGCAAAATCACATAGTACAAAAAATAATAAATTCTGAAGAACAAATAGATACGAAAAAGAAATTACAATCATTTTTAGGATTAGTAAACCAGGTAAGAGAATATATACCTAATTTAGCAGAAAATCTTAAACCTTTGCATAAAAAACTAAAGAAAGATGTAGAATATTATTTTGACAAGAAAGACCAAAAGCAAATACAAAAATTAAAATTATTATGTAAAAAATTACCTAAATTATATTTTCCAGACGAAAATAAAAGATTTATATACATAGTAGAATCAGACGCAAGTGAAATAAGTTATGGAGGAGTACTAAAATACAGATATGATAAAGAAAAAATAGAACATCATTTTAGATATTATTTAGGAACATTTACAAATCCTGAAATAAAATGGGAAATAAATAGAAAAGAATTATATGCACTATATAAATGTTTATTAGCTTTTGAACCATATAGCATATATAATAAGTTTATTGTAAGAACAGATAATATGCAGGTAAAATGGTGGATCACGAGGAAGATACAAGATTCAGTAACAACCAAAGAAATACGAAGACTAGTATTAAATATACAGAATTTTACATTTACAATAGAAGTGATAGGTACTAACAAAAATGTCATTGCAGATTACATTTCAAGACAAAGCCACACAGATGGATCTAGACAAAGAAAATAATATTGAAAAGATACTTAATACTATGACATTGCTTTGCACAAAAGTAGATAGCCTGGATAAAGAGCTACAACAAATGAAAAGTCAGCAGTATGACAATAAATATGTGGAGCTAAGTCAATCAGAAGACTTGAAAATTCCAGAGCTAGAAGGTGACGATGGGAAACACCGAAAAGCCCAAACTAATAATTTGTTACATGCAGCTACAGGAAGCACCTCTGCAACAAAGGAAGAAAACAAAACCAGATACGTCAATACAAATATGAACAAAATATTTGAAAAACCATTTATACCAAAAACTCAAAAAGAACCATTATTCCTACCACCTCAGATTAATACATATAAGGAAAGTCTAGGACAAAACAAAAAGACATATAACCATATAACCAGAGCTTATATAGAAAATATTCACAAAATACAAACTTTTTTAAACCTAAGTCCCAGATCCAAAAATGCAAAAAGCCCTAATGAAGACTATATAATCCAAAACCTACAAGGATATAACAAATTGATTGCACAACCAGGAACCAGCACTAATCTAGTAGGAACTTGCTATCACTATGAATTACTAAGTACCGTATATACCATAACAGGAGACGAGATATCAACAATCCCAGAGCTACACAAAGCATTCATGCATTACAAACGGATAACTAAAGGAACACTATTTTATATAAAAATTTATTCAGCACCAGCCGAGATATTAGATGACGAAATCAAACCTATTATACAAGTGATAAAAATTGGATTGACCAAAGAAATGATAATACCAGAAAAGATAGAAAAGCAAGAGGAAATACAAAAGATAGAGATACCAGGATTCTATGCAAAAAAAAGAGTTATTGGGATAGCCACAATATTAAATGAATTATCAACTAATTATTTAAGTGGAAATTCAGTATGGAGTTATTACGCCAGAGAACAAACTATGATATATTCAAACTCTAGAGAAATCAGAGAAGCAGATATGGAAGAAATATGTCAGTGGATATTAAGTCTACTAAAACTTGAACAACAACGAACTACAAGAGCTATACGACGAAGTTTTATTTCACCAGAGATAATGACAAATTATTGCAGAACTATTGGACACAAATACCCAGACCATCAATGCTCAAAATGTTATGGCGAAGATAATGTAATTCCAGCTGTCAATCTGGAATAAAGAAGACCAACAAGATAAAGAAACAAGATAAAAAGCAGGAAAAGAAAAGTTATTTGTCCTATTATAAAAGCAAAGTTAGTGGAAGGTTTATGTAAAGTAATAAAAAACGTGTAGTGTATATTATTGAATGTAAAGTAACTATAGTTTATGTAAAGTAACTATAGTTTATGTAAAGTAACGATAGTAGAGTTACTTATAGTTGTATATATAGTAGAGCCAGAAGGCAACATAAGGCAAGACTTTCTTGACGGAAAGCAAAGCCTCTTGTATACAAAATATTCTCTCAATAAAAATCTAAATTGCAAGCTAAGCTATGGATCAAAATATTACAGATACTACACAGGTACATATATTCATGTTATGCATAGCTAAACCTATTAATTCCTGAATATCATAGCGTTGATAGAATAAGTTTATATTAGTTATTATATACTAGAATTATTATCACATGTTTTCTAGTTTGTTAACATGAGGAAAGAAAGGAAAATTTTCAGACTATGCCATCCTAAAGTTGAAACTTTAGGCATGAGAAGCCATGAGAGGAGTAAACGTAGTTGAGGCGCTGTTAGGAAGAAAGTACTTTTGAAAGTACGATGTTAACAATGACAGAAAAACATGTTGAAAATAATCTAGTTTATAGTAATCTAATATGAATAATATTCGTCAAAATTATGGTACAAGGGAATTGTATTAAAATTGTTATGTCTTATTTACATGATGAAATGTTATTAACATATAAAACATTAATCCTGCATATACTTAAAAATATAGAAGTCATAGATCTAAGAAGGATAATATGGGAAAAGATATTTGAAGAAGAAGAAGAAGAATTAATGAACCAAATATGGTATGAAATAGATGAGAAAGATAGTATATATGATGAAACCTTAGAATTTAATAGTGATTTAGAAATTCAATATTCTTATTAATGATAAATCAAGAATACTTAGGATATTGGCAACAACCTATAATAGATATTACTTTATTAAGTAATTTAATAAAAGAAAACATAGAAACATTCCAACAAACTCACGACATACAATATATAGAATATATATTGGAAGCATAAAAGAAATTATAAGACTAATACCTTTAGAAAAAATGTATTATGAACGAATTAATCTATAAAATAGGGACCCCCCCCAATTTGGTATCTTTTTTTTGACAAACTTTATGCACTCTATATTTTTTTTTGTGCATGTTAAACAAATGAAGACCACCATTATTTATAGTAGAAGAAGTCTTCCTAACAATGAATAGGAAGATAATTCGGTAGTAAATAGTGATGATAAATGGTCTATGATTAACATAGTCTACAAAGTATAATGGAGGAATAAAGAGTGAGAATAAAGGAGAAATAATTTAGAGAAGTAATGGCCATGGTTGACCAACTTCAGCCTCAAACAGTAACCTCCAACGGAACCAACAAATAAAGGGCAATAATACATATAGACATTGCTTAACAGGTGAGTAATTAGGCACAAATGCCTAACCCTGCAACAATGATTTAGAGGCAGGCTACTCCAACGTATACAGAATATTGTTAATGTGGCAATTCAATGGTACAAATTAATATAATATTAAAATGCCTACACTAACATAGGGTAGATCAAAATCTTAGCATGGTGAAGGCTCATCCTTGTCATGCCTTGCCGCAATTGCCATCTCTACAAAGTTTCCAACTAAGGAATTTGGTTTTCCCACCTGCTAATCAAATTTTGAAGTTGTCAATTAGTAAATGAAAGTTCGTCCGATGGTGTTGTTTCTTTGGTAGTGAGTAGGAAGCCTAGATATTTGCCAAATGAGGATCCTTCTTGCTTACTAAATGATTCTTTTATACGACATCTTACCCTTGTTGGAGAAGAAGACTTTAGATTATTCAAAGTGTTTTTTTTTGTCTACAACTTAAGCAAAAGAGTCTAGTACATCAATTATGGCATGTCAACTATCTTAAGATATTTATCCTTACAGCAAGAAATTTAGTAGCAGCTCTAGAAAAACAATTCAAATTTCTTGAAGCAAATAATTTTGTGCACATAATTGTATGTCATAGTTCCCAAATTCTCTCCATTACTTACAGTCTGATGTAATAGAGATAATTTAATCAAGTAATAAAGTTGAATGTGGGTGGGTGATGACTGACAATATAAAGAAAAAAAATCAATATTTTTAAGATAAAGAATTATCTCTGTATCTAAGTAGGAGAGCTTTTCAACATGGCCTGCAATCCTGGCTTTTCTTCTCAATAAACAGCTCCTATCACCAATGGCAAATGATAAGTCTTTTCTCCCATGCACCAATATTGCCCCCTAAACAATACCGACATCTAAGAGGCACAAAAGAATGCCCTTTTCCTCCCAACCAATATTATTATTTTTTTTTAAAAAAAATGATGAACCTCTTACAGACGGAAAGAAATGAATCTCATAGCCATGCTAGTAATGCAGGTTCTCTTCATAGAATTGAGCCAAAAGCAGCAAATCCGAAAACCTGAATATACCTGATCAAATTCAGCCAATCTGAGAATTTCCTCTTCTATTCGATTGTGGAGTTACATAGAATGAAAAAGTCTGCAACTTCTGGATTCCTACTTTGTGTTTTGTAGTTGGAGTGCAACCTATCGATTACTCCAATATGTGGCAATTCTTTATAAAATCGTTGGAGTAGTCTACATACTTGGTCCAATAAGGACGGAGATGCTCGAAGCCCAACTCCAACCAAGGTTTGGACTGGCCATTGTAATGAATTACAGCAGCCTTCTTCACTTTATCAATGTTGGACTTATTTTGATAGCCCAAGCCGAGCATGTGCCATGAGGGATCAATTGGGTGAACATGACCCTTGAATGCAATCAAAGCAGGAGGTAGTGTTCCAAGCTTCCACATTGTCAGTTTGGACTTCAAATTCTACAAAAGATCACAAAGGTCAAGAGTGTTCATTTATAACACATGGCTTTCTTTTCTAGAAAGAAAAAGAGATATTTGTCAAAGAATAGTTATGACATCTTTTCAACTTGAATCAGCACTATATCAGCCATCCGAAGTATTGAACTCTTTATGGATCTACAATAATTGATCACTGTGCTGCTTGCTTAAAAGGATGGGATGGTGCATAATACAAGAGAATCCAATCACCTCAACTCTAAATGTACACCAACCCCATTTAGGGGGTGATATGTATATTGAAGATTACATGTCCTGCTTTCGTGGAGTTTGTACTTTCAATAGTGAAGACAGCAAAAAACATCAGAATGAAACAGAAAAATTACAGCTTTAAACTTCTTAATCACAACACTTCTGATGTCAAACAGAAAATTCTGTACAATAGTAAATTTAATAGCATCCAAACCAACAAGAAAAGGCTGAACAAGGACATGCTTGTGTAATCTAGAAGAACATTGCAGAAGAAAAAGTTTAATAAGTCGCACATTAGACAAAATACAGACATAAGCAAGAAGCATAGAAGAATCTCAGAAATCTTGCATGATCGAAAAATAATCCCATATATGTAGGAACATATAAAACTTAAAGATAATACAAAAATCATGAACCATGTGAAATCCGACTACCTCTTTAAGCCATGAATGGTAAGTATCTCTTATATTTGTCTTTCTCCATGTATGCAAGTCAAAGATATTCATCCCATAAGCCCATGCACACTCGTCAGGGTTCAAATTTTTTGCTATGAGAGGATGAGAAAAATTGAAGTAGTTTCTGAATCGCTTTGACATCACCCACTCATCTTCTCCTTTACAGGTCTCAACAGCTCCATTCACCTTTCCCTTAAGGTCAATGCTCCACAATGGAGACAAGTCACGCTGAATCACAACATCGTCATCCAAGAAAACCACTTTATGAAGGTTTGGGAAGAGCTGCATACAACATAGAATCTCAGATTAGTACAGAAAGAGTATATCAAGACAGACAAGAGGTGAGTAAAGGTCTCATAAAAGAACTAAGGATTAAACCTGCTAATAGCAGGGAGAAAAAGGAAAGATGGTAGTGTCAAGACACGGTCTGGAGATGCTGCTTTTGGAGGGATCTTTAGAGATGATCACAGAAAATGGGTGTTGGGATATTTAGGTAAGCTGAAATCTTTGACAAGCCTCACATCAGAATTATGACTCATAAAAAAAGGGCAAACTGTATCTAAGCTAATGGGATACTTGTTGTCTAGCTGATTAAGGATGAGGAAATACTACACCATCCTATTATTGAAGACTCTGTAATATTTGTAATCAACAAGACCTCTATTAAACACATCTCGAGAGAGGCAACCCAGTGTGTCAACTTCCTGGCGAACGAAGGGCACAAGCATGATGAAGATTTAATTATCTGGGGAAATGCATATAGAATTTATACGCATGGTGGACTCTAGCAATGTTGCTTTTGAAAGATTGTAATCATTTGATCTTTCCAGTGTACCAAAAAAAAGAAAGGAGAAAAAGGAAAACAAGAAAATGCTGTTCAAAGCTGCATAGAAGTGTAAGTTTAGTTGAATAAAAAGAGCACTTGGACTGCAACACTTGTAGTCATAGTGGGGACATTTTTAAAATAGCACAATAAAAGTAAAGTAAAGAAAACGAAGGATGATAAAGAAAACAAGGCTGAACAACAAATTCAAATCTGGGGGTAATAGTGTTTGCTCATACTGCTTTGGGATTGAATGCTCACAGGAGCCTTGAAAATTGCTAGTTGTAGCTATGGTGCTATGAAGTTCTACACAAAACATGGAAATTTCAATCCTAGTTTCATGCATGAAATGCGAATGATTTGGGGAGCACAAAAGCCTGCACGCTTTAGCAATACAATTGGGATTAGCATTAAACCAAATTCCTACTGGTTCCAGTTATCTATCTATAACATATATATAATAATAAAATTAACAGAATCTTCAATTGTCAGATAACAACTGTAAATAAAATAAACAAAAAATTCTTAAATGTCAGATAAAATTAGCCAACCCAGTTTCTGTTAAACTGATCGAATTATAGCTAAGGTTGATCCATAAAACAAAGAACATACAAAAGACCTGTCTTAGGCACCTTGCTTAAGCAACACCAACTTTGACTCCGTTTTCATACTTAGGCCTATCATTTCACTCTACTTATATCTTAGAAAATCTTTTCCTGGGTACATTGGACCAAAACCAGTGGGTGTTCACCCAATAGAGTAAACATCTGCATGTGTCTATCAGAAACTGTAAAGCTTTAGACATTACCCTTTTATCCAATAAATTTAATGCTAAAGTGGAAGGCAATTATGTTATAAGTGCTACCTCTGGCAAATATATGCGAATGTGATTGAGCAAGGAAATGTATTTTGGGCTTCTAGCCTGCAGTTTTGAGGCAAAAGATCGTGGAGTAGTAGTATCACTGAGATTGGCACCAGTTACATGGTTTCCATGGTAGTATTTCCGAATCCCATAATGACCCTCAACTGCTTCAAGCACTGGAATATTTTCTCTGGTTAACCAGTCAAACTGATGAATACCTCTAACTTCCACAATCGCTGGAGAGACAGGATTAAGAGCAAACCAGGAGTGCATCCCTGCATATGTTTTCTTGTCAGTGATGACATGGAAAACAGTTTTTTCAGGCCTCAAAGATGACTGCACGGCAGAATTGACCACAACTGAAGCAGCTAGGATGTTGTCAGTTGACAATACAAAATGGTGCAACAAGTTCTCGGAAAGGAGAGGGAGTAGTTCTGGCGAAGGCAACTGTCTTCGTGCATGAGCATTAGAGGAGTACTCATCAGTCAGCCGCAGTGAAAGACAGTGAATGCCTTTAGGGACTGCACTAGCTGCAAAGTGCTTATTCATTAGCTCTGCAAATTTTGATTCCCTGATCTCCCTTTCAGATCTCTCCATCTGCAAAATAGCAAATGCAAACATTGTGAAGCAAAGTTTAGCTACGAGGTACATGCACACTTTAACACAATGCATACACGGCAATGAAGGAAGAAATGCTCTGTGACATACTGGTTTTGTACAAGTAAAGTGGGGTACATAAACGAGGACGAATCACATGGTTTTGTACTAGTCAAACAAAGAGTAAAGCATGCAAAAGGTATATGAACATTATGAATCATTTTCCTCAATCAAAAGACAAAACAAGCCCATGAGTAACAAGAATAACGGATTTTCTGCAAATAGTGTGCCACTCCGTGCATTTTCACTCCTCATCCATGTTTTTCTTAACTGATATTCAAAGTGGGGAATGGGAATAACTCAGTTAAGCCCTCCCAGTGAACATAATGCTCAAAAGAGTAGGCGAGTGTGACACAGAGGCAAATGCACAGACCAAGTTAATATGTCTAGCAATCAATTGTACACGAACAAAAGAGAGAATGGCTATTTGCACATACCATTCCCTTCAGCATCAAAGCAAATTCTTTTGCACTGTACTTGTTATTTTTCATTTCAGAAACAAGATGAGCATAAGACTCTGGGAGCTTCATAACAGATGGCAGTTCCTCAGAGTTTACTTGATTGAGGATCTTAACAAAATTCTTTACCAGTCTCTGCTGAAACAGAGAAACACTTTGATTAATAAAAGTACTCTGCATTATTGAATAAATGCTTAATACAAGATTGGAAAACAATGGCACGACAAAGCAGCAATAAATGATATAGAGGAAGTTCATTTACTTTTGAATCATCAGTTCGTCCAAGAAGCTTTGGTCCCAATCGTCTACCTAAACAGTCTGAATATCGATTAAACGAGAGTAAAGTTAAGGTTTGCCAGAACTTTAGTTATGTTGTAACAAATCAAAAGTAAAGTGTGATTTAACAATAGTCAGAAGTAAACTGAGCAATGAAAAGAAGCAGCTATTACAAGCATCATAACCACTGGTACTTTGAGGCAGGGTCCCAAACCCAAAAGAACCCAACCAGGGAAGGGGTCTTCTTTTTTTCTACGGAACAGAAAGAAGAGCACTGAAAGACATCCAAGAACAAAAAGACATGATCAGGAGATATGATGCAAAAGTCCTTGTGCTTGAAGATAGCACTGAGTTACATGTGCCAACAATTAACATTTTCTAGACTCCACAAAATACAGAAGGTAGCATTTCTTACATATATAAGAAGACCACAGTCCCCTACAAACATAAGCTGGTGTTTACTAGATACCACAGGTGCAAACAACCAAAAATATTAACTAAGCATGCCCCCCACCCCCACCCATCAGCAACCCTCTCTCTTGCATGCATAGACATCCATGAATTGAATTCAATCATGTTTCTGCTACTAAAGTTGAATCAAAGTATAGCAAGGATTACAATAAGTTGTTACAACTCATTTATCAGTATCTTTGTCCTTCCCTTTTATGAGGGTACTTGCCATCAAGTTGAAGACATGACTAGGCTCGGGAAAGAGAGAACTCAACTTTCCCCTTAATGTTACACAATCCTGATGTCAAATTAATCATCACAGTTTCAATAACATTGACAACAATCTAAACTAATAAATAAAAACAGCTATACTGCATTGTTGACAAAGAAATAACAAGAAGAAGTTTGTCTCAATGCCAAACTAGACCAGGTCGATAACATAACTGATGAAAGTTAAAAAAAAAAAGAAAAGGAATCGCAATATACAATATAAGCTACGGAACAATAACAAGAAAAGGAAAACATGCACATCCACTGTAAAGGAACCAGCAATGGTGTAAAATACATCAGGATTAGGAAGCTAATTGTATAAAGGAAAAAGGATATTGATTTTAAGTACCAAATGAGGAGCACTTGTTGACGCCTTCAAGGGTAACAAGAGCAGTGAGAATGAAGACAAAAGGCAACAAAAAAGCTAGGAGAAGTATTGTATGAAAGAGTCTTCTATAGTTGAAATGGCGAGGTGCGAGTTTGATCTTCATTAATTCACCAAACCCTCCATTGTTATTGCTGCTCGATATTGTTATACTTCTCATGCTAGGTGAGAAGTGCAGCTGCATCTTCCTCCTGTAACTCCAATCACCACCCAATCCCAATCCTCCACAATCCCAGCACCTCCAATGATGCCACTACCCTCTTCTTGATTCCTTAAACAATACGAACACAATGGTGTTTTTTTCACCATCAGATCCAACACGACACTAATTAAACAATCTTGATCGCTTCAAATCTGAAGTTCGGGGTCTCTTCCGAGACCAATGGCATTTGAATGGGAGACCCTTTATTCTTCCGTTTACCCCAATCCTGAAAACCAGCAGAATCCTTTATAAATGGAAAACGTTTAGGGCTGCTTGAATCAGTTTCAAGATGAAAATACACACATAAGTCTGTGTAATGAATTCATCATATCTATGTATGTGTGAATGAATGAATCAATGAAATTTGAAAAATGATAAACCTGAGGATGATACAGTTTTAATGGTAGATGAATTTTGTTACTCCCTCCATTGGAGGATTGAACAGAAAGAAAGAAAAGAAAGAAAGAGAGGGGGAGAAGGTATTTTGGAATTTCCTTTTTCTGTGTGTTTGTGTGTTCTTTCTAATTTTGATTTGGTCAATGGCAGTACTATTTCCTCTCAAGGTTACAAAATAAATTTTAAAAACAGAAAAAAAAAATCTTTCAATTTTTAAAAGTATTTAGTATCTATTGGGTTGATTAATGAAAATTTGCATGGTTTACAGCTTCTTATTTTTTTTTTTGGGGTGGGGAGCTAATTCGTTGTCTTCTTTTCTTGTGGTTAACTGGTAGCATATTATGTATTAACTTAACAATAAGCATGTATCAGAAGTACGACGAAAAAAAGGAATCATATAATGGATCTTCTGTTACATGTATGGTCTATGGTGCTATAAATATCATCCTAGTAAAAATCACGGTTTACGTGAATTGGCAAAGTATACATAGGGAGGCTCGAGGATGGGAAGAGAAAACATTTGCCTAAATACCCTTGTGGCCTAGAGGAACACTTAGGTGTGGTGTGAAGAGCTAGTATGGGATGCCACTTCATATCTTACTTAAGTGGGTCTTAGGGCTACTACAGTTAGGGACCCTAAAATGATTGAGATGCCCTTCTTGATGTATATGTTCTTGTATTGTGTTTTGACATTGAAGGATCATGAGGTGAAGGGTAAGTTCACCTTTGGTGGAATTGTGATGATAATGACTTGGTTGTTGGTAATACTTGTATTTGATGCCTCTTATTCTTATGTTCATGGAATATCTTGAAATTGGTATCATGCATGGTTTCCAAACCAAAATGTCCGTTTTAGCATGTTTTTGCATTGCCATCATACTTAGTACATTTTTGTATACTAACTCCATATTTTCCTCTATGTCTACAAGTGTAGGTTCTGGCAAGTGACTTGCTAGTTTTAGTGAAGACTAGGATTGAGACTCCCAAGTTAGAGTGGTATGTCCTCATCATTCGGGGACACATTTTAGAAGCTTTATGTTTTGTTCTACTTATTCGTATTAGACTCTTTCTAGACATTTCAAGTGTAAAGGGGTCGTGACCCTACTTATGTTGGTTTTCTAAGATTCTATTAAGATGGCCATGTGAGAGAAGTAGAATTGTGCTGCACTGTTTTAAATGTTTGGTATGTTTTGAATCGTATGGTTTTGAATGAAAAGTTTTAATTCTGTACAATTTCTAATAGCTATGCAATGAATGAATGCTATGAGGCTTGTATTAGATCCCCTTCGGGGTCGAGTATGCTGTGTCGCATCCGAGGCCTAGACTCGGGTCGTGACAAACATGGTATCAGAGAAAAGATTTTGGAATAGTACTTTTAGGATGTCGTCTCACAAGCCACATCTAGTAGAATTTTGTTCATCGGTGTGAGTCACGACACATCTATGAGCGAGAGGCTATAGGACGTTAGGATGTTTCACTTTCTTCATACTCCTATGTCGTGCCATAGAGCTAGATCTATTGTGTCCTTTTCCTGACCCATTATCTTGTGTTTATAGGATATGAATACAGGAAGGAATAACACGAGGAGGGTGGAAGATGGTGTGAATAAAGGAGCTCCTTCTCTAGAGAATCAAGCTCCTCAAGGTAATCAAGTTTCTCTAGGTGGTCAAGTTCCCCAAGTTGAGGAAGTCCTTTAAGATCCTCAGGTTCCTGTTGATGAATGAGCTATGACTAATGTGGAGATAAGGACGGCTCTCCAAACCTTGACTCATGCTTTGACGACTCAAGCGACTAGGGGTGCTAGAGCTCATGAGAACCTTAATGAGAGCACTACGTCTTCGAGGCTAAGAGATTTCACTAGAATGAATCGTCCAAAGTTCTTTGGCTCTCAAGTGGGTGAAGACCCTCGATAGTTCCTAGATGAGGTTTATAAGATTGTAGATGCTATGGGGGTTACTACTAGGGAGAAAGCGGAGCTGGCCGCTTATCAATTTAAGGGTGTGGCACAAATGTGGCATACTCAATGGAAGAGGAATAGGCCGGAAGGAGCGGATGCTATATGTTGGGAGGTGTTCAAGAGAGCTTTCATTGATAGATTCTTTTAGAGGGAGAAAGCAGAGGCAAGGGTAGAAGAGTTTATCAAACTTCGTCAGGGAGGTATGGGTGTTGAAGAGTATTCTCTTTTAGTAAGAAATGATGAAGTATGTGTGCCTAATGAGTTTGTAGAATGCAATGAATACATGTTGAGAAAAAGTTGATGTTTCTTTTAGTTTGTGCATGGATTATGATGTTGTATGTTCGTTGGGCAGCTAGTCTCTAGTCATTTTCCCTTGATGTGTTTAAGTGTCATTCCAGGATGCATGTTCCTAAGTAGGGGATAATATAACGACTTGGAATATGATAAGATGAACTAAAGCCTTTAAGTTTGGGTTAATGTGACCTTGAGTTGATGTATGGGTTGTTTAAGACCTTTTGGCGATGGGCAGCCTTGGTCGCCCAATGGCTTCCCACCTCGCCTAGTGGACGGACCACCTAGTGAGCCTATTGGAAAAATGGGCGAGCTAAATGTGCACTTGGCGAGTCTCCAAGTGCCCTTGGCAAGCTCAAGTTTCCAAAGGGCGACCTAGGTGCTTGATCGCCAACTTGTTTGGCGTGTCGCCCTTTTCCCCTCCAATAGCCCATTGAACATCCCCCTTGAGTGAGACACTGGAACAAAGTGCGGACCAAGTGTGCATTAGGAGAATTGCCTAGTGCACTTGGCGAGCCCAAGTGTCCAAAGGGAGAACTCAAGCGGGCAAGGGGTAGAAATTTTAAGTTAAAACTTTAGGGTCCTTAGTTCTTTTCCGAAATTGACCCTATACTATTCTAGACTTTTCCTAGCAACTATATAACCTTATTATGACCTAATTCCTTTCATTTTAAGCTCCTCCAAATAGAATTAAAAGAAACCCATCTCCTCTCAAATTTTCTCTCACTAGAAACCCTCTATTAGTGAAGGAGAAGAAGGGAGTTATTGAGGCTCGGGTTTGGAGATGTCAAGGTCGTTTCTTCTCAATTTCTTGTGGATATCTTCGGATTAAGGTATGGTGGCTCTTTATCTAGGGTTATCTCTCACCCTAGATTCCTATCAAAGTGTTTTTCAAAGCTTGGAAAACTTGAAAAACTAGATCTTTCACTCTTCAACATGGGTTCAAACTTTTATTGTTTTAAATGGCTTTATTATAAAGTAATGTGGTTGTATTTATGTTGAATGATGGTTTTTATGAAAAACCCTCTCAAAGAACCCATGTTTTCCTAAAGTCTTCAATGGTGCCCTAAGAAGTGGGTTTGTGGATTGTTCAAGCATGTGCCTATGAAATGCTTAAACTAAATGAGTTTAGTAAAGTAATATGATTATGCATGCCTAATTATGAAGAATTGTTGGTATGTGGTGATGTATTCATTATGGCCTTGTAAGGCAAATTCATGATTTAGTTTATGTTGATATAGAAGTGTGATCTATTGATGTGTGATCCACTTATGGTGGAGGTGGTGACTTCCTATGTACATAATGGTAATTAAATTGGTAGAAGTCTTCTTATTACCTTAATTGTGAAGAATATATGCATGAATGTGATATGAAATGTGTAAGTATGAACATGATATGAAGAATGTGTGTGTGGTCTATGCCTAGAATGCAGGTGTGCTAGTATTGAAATGACATTCTCAATTATGCACTTATGAATGAAGATGTTTGCATGTGGAAGGTTTTCTTACTTTTTAATGCATCTTGAATTGGTAGACTTAGGTTTCCTTTTCTTAAAAGCATGTATGAAGTTATATGATCATGGATGTTATGATGTGTTGATTTGAAAGGTTATTCTCAACTCTTCACTAAAGTATGTTAAGGGATTCTTATATGAAAGGTTATTCTCATGTTTGAATCTATGAGCTATCCTCTTGTTGGGAGAGAATGGATGCCCATACGATAGTTGAGGCGGGGTATCTAGTAGCTATCCTTGGAGATGGATACCCATACGTTAGTTTATGTGGGGTTATCTAGCAACAATCTCTATCCCCAAAAGATTTATGGAAGTTGGAATGAGATGGATACCCATACGTTATTTGAGGCGGGGTTATCTAGTAACAATCTCTCTTTCTTAATGAACAAATGACATGAACTACTCTATGGGAATCAAGGCTAAGCACTGAAAGGTCATTTAGTGGGATGGATTCTCTCACGATAGTTGAGGCGGGATGTCTAGTAGCAATCCCTTGTGATAGATGCCCATACGTTAGTCGAAGGGGGCTGTCATGTAGCAAGGTCTTTGTCCCTTAACTATGTGCCCATATAGGATAGCTAGTGGATCCATTAGGCTAATCACCGATTGACCCCAGGCAAGTTGATCACCTTTCTTACGGTGTGGTGTTACATGATATGATGTACATCTCGCATGTGTATATGAAATGATGCATGTCTTCCATGATATAATGTATGTCGTAGTTGATGAATGATATGAAGCATGTTTCACTTGAGTTTGTGATATAAGTTGTTTAGCATGATATGTTGAAATGAGAGGAGTCTTATCTATGGTGGCCTAGAGGAAGACTTGGGTGTGGTGTGAAGAGGTAGTATAGGATGCCACTTCATAAATTACTTAAGTGGGTCATAGGGCTATTATAGTTAGGGACCCTAAGATTATTGAGATGCCATGTTTGATGTATTTGTTCTTGTTTTGTGTTTTGACATTGAAGGATCTTGACGAGAAAGTTAAGTTCACCTTTGGTGGAATTGTGATGATAATGACTTGGTTGTTGGTAATACTTGTATTTGATGCCTCTTATTCTTATGGTCATGGAATATCTTGAAATTGGTATCATGCATGGTTTCCAAACCAAAATGTCCGTTTTAGCATGTTTTTGCATGGTCATCATACTTAGTACATTTTTGTGTACTAACTCTATATTATTGTTTATGTGTACAAGTGTAGGTTTCGGCAAGTGACTTGCTAGTTCTACTGAAAACTTGGATTGAGACTCCCATGTTAGAGTGGTATGTCCTCATCATTCGGGGACACATTTTAGAAGCTTTATGTTTTGTTATACTTCTTCGTATTAGACACTTTCTAGACTTTTCAAGTGTAAAGGGGTCGTGAGCCTACTTTTGTTGGTTTTTTAGGATTGTATTAATATGGCCATGTGAGACAAGTAGACTTCTGCTGCAATGTTTTAAATGTTTGGTATGTTTTGAATCATATGGTGGTGAATGAAAAGTTTTAATTCTGTACAATTTTTAATAGCTATGCAATGAATGAATGCTATAAGGCTTATATTAGACCTTCTTCAGGGTCGAGTATGTTGTGTCACATTTGAGTCCTAGACTCGGGTTGTGATAAACATGGTATCAGAGCAAAGATTTTGGAATAGTACTTTAAGGATGTCGTCTCACAAGCCACGTCTAGTATAGTCTTGTTCATCGGTGTGAGTCGCGACACATCTATGAGCGAAAGGCATCATACTCCTATGTCGTGCCTTAGAGCTAGATCTATAGTGTCCTTTCCATTACCCCTTATCTTGTGTTTATAAGATATGAATACAAGAAGGAATAAAGCGAGGGGGGTGGAAGGAGAGGGTGTGAAAAGAGGAGCTCCTCCTCTGGAGAATCAAGCTCCTCAAGGTAATCAAGTTCCTCTAGGTGGTCAAGTTCCCCAAGTTGAGGAAGTCTTTCAAGATCCTCATGTTCCTGTTGATGAAGGAGCTATGACTAATGTGGAGATAAGGACGACTCTCCAACCCTTGACTCATGCTTTGACGGCTCAAGTGACTGGGGATGCTAGACCTCATGAGAACCCTAATGAGAGCACTACGTCTTCGAGTTTAAGAGATTTCACTAGAATGAATCCTCCATAGTTCTTTGGCTCTCAAGTGGGTGAAGACCATCAAGAGTTCCTAAATGAGGTTTATAAGATTGTAGATGCTATGTGGGTTACTACTAGGAAGAAAGCGGAGCTGGCCGCTTATCAATTGAAGGGTGTGGCACAAGTATGGCTTACTCAATGGAAGAGGAATAGGCTGGAAGGAGCGGATGCTATATGTTGGGAGGTGTTCAACAGAGCTTTCCTTGATAGATTCTTTCCTAGGGAGAAAAGGGAAGCAACCTTCGTCAGGGAGGTATGGGTGTTGAGGAGTATTCTCTTAAATTCACCGAGTTGTCTAAATATGCTCCTTCTATGGTTGTGGATACTAGAGAGGAAATGAGTAGGCTCGTGACGGGTGTGTTTAGCTTGGTGTGAAAAGAATGTTGTTCAACTATGCTTCATGATAACATGGATATATCTCGTCTTATGGTTTATGCTAAGCAAATGGAGGGTGAAAAGCTCCAAGAAAAGAATAGGGAATTGAAGAGGTCTAGATCCGATGATCAAGGTCAACCTAAGATAAAAGAGAGGTCAACCAACCAAAATTCCTTCTATGATTCTTCTATGGTGAGCAAAGGTGGGGTGTCTAACCCTAAATCTCAAGTGGAGGTGGTTCTCCTTATGATACGCCTACATGTGCTAATTGTGGAAAACACCATTTGGGTAAGTGTTTTGCTGGTACGGATGGTTGCTTTGGGTGTGGAAAGAAGGGACATAAGATGAGAGACTGTCCAACACTCATGGATAAGGGGAGAGAGGCTAAGAAAGCTACTTATAGTGGCCCGGATCCTAATGCTTCCAAGAAAAATCATTTCTATGTGCTTCAAGCTAAGGAGAGTAAGGAAAGTCATCCGGGTGAAGACACCGGTAAGTGATGGTTCCCTTTGATTTAGAATGTGATGTTGAGGTCCTTATGTTGTGTTCATGTTAGTCTATTATGGGTATGAGTTCTTCCTTAAGTGGGTGATTGTATGTTGATTATGAGATTGTGAAGAATTCTAGTATCCTTACCACTTTCTTCTATTCCTATTCATGCTTGAGACTTAGTATTCTTAGTAGCTTATTTCATGTTTTGGAGTCATGCATGATTATGTATTGCATGGTTTCCTTATGTTATTCATGCTCTTGATGAGATTATGATAGAATGATAAAATGAGTAACTGATCTATATTCCCTCATGTTGTTGTTCAATTAGTATGAGATGCTTGTTGTGAATTCAAGAAGTGAATGTATGAACATGCCCATGTGTGCTTTTGAGAGTGATTTAATATCTCGGCTTCATGTTGTTATAATGAGCATGTTTATGATCAGAGAAGCTAGTTCCTCCATTTAAAGTAAGAAATGATGAAGTATGTGTGTGTAATGAGTTTTTAGAATGCAATGAATACATGTTGAGATAAAGTTGATGTTTCTTTTAGTTTGTGCATGGATTATGATGTTGTATGTTTGTTGGGCTGCTAGTCTCGAGTTGTTTTCCCTTAATGTGTTTAAGTGTCATTCCAGGACGAATGTTCTTAAGTGGGGGATAATGTAACGACTCGGAAAATTGATAGGATGAACTAAAGCCTTGACGTTTGGGTTAATGTGACCTTGAGTTGATGTATGGGCTGTTTAGGACCTTTTGGTGATGGGCAGCCTTGGTCGCCCAATGGCTCCCCACCTCTCTTAGTGGACTACCCACCTAGTGAGCCTACTGGAAAAATGGGCGAGCTAAGTGTGCACTTGGCGAGTTGCCTAGTTCACTTGGCAAGCTCAAGTTTCCAAAGGGAGACCTAGGTGCATGATCGCCGACTTGCTTGGCGTGTCGCCCTTTTCCCCTCCAATCGCCCATTGAACATCGCCCTTGAGTGAGCCACTGGAACAAAGGGCAGACCAAGTGTGCATTAGGCGAATCGCCTAGTGCACTTGGCGAGCCCAAGTGTCCAAAGGGAGAACTCAAGCGGGCAAGGGGCAAAAATTTTAAGTAAAAACTTTAGGGTCCTTAGTTCTTTTCCAAAATTGACCCTATACTATTATATTCTTTTCCTAGCAACTACATAACCTTATTATGACCTAATTCCTTTCATTTTAAGACCCTCCAAATAGAATTAAAAGAAACCCATCTCTTCTCAAATTTTCTCTCACTAGAAACCCTCCATCAGAGAAGGAGAAGAATGGAGCTATTGAGGATAGGGTTTGGAGATCTCAAGGTCATTTCTTCTCAATTTCTTGTGGATATCTTCGGATTAAGATATGGTGGCTCTTTATCTACGGTTATCTCTCACCCTAGAGTCGTATCAAAGTGTTTTTCAAAGCTTGGAAAACATGAAAAACTAGATCTTTCACTCTTCAACATGGGTTCAAACTTTTATTGTTTTAAATGGCTTTATTATGAAGTAATGTGGTTGTATTTATGTTGAATGACGGTTTTTATGAAAAACCCTTTCAAAGAACCCAAGTTTTCCTAAAGTCTTCAATGGTGCCCTAAGAAGTGGGTTTGTGGATTGTTCAAGCATGTGACTATGAGATGCTTAAATTGAATGAGTTTGGTGAAGTAATATGATTATGCATGCCTAATTATGAAGAATTGTTGGTATGTGGTGATGTATTCATTATGGCCTTGTAAGGAAAATTCATGATTTAGCTTATGTTGATATAGAAATGTGATCTATTGATGTGTGATCCACTTATGGTGGAGGTGCTTACTTTTTATGTACATAATGGTAATTAAATTGATAGATGTCTTCTTATTACCTTAATTGTGAAGAATAGATGCATGAATGTGATATGAAAAGTGTAAGTATGAATATGATATGAAGAATGTGTGTGTGGTTTATGGCTAGAATGCATGTGTGCTAGTATTGAAAGGACATTCTCAATTATGCACTTATGAATGAAGATGCTTGCATGTGGAAGGTTTTCTTCCTTTTTAATGCATCTTGAATTGGTAGACTTAGGTTTCCTTTTCTTGAAAGCATGTATGAAGTTATATTATCATGAATGTTATGAATTGTTGATTTGAATTATATGATCATGAATGTTATGAATTGTTGATTTGAAAGATTGTTCTCAACTCTTCACTAAAGCATGTTAAGGGATTCTTATATGAAAGGTTATTCTCATGTTTGAATCTATGAGCTATCCTCATGTTGGGAGAGGATGGATGCCCATACGATAATTGAGGCAGGGTATTTAGTAGCAATCCTTGGAGATGGATGCCCATACATTAGTTGAGGTGGGGTTATTTAGCAACAATGTCTTTACCCAAAAGACTTATGCAAGTTGGAAAGAGTTGGATACCCATATGTTAGTTGTGGCGGGGTTATCTAGTAACAATCTCTCTTCCTTAATGAACAAATGACATGAACTACTCTATGGGAATGAAGGCTAATCACTAAGAGTTCATTGAGTGGGATGGATGCTCTCACGATAGTTGATGTGGGGTATTTAGTAGCAATCCCTTGTCATGGATGCCCATACGTTAGTCGAAGCGAGGTGTCATGTAGCAAGCTCTTTGTCACTTAACTATGTGCCCACATAGGATTGCTAGTGGATCCATTAGGATAATCACCGATCGACCCTAGGCAAGTTAATCACCCTTTTATGGTGTGGGGTTACCTGACACCGGATTCTATGATTTAGCTCTCATAGTCTATGTCGGTTAAATGCTTATTCCCATCATGTGAGGTACACATTATGGTTTCTTGAGAAGTTCTATGATGTGTGGGTAGAAGTATGGGATGCTATCCATGCATTTGCACGAGTAGGCTTCAAGAAGGCTTTAGTTAGAATCTCTACTTCCTAATGCAAGAATGTGTTCTAAATGAACAAATGAAGCAAGTTACCTTTATGTTTACATGATATGATGTACGTCTCGCCTGTCTATATGAAATAATGCATGTCTTCCATGATATAATGTATGTCGTAGTTGACTAATAATATGAAGCATGTTTCACTTGAGTTGGTGATATATGTCGTTTAGCATGATATGGTGAAATGTAAGGAATCTTATCTATGGTGGCCTAGAGGAACACTTAAGTGTGGTGTGAAGAGGTAGTATGGGATGCCACTTCATATCTTACTTAAGTGGGTCTTAGGGCTATTATTGATAGGGACCCTAAGATGATTGAGATGCCCTGCTTGATGTATATGTTCTTGTATTGTGTCTTGACATTGAAGGAGCATGAGGAGAAGGGTAAGTTCACCTTTGGTGGAATTGTGATGATAATGACTTGGTTGTTGGTAATACTTGTATTTGATGCCTCTTATTCTTATGTTCATGGAATATCTTGAAATTGGTATCATGCATGGTTTCCAAACCAAAATGTCCGTTTTAGCATTTTTTGCATTGTCATCATACTTAGTATATTTTTGTGTACTAACTCTATATTTTGGTTTATGTCTACAAGTGTAGGTTCCGGCAAGTGACTTGCTAGTTCTACTTAAGACTTGGATTGAGACTCCCAAGTTAGACTGGTATGTCTTCATCATTTGGGGACACGTTTTAGAAGCTTTATGTTTTGTTCTACTTCTTCGTATTAGACACTTTCTAGACTTTTCAAGTGTAAATGGGTCGACACCCTACTTATGTTGGTTTTCTAGGATTGTATTAATATGGCCATGTGAGACAAGTAGACTTCCGCTGCAATGTTTTAAATGTTTGGTATGTTTTGAATTGTATGGTTTGGAATGAAAAGTTTTAATTCCGTACAATTTCTAATAGCTATGCAATGAATGAATGCTATGACGCTTGTATTAGACCCCCTTTGGGGTCGAGTACTGCGTGTCGCATTCGGGGCATAGACTCAGGTCGTGACAATGAGCATGACTAGTTTGGATTGTAGCTTTAGAGGCCCCACCAATACATGCATGAATAGTGGTGATTCCCTTGTCTTTTTGGTGTTAAGAGATGATAAACATGAATGGTGAACCTAAAGTGTCTAGCTTAGCATGGGTATGATTATGGGGTCTTATTCATGCATGACACAAGTTTGCCTTATGGTGACTCATGAAGTGTTTCTCTTATATGATGTATGCTTAGATAGGATTGTGCTATAGTTGCCTTACTTGTTATGTTATGATTGACTAAAGGTGAGAGATTCCCTTGGTTGTGAAGTAATCTAAGAATGAGACCAAATGACTGGTAATTATGCATATGGTGACTTCAAGGTTATGCTTAGTGTGAATAGTATTATGGGATGCTAATGTTTGCGTAATCAAGACACAACTTTCGATGCAAGTGTCTATGATTGTACAATAGTTTAGTAACCCAACCAATGGTTGGGATCGTCCAAAGAGAGTGGTTTTGAGAAATTATAGAAAAATTAAATTTCGTTCTAGCTAGTCGTAGCTAAAGACATTAACGAGTAAAATATAGTAAATTAAGGGGGTGACACAAAAGTGTCAACTATCAAATGGGGTTTTTGTCACAAGTAGGCTAAAATTAGCGAAATCAACAAGGGAATCTAAGCAATGAAAGGGGGATTCTTGGGATGTGACCGGAATACAGGTTAATCTAAATTATTGGGTACATGCTTTTGATATAAAATATATAGAGTAATAGTGACTAGGCTAAGCTTTATGTGGGAATAAGTTATCTCTCGAGCAACTTACCCCGTTTCGAATGGGTTCCTCTCAGACACCCACTTGCCGCATGAAGACCAGCCTACGCCTTACTCCACTCAGTCTCTCGAGTTGAGTGTTAGGATATGGGACTAGGGTTCACTCTCTGGAGTTGAACCTCATGTTGACCCTGTCCTTAGGCCATCAATCTAGTAGTCTTGGTTTCACGACTTCTCTCTCGAGCAAGCCAAAAACACATAAATAAACTTGTATTTGCAACTACAAATTTGTTAAATTCATCTACAACTACTAGACAAAATCACCATTAAACTATATCTAATCTATCAGCAAGCAAGACCCAACAACAATCTTAACCCATATTCGCTAAATCACACCCCAAGAATTAGGGTTTTTAGCCACACATCAAGAGATACAAATTTATACCTAAATGAGCTTGCATTCAAATGAGTATGAAGATTTAAATCATGTTACATGCCAAGAATGAATAATCCAAGAGACCTAAGTCCAAATCCTCGGAGATGAAACCTTCTTTTTCTTCAAGTCTTCAAAACCTTCTCAAACTTAGAAAACCAAAATAGCAAAAAGTACTATTCTATATGAAAATTGTAATAATTGTTCGACTCTTAAAACTAGAACTCTAACTAGTATTTATAGATTTCACACATTTGTGATGCAGCGGATCATTCGACGTCGTTAGTCGGAATCGCTGATCAACTCGGCCTTTAGCATTGTCGTGCTCTGGGTCATTGGGTGACATGTACTACTTCACAGAACTGCTCGATGATGCGCCGACTGCTCTTTTTTTCTGCCGACTTAATCCTTTCCTTCATGGCTCAGCACACTGGAGAAAAAGACGAATTAAGACCCTTCGGCGACTCGCCAAGTGGACTCGGCGATCCTCAGGCCTTCATTTCTTCGTTCTTTTCATTCCTTTTTGCGACATAGTGTCCATGCTTTCCTTCAAACATCAAATACCTGAAACTTAAGGGTTTTCATAAGATATTGAGATAAAATAAGCATTTGAGGACACAATTTATATTAAAATATAGCCCTAAATGAGTCCAATTTGTGGACTCATCAACACCCCCAACTTAAACTTCTGCTTGTCCTCAAGCAAACTCAAGTTCGGCTGTTCAAAAAGGGTGTCTCGAAGAGTACTACACAAGACTCAATCATGAATGCACACAACAAGACTCAATTTACTTATGAAAAGATCAAATGTGCATTCAAAGATTCAAGTTGTAACTCACTAATATCAACGAATCTCATGCTCACAATACTTGCTTTAAATGCAAGTTCAAGCTCAACTATAGTGTTCAAACGCCCTCACAAAAAGAATGATTCCATATTCACACAAAAGGTTTCACAGTTTAAAGCTTTGGAATCAGATGCAATGCTCACACTCATAAAGAAGAACATAATGCATAATTTCACCCATAGGTTTACCCGTATTTTCCAATCAACATTTTTTTAGCTCATTCAAGATCAAAAAGGTCTTTTCAAGGCTTGTAATGGGGCTGAGTGCAAATGTATGGTGATTTAGGCTCAGTGACTTTCATCCTCATGAGATGTGGTGCTCACAACATTTCCTTCCCTTTCCGTTCATCATTTTCTTTAGTGCTCAAGAGTCATCCTATTATTCGCTTCCCATGAATTGTTAGAAAACCCCATTTCTGTTGTAATTTATTCCACAACTTTCTTTTTTTTTTCTTTTTCTTTTATTTCTTTTTCTTCTTTTTTTATATGGACGGGTTCCATTTTTCTCAAAATCATGGGTAATAGGAGACTTTCCTTGCACTTTTTGACTTGCCCCTATCTTTTCAACACACCCCCAACTTAGGCTTTTCGCTTAAGTTGGCTATTCAACTAACCCCAACTTCATGAAGATTATGGGTGATGGATTAAGAAAGGTCTAGTTTTTATCAAGTTTCTTCCAAATAAAGGTAAGGCTCAAGGGGTGTTCAAGAGAGAATCCCACACTCACAAGGTAGGTCACAAAAGAGGTATATTTTAAATTTGTTCACACTCTTCGAAGTTGCCTAAATAGTATTTATAGCTTTCACAGATTTGTGCTGCAGCGGATCATTCAGTGTCGTTAGTCAGAATCATTGATCAACTAGACGATTCACCCTTCGGTGTAGTTCACCGCCATCTTGCAAAAGGTACCATTCCATATGAAAATTATAATAATTGTTCGACTCTTATAAACTACAACTCTAACTAGTATTTATAGTTTTCATAGATTTGTGCTGTAGCTGATCACTCGGCGTCGTTAGTCAAAATCGCTGATCAACTCGGCGATTCGCCCTTTGGTGTAGTTCATCGCCGTCCTACACTAGCCTTCCACATCGTCGTGCTCTCGGTCATTGGGCGACATGGTACTGCTTCGCGAAACTGCTCGGCGATGCGCCGACTGCTCCCTTTTTCCGCCAACTTGATCCTTTCCTCCAGGGCTAAGCACACTGGAGAAAAAGGAAAATTAAGACCCTTCGGCGACTCGACAAGTGGACTCGGTGATCCTCAAGCCTTCATTTCTTTATTCTTTTCAGCCTTTTCGTTCCTTTTGTGATGTATTGTCCATGCTTTCCGTCAAACATCAAAAACCTGAAACTTAAGGGTTTTCATCAGATATTGAGATAAAATAAACATTTGAGGACAAAATTTTTATTAAAATATATCCCTAAATGAGTCCAATTTGTGGACTCATAAGATGCTATTCATGCATTGCACAAGTGGGCTTTAGGGTTACTTAGGAGTATAATACTCTTATGATATGAAAGCCTAAGACTTGACCATGAATGTAGACTATGATTAAGATGACCAAAAATGGATACTTAGCATGGATGGTATTATGGGATGCTATTCATGCATTCAACAAGTATGCTTTGAGGTTACTTGAGAATAGTTCTTTTAATATGAATGACTAAGAATTGAGTAAGGCTTATATGGAGCTTATGTTGGAGACTTCCCTTATGATTATGATATTGTATCTTATGCTTATAGTTTATGTTTCATGAAGTATTTCTTAAGCTTATGACCTTGCTGTTGTCTCTTATGATTATGGTATATGTCTCTTATTGACTAATCCTTATGTTTTCTCTTATGGTGTTATGCTAGCTAACATATTTAGTACATTTTGTACTAACACATACTTAGCCTACATTCTAATCAAATGTAGGGTTCGGAGATTTGAGTTCCAAACTTGAAGGTAGGTTTCTAAGGAGCAAAAAAGTGAAGATTTGGTGAGTCCTCATAGCTTCGAGGACAAAAGCCACTATGTCCTTTATGTCTTTTATTTTCATGTTAAGACTATTGTATGGGCTAAGTCCCAAGAATTTTATTCTAAAGTTGTATCGGATAGTTTGAGACAAAAGTGTAGTAAAGACTTCCTCTTGCTTTTATGAAAAGACTTCAATTGTATGGATAAAAGTTTTTAAAATTTATGTACTTTTGTATTATCTTATTTTATGATATGCTAAGGGCTTGTATGAGACCCCTTCGGGGTCAAGTACGCCATGTTACATCTAGGGTGTACCCTGAGTCGTGACATTAGCATGTTTTCAATGTTTTATGCATGACTATCAAACTTGGTACATTGTTTTGTACTAACGCATACTCTTGCCTACATTTTCCCAAATGTAGAGTCCGTTATTCAGGGTGCTCAGTTTCGTGGCTAGTTGGTGATATAATTGATTCCCGAGCTTTGGTGAGTCCTCATGCTTCGATGACATAGTTTTATTGTTTTAGTTTCTTACATGTATGTCACGACCCAAGCCTAAGGCCTAGACGTGACATGGCGAATGAGGAACCCGAAGCAACCCCAAACAAGCCTCTCAAACGTGTCATCACACTTCATCGGTCGCGGATGTACAATCAACATTAATTAGCGGGAAATAGGGACTAAGGGCAAACCATTTCAAAATGACATCATAGAACAAGAGTCAAACTCATTTACAAAATACTTGTCCAACGCCCACCTCTACATACATAGATAGCACGGGAGCCATGACATACTACCGGCTCCCCTCATAGTCAGAATACAATTGCAAGCTAAAGTCTCAAAACATAGGAGTAGGAAACATAACATAGCCTTCGAATCATTGAGGACTCACCAACAGCCTCGGATAAGCACCGTACTAGCCACGTGAATGGAGAGAAGGATCAAGAGTAGCGCCGGTCCCTACATGGTGACATCATGTAGGCAAAATATGCATTAGTACTTGGAACGTACTAAGTATGCGGGGTGCAACACAACAATAGACAAGAACACAATCGAAATACAAGAAATAGTTTCATAGGCATTATGAATAACAATATGAGGATGCATGATCAAAGTGAAGTCAAAACATATTTAAGTAAATCTATACTAATAGTAGATATCATATATGTATGCATGATCCAACAAATCTATAACCCCAACTTAGGATGGGGGATGCCGTTCACACCTGGACACACTGGTGGCAAGGTATAAACCCCTCACATGGTTGATGTTGGTCACACCCCAAGCACCCTAGGTGGTGAGATATAAACCTCTCACATGGTTGATGTTGGTTACACCCCAAGCATCCTAGGTGGTGAGATATAAACCTCTCACATGGTTG
>NC_064284.1:50578209-50614787 GCF_019186545.1 Solanum stenotomum
CACCCACAATACCACATGAAAATCTCCACATCCATTCCAAATTTAGATTCAAGTTCTAGAGTCACAACATGCTCAAAACAATCACTTTTCATGTTTAAAATTCAATGTGCAGGAAATTATTACAAAGAACAAGACTAATTTATGAATCTTAACTTAAACCATGAATTAGTGAGTAGAATAGAGTCTAGGCACTATGGGTGGAAGGACCCATGAGTTCAACACCACATACCTTGAGTTCTTATGAAGGTCTTGAGAGTGTCTTCAATGGAAGCTTGGAACTTGGAGCAAGAGTCTCTTCAATCTTGAGGAAGGTTTTGGATTAGGGTTCTTGAGAGAACTTGAGAGAAAATGTGTGTAAGTATGGGAGATGTGTTTTGGGAAATGTTTTGGAGATGGGAATTGAACTAATGGTATATAGGAAATAACATATGCCCTTTGGAAAAATGGTCCAACACTTAGAAAAAAAAAATGAGGCGGGTGAAGAGTAAAAACGCTCACTGGAAATTGCATTTTCTGTCGGACAGATTTTACGAAAATTGGCATAACTTCTTCGTCCGAACTCCGAATGAGTTGAAACGAAGTGCGTTAGGTAGATAACTCAAAGGGCTTTCCATGGATATTTTATGGGCCACCCAATTATTTGTGTGCTAGGAGATATGACCCATCAAATTAGATCCTCGAAAAAGGCTTCACTTGGAAATTTCGGATTTTGATACGGTTGCTCTAAAATTTGGGTTAGACCCATTTCCCACTCAATTTGACCCCCTAAACAAGAATATGATGTCAGATTTTCATAAAATGAAATGGATTTTTTTTGATATAGCTAAACAAGTTTCCGGTAACTTCCGAAGCACATTTTTAAGTACCTTTTGGGTCATTTCAATATCTCCCCCTTGTGAACATTTGTCCCCGAATGTGGAAGAGACGTACCAGGCAAGACTTAGTAAGAACATATCAGCCCCAACATGAATGCAAAAATTTTATTTAAACATCACTTCAAGATTTCAAAACTTAGTGTAAAGCATCCATAACTCATCAATTTAAACATATATGCACATTAATGATTCAGGGGCTGAAATGTAAGATTCAATGGAGTACAAAGGACTTGATTTAATACCTTAGGCATGAGTGGAGTTGAATAGATAAGGATAACGTCTTTGCATGTCCGCTTCGGCCTCCCAAGTAGCACTCTCCACTTGTTGATTTCTCCAAAGCACCTTAACGGACGCCACTTCTTTCCTCCTCAACCTTTTAACTTGTCTATCTAAGATCTGAACCGGGACTTCTTCATACGTCAAATTATCTTCTACAACACCCACAACCTTAAGAGGTACAATAGCGTTAGGATCACCAACACATTTCCTCAACATCGATACATCTCCTTGGGCAACCCCAACTCATAGGCTACTTTACCAACCCTTCTTATTATTTGGAGAAACTTTCAAATAAACCCAATCACCCACTTTGAATTTAAGATCCCGTCTCCTCACATCGGCATAAGACTTTTGACGACTTTGGGCTGTTTTCAACCTCTCCCTAATCATCCTTACCTTCTCAAACCACCCAACCGGTGACCTACACCGTCTACCATAAAGTGCCTCAAAAGGAGCCATACCGATACTAGAATGATAACTATTGTTGTATGCAAATTCAATCAAAGGAAGATGATCATCCCAACTACCTTTCAACTCCAATACACAAGCTCTAAGCATATCCTCCAAGGTTTGAATTGTTCTTTCGGCTTGGCCATCCGTTTGAGGGTGGAAGGCCGTGCTAAGCTTTACCTTTGTACCAAGACCCCTTTGGAATGACTTCCAAAAGTGAGAAGTGAATTGGGCACCACGATCCGAGATGATAGACAAAGGAATCCCATGCAACCTTACCAATTCATGAATGTACAACTTGGCATACTCTTCAGCCCCGTAAGTAGTTTTAACCGGTAGGAAATGAGCCGACTTTGTCATCCGATCAACCACCACCCAAACCGAATCAAAGCCTCTTCTAGCCTTGGGTAAGCCCACTACAAAATCCATGTTGATTTCTTCCCACTTCCAAGTAGGTATCTCAATGTCTTGAGTTAGGCCACCCGGCCTTTGATGTTCGGCCTTGACTTGTTGACAACTATGGCAACCCGAAACAAATTTTGCAATGTCCTTCTTCATACCGCCCCACCAATACACATCCCTCAAGTCTCTATACATCTTTGTTGACCCCGGATGAATAGAATAAAAAGAATTATGAGCCTCATCAAGGATTCTTTCCCTCACACCATCCACACAAGGAACACATAATCTACCTTGGTACCTAAGGGCACCATCTCCCCCTTGGGAGAAAACCTCCACCTTACCACTACTCACCGAAGCCTTTAATTCTACCAAAGAAGGATCAAGATCTTGCTTGACTATCACCTCATCAACCAAGGAAGACCTTGAACCATCAACAACAACTACTCCTCCACTATCCACCCCTTCTAACCTAACTCCCAATTTGGCCAACCGATGGACCTCCTTAGCCAACTCTTTACTACCTTCCTCCACATGAGCCAAGCTACCCATGGACACTCTACTCAATGCATCCGCCACCACATTAGCTTTCCCCGGATGATAGTGAACACTCATATCATAATCCTTAAGGAATTCTAACCACCTCCTTTGTCTCAAGTTAAGATCTTTTTGCGTGAACACATATTGGAGATTCTTATGGTCGGTGAAGATATCAACATGCACCCCATACAAATAATGACGCCAAATCTTTAAAGCAAAAACCACGGCGGCCAATTCAAGATCATGGGTTGGGTAATTTTTTTCATGAACCTTAAGTTGCCTAGAAGCATAGGCTATAACCTTACCACTTTGCATCAACACACAACCCAAACCAATACGGGAAGCATCACAATAAACAACAAAACCTTCTAACCCATCCGGAAGTGACAAAATAGGAGCGGACACAAGCCTTTCTTTCAAAGTTTGGAAGCTTTCCTCACACTCATCCGACCACACAAATTTAGCCTTCTTTTGAGTCAACTTAGTCATAGGAGAAGCAAGAGAAGAAAACCCTTCCACAAATCTCCTATAATAACCCGCTAAACCCAAGAAACTCCTTATATCCGACGGGGTCAAAGGTCTAGGCCAATTCCTAATAACATCGGTCTTCTTAGGATCCACCTTAATACCATCCCCCGACACCACATGGCCTAGGAAAGCAACTTCCTTCAACCAAAACTCACACTTTTCATATTTAGCGTACAACTTCTCTTCCCTCAATCTTTGGAGTACAACCCTCAAGTGACCCTTGTGCTCTTCCTCACCCCGAGAATAGATCAAGATGTCATCTATAAACACCACCACAAAAGAATCAAGGTAGGGTTTGAAAACCCTATTCATCAAATCCATAAAGAGAGCCGGAGCATTAGTCAACCCGAAAGACATCACCACAAACTCATAGTGCCCATACCTAGTACGAAAGGCCGTCTTGAGAATATCACACTCCCTCACCTTCACTTGATGATACCCTGACCGAAGATCAATCTTAGAGAAGTGACTAGCCCCATGCAATTGGTCAAATAAATCGTCAATCCTTGGAAGAGGATACCTATTCTTGACGGTGACCCTATTAAGTTGTCGATAATCAATACACATTCTAAGAGACCCATCTTTCTTCTTCACAAACAAAACCGGAGCACCCCAGGGAGAATGACTAGGTCTAATAAACCCCTTCTCTAACAAATCTTTTAATTGCTCTTTCAACTCTTTCAACTCCGCCGGGGCCATACGGTAAGGGGGGATAGAAATAGGTTGAGTATCGGGAAGGAGGTCTATACCAAGATCTATCTCCCTTTCGGGAGGGACACCGGGAAGGTCTTCTGGGAAGACATCTAGAAACTCATTAACAACCGGAATAGACTCAATAGGAGGGACTTTAGACTCCACATCATTGACTCTCACAATATGGTACAAGCACCCTTTGGAAATCAACCTATGGGCTTTAATGCAAGAAATGAATTTCCCCTTCACCACAACATCCCGGCTCTCCCACTCAAGGACGGGTTCATTAGGAAATCGGAACTTGACTTTACGAGTCCTACAATCAATAGAAGCATAATATGCATGCAACCAATCCATCCCAAGAATAACATCAAAATCCACCATGTTCAACTCAACAAGATCACAAGGCAACAACTTATTTAATATGCAAACCGGACAATTTCTATACACTTTTCTAGCAACAATAGAGACACCAATGGGAGTGGATACTTCATATGACTCATGCAACAATTCCGACTCGACATGAAATTTTCTAGCAACTAAGGGGGTAACAAAGGAAAGGGTGGCACCCGGATCAATCAAAGTATAAACATCAAGATCAAAGATTTGCAACATACCGGTCACCACATCCGGAGTCTCATTAACACCTTGTCTACCATGCAAAGCATAAAATCGATTGTCCCTTGGGGCACCACTTTGAGAAGCACCTCTACCCAAAGGAGTAGTGTTAGCACTTCGGACCTTGTTGCGGATCTTGGGACATTCAAACCTCTTATGACCCACTTCTCCACATTCAAAGCAAGCACCCGAACCCTTCATGCAAGGACCACCATGCTTCCTCCCACACTTAGGGCATACATCCATAGAACCCACTTCACCTCCCCCTTGAGGTCTAGGAACATTGATAGCAAATCCCCGGTTGACATGAGGGTTTCCTCGGCCTTGATGAAATCTAGCACCCTTAGGGAACCTATTCTCCAATCGGGCCCTCTTGGCCTCGTGCCCCCTTCTCTTCCTCAATTTCTCCTCCTCCATTTGCTCGGCATAAGTCATCAACCGAGACAAATCCATATCTCCAATGAGCATAGCGGACCGACACTCCTCACTAACCAAGTCGGATACACCCATCACAAATTTGTTCATCCTCGACCTAGAGTCGGCCACCAAGTGAGGTGCATACTTGGAGAGTTGGACAAATTTGAGGGCATACTCCCTCACACTCATAGCTCCTTGCTTCAAGTTCATGAACTCCACCAACTTTGCCTCCCTAAGCTCAAGAGGGAAGAACCTATTAAGGAAAGCAAGTTTAAACTCCTCCCACAACACCACATAGCCATTACCTTTCTCACCCTTCCATTGATCAAACCAAATTTGAGCAACCCCCTTGAGTTGGTAGGCCGCCAATTCCGCCTTCTCACAAGCACCAACATCCATAATGGTCAAGATTTTGCATACCTCATCGATGAACTCTTGCGGGTCCTCATCCACCTTTGAACCATGGAAGACCGGAGGGTTCATCCTCATGAAATCTCTCACCCTTTCCCCCGGGGTGGTAGTTCGAGGAGCTTGGGCTCCTTGTTGCACTTGGTTAGCTACCACTTGTGCAAGCATGGTGAGTGCATCACGGAGCTCACCATTGGTGGGTGGCTCTTCCGGTGATCGGGCCCGTCTTCCCCTCATGTTTGGCATGATGATCTAGCAATCCAAAGAACAAGCGTTAGGGAGGAATCACCTTATCGCACTCTAAGCACGACATAGAACATGAAGAAGGGAAACCTTTCCTAAAACGTTTTGTAGCCTCCCATTCATAGTCGTGGCGCGCTTCACAACCATGATTAGGACTCTACTCAACGCGGTGTGTTGGACTCCGAGGATTTAACAACCTAGTGCTCTGATACCAAGCTTGTCACGACCCAAGCCTAGGGCCTAGACGTGACATGGCGAATGAGGAACCCGAAGGAACCCCAAACAAGCCTCTCAAACTTGTCATCACACTTCATCGGTCGCGGAAGTACAATCAACATTAATTAACGGGAAATAGGGACTAAGGGCAAACCATTTCAAAATGACATCATAGAACAAGAGTCAAGCTCATTTACAAAATACTTGTCCAACGCACACCTCTACATACATAGATAGGACGGGGGCCATGACATACTACCGGCTCCCCTCATAGTCAAAATACAATTGCAAGCTAAAGTCTCAAAACATAGGAGTAGGAAACATAACATAGCCCTCGAATCATTGAGGACTCACCAACAAACTCGGATAAGCACCGTACTAGCCACGTGAATGGAGAGAAGGATCAAGAGTAGCTCCGGTCCCTACATGGTGACATCATGTAGGCAAAATATGCGTTAGTACTTGGAATGTACTAAGTATGCGGGGTGCAACACAACAATAGACAAGGACACAATCGAAATACAAGAAATAGTTTCATAGGCATTATGAATAACAATATGAGGATGCATGATCAAAGTGAAGTCAAAACATGTTTAAGTAAATCTATACTAATAGTAGATATCATATGTGTATGCATGATCCAACCAATCTATAACCCCAACTTAGGATGGGGGATGCCGTTCACACCCGGACACCCTGGTGGCAAGGTATAAACCCCTCACATGGTTGATGTTGGTCACACCCCAAGCATCCTAGGTGGTGAGATATAAACCTCTCACATGGTTGATGTTGGTCACACCCCAAGCATCCTAGGTGGTGAGATATAAACCTCTCACATGGTTGTCCGGTTCTTTTCCCCCGGACCGGGCATGGTCATGCAACACTTTATATAGGAAATTCCCATTAGGCTCTAATGCAATCTCACGTATGGAATGAACATATACACAAGCTTAGTTTGTCATCAACACATCTCTGGATTGCCATACATCTCATAACTCAAGCTTTAAAGCATCGATTCATCAATTCTCCATAGTTGGACATTTTGTCAAACACCTTGAAGGCATGTAATGGAATCAAAGAGCATGGAAAATAGGGTAGTAATTATGCAGCCAAACCAGTGAACAACCTACAACAACACCTTTTAACACCCACAATACCACATGAAAATCTCCACATCCATTCCAAATTTAGATTCAAGTTCTAGAGTCACAACATGCTCAAAACAATCACTTTTCATGTTTAAAATTCAATGTGCAGGAAATTATTACAAAGAACAAGACTAATTTATGAATCTTAACTTAAACCATGAATTAGTGAGTAGAATAGAGTCTAGGCACTATGGGTGGAAGGACCCATGAGTTCAACACCACATACCTTGAGTTCTTATGAAGGTCTTGAGAGTGTCTTCAATGGAAGCTTGGAACTTGGAGCAAGAGTCTCTTCAATCTTGAGGAAGGTTTTGGATTAGGGTTCTTGAGAGAACTTGAGAGAAAATGTGTCTAAGTATGGGAGAGGTGTTTTGGGAAATGTTTTAGAGATGGGAATTGAACTAATGGTATATAGGAAATAACATATGCCCTTTGGAAAAATGGTCCAACACTTAGAAAAAAAAATGAGGCGGGTGAACAGTAAAAACGCTCACTGGAAATTGCATTTTCTGCCGGACAGATTTTACGAAAATGGGCATAACTTCTTCGTCCGAACTCCGAATGAGGTGAAACGAAGTGAGTTATGTAGATAACTTAAAGGGATTTCCATGGATATGTTATGGGCCACCCAATTATTTGTTTGCTAGGAGATATGACCCTCCAAAGTAGACCCTCGAAATAGGCTTCACTTGGAAATTTCGGATTTTGATACGGTTGCTCTAAAATTTGGGTTAGACCCATTTTCCACTCAATTTGACCCCCTAAACAAGAATATGAAGTTGGATTTTCAAAAAATGAAACGTATTTTTTTTGATATAGCTAAACAAGTTTCCGTTAACTTTCGAAGCACATTTTTAAGAACCGTTTGGGTCATTTCAATGTATTTCTCTTTTGGACATGATAATGGGCTAGGGCTAATTTCATTCTATTGTACTAGATGTCTATGATTAGACAAGAGTTTAGACTTCTACTTTTCGTTTATAAAATGTTTTAGACTTAGACTACCATTTTACTCTTATTGTTCTATTTCTTATGTTGTGGACTTAGACTGGCATATATGGAGTCCTTCAGGGTTCTATACGTCATGTTACATCTAGAGGGTAACCCTAGGTCGTGACAGACTTGGTAATTAGAGCACAAGGTTTAGAATGGTCCTATGATATCTCGTAAGCCACGTCTAGTAGAGTCTTGTTCATGAGCGTGAATCGCGCCACATTTATGAATGAGAGCCTATAAGATGATTAGGAAACTCCACTTCTTTCATTACTCTTAAGTCGTGCAATAGATTTTAATTCTATAAGGTCTCTATCCTAATACTTATCCTATGTTCTTCAGTATATGACTACCTGAAGATCTTATGCTAGAAGGAATGCAAGGGAGAATGCGGAACAAGAAGCTCCTCAAGTTTCGATTGATCCATTGGCCGAACAAGTTTCTAATGCAATGTTTTGGGCTACTTTTCAAGTATTGGCCCAAGTTATGAAGGTCCAAGTAAGGGAGGTAGTGGTTCCGGTGAAACAAATTGTGGGTACGACGGCTTCAATAGTGAGGGACTTCACAAGAATGAACCCTCTGAAGTTTCATGGTTCCAAAGTTGAGAAAGATCCTCAAGAGTTTATTGATGAGGTTTATAAATTTTGATGATCACGGGAGTTACTCCTGTAGAAAAGGTGGAGTTGGCCGCTTACCAATTGAAAGGTGTGGCTCAAGTATGGTATAATCAATGGAAATAAAGAAGGCCGAAAGATGCATGTCCTCTTGATTGGGAGAAGTTTAAGGCCGCTTTTCTTGATAGGTTCTTTCCCATTGAAATGAAGGGAGCCAATGTGCTTGAGTTCATTAACCTTCGACAAGAAAGTATGAGTGTGAGGGAATATGCTCTAAAGTTCATTCAATTGTCTAAGTATGCTCCATTAATGGTTGAAGATTCAAGGGCTAGGATGAGTAAGTTTGCATCGGGTGTGTCCAAAATGGTGGTTAAAGAGTGACGTACCGCCATGCTCATTCACGACATGAACATCTCTCATCTTATGGTGCATGCACAACAAATTGAGGAGGAAAAAATTAAGGAAAAGTCTAAGCTGGTAAAAAGGGCAAGCACCGGTGATGGAAATTTTTCTAACGCAAGGTCCTATGGACAAAGTCATCCTAGATTTTGATAAAGGTTTTCCGGTCAAAGTTTCTCCAATGCTCTTCCTAAGTTCAACAAAGATAGGGTGTGTAACCCTAAGCCTAAAGGAGGTAATGGTTGTGGATCTTCGTTTCCCATGTCTACTTGTACAAAGTGTGGAATGAAGAACGATGGTAAGTGCGTAGCTGACACGGATGGTTGTGGTAAAAGTTGTCAGATGCTTAAGGCTAAAGGAAGAGAGGGCAAGCAAGCTACTCCTAGTGGTTAGGGTTGCAATGTTCCTAAGCAAAACTGCTTCTATATCCTTGAGACTCGAGGTGAACAAGAAGGTTCTCCCGATGTGGTTAATTAGTAGTATGTTGAAATTTTTCCAACATGATGTTTATTCTTTACTTGATCCCGATGCTACCTTGTCTTTTGTGACGCCATATGTGGCTATGAGCTTTGACGTGCTCCCTAATGTGTTGTTAGAACCTTTTTCTATCTCTACTCCTGTCAGTGATTCTATTGTGGGTAAGAGGGTCAATAGAAAGTGTCCCATTACCTTGTCCCATAAAGTTACTCTTGTTGACTTGGTAGAGCTTGATATGTTAGACTTTGATGTGATTCTTCGTATGGATTGGTTACACTCATGTTATGCTTCTATTGACTATAGAACTCGCATAGTAAAGTTTCAGTTCCCAAATGAGCCTATCCTAGAGTGGAAGGGGGAAATTCTATGCCGAAGGGTAAGATTGTGTCTTATATTAAAGATAGAAAGATGATTTCTAAAGGTTTCTTTTTCCATCTAGTGAGGGCGAGGGAGGTAGATTCTGCAACCCCTTCTCTTTAGTCGAACCCCATGGTAAATGAATTTTTGAAAGTGATCCCAGATGACTTACCCGGTATTCTTTTGGAGAGGGAAATAGACTTCAATATTGACCTTCTCCCAGATATGCAACCTATCTCTATTCGTCCTTACCGTATTTATCCAGTAGAACATAAGGAGTTGAAAGATTAGTTGAAAGATTTATTGGATAAGGGTTTCATCTAACCGAGTATCTCTTAATAGGGGTGCTCCAGTTTTGTTCGTTAGAAAGAAGGATGGTTCTCTTGGTATGTGTATCGATTATTGATAACTGAACAAGGTGACCATTAAGAATAAGTATCCTCTTCCAAGTATAGATGATTTATTTGACCAGCTTCAAGGGGCAAGTTATTTCTCTAAGATTGATCTCCGATTGGGTTATCACCAATTAAGGGTGAAAAATGATGACATTCCGTAGACGGATTTTTGAACTCAGTATGGTCATTATGAGTCTCTAGTAATGTTGTTTGGGTCGACTAATTCTCCAACGACATTTATGGACTTGATGAACAAGGTGTTTAGATAATACCTTTACATGTTTGTGATTGTGTTTATCGATGATATTTCAATCTATTCAAGGAGTGAGAAAGAGCATGTTGACCATTTGATGATCGTATTGCAATTTCTTAAGGACCAACAACTTTTTGCAAAGTTTATCAAATGTGAATTTTGGTTAAGGTCTGTAGCTTTCCTTGGTCATATTATTTTGAGTAAGGGTACAAAGGTAGATCATAAGAAGATAAATGTGGTCAATAGTTGACCTAGACCTCTAACTCCCTCGGATATTAGAATTTCCTTGGGTTTGGCCGGTTACTATAAAAGGTTTGTTGAGGGTTTCTCTTCAATTGCCTCTCTTTTGACGGATTTGACTCAAAAGAAGGATAAGTTTGTGTGGTCCAAAGCTTGTGAAAAGATTTTCCAAGACTATAAGGATAGACTAACTTCCGCTTTGGTGTTGACCTCACTGGAAGGAGCAGATAATTTTATGATGTATTGTGATACCTCGAGAATTAGGTTAGGGTGTGTGCTTATGCAAAATGGGAAAGTTATTGCCTATGCCTCAAGGCAACTTAAAATCCATGAGAAGAATTGTCCTACTCACAACCTTGAGTTAGCGGCTGCCGTTTTAATCTTAAAGATTTTGAGACACTATTTGTATGGAGTACATGTAGATGTGTTTACTTATCAAAAGAGTTTGTAATATGTGTTTAATAAAAAAGATTTGAATATTTTACAAAGAAGTTGGCTTGCATGAGTGTCCTTTATAACCTCTATAAAGCTAATGTGGTAGCTAATGCTCTTAGTCAGTTATCTATGGGTAGTGTTGCTCATATTGAAGAGTGAAATAAAGAGTTAGTTCGAGATGTTCATAGATTGGCTTGAGTAGGTGGTCAACTAGTGGACTCCACCAAAGGTGGTGTTATGGTCGACAATGGTTTCAAATAGTCTTTTGCGGCGGATGTGAAAGCCAAGCAAGGTCTGATCCCATTTCGGTACAATTGAAAGAGTCAGTTCTTAAGAGATCAATTGAGGATTTGTCCCAAGGGGGAGATGGGGTACTTATATACCAAGGTCGGTTATGTGTTCCAAATGTGGGTGACTTGAGGAAACAAATTTTAGCAGAAGCCCATAGTTTGCGATATTCCATTCACTTGGGAGCCACCATGATGTATCGTGATTTACGGGAGGTCTATTTGTTGAATGGGATAAAGAATGATATTGCGGGATTTGTGGCTAAATGTCCAAATTGCCAACAAGTAAAAGTTGAGCATAAAAAACTAGGAGGTTTGTCCCAAGATATTAGCATTCCTACTTGGAAGTGGGAAGATTTGAATATAGACTTTATAGTTGGTTTCCCTCGCACCCGACGACAACATGATTCGATTTGGGTGATAGTAGATGAGATGACAAAATCAACCTATTTCCTTCCCATTAAGGTTTCCTACTCGGCAGATGACTATGCCAAGTTTTACTTTAGACAAATGGTAAGGTTTCATTGAGTGCCTTTATCAATTATTTCTGATCGTGGTACCCGATTCACTTCTTAGTTTTGGAAGTGATTCAAAAAAGGGTTTGGCACTAAGGTTAAGCTTAGCACGACTTTTCATCTCCAAACCGATGGGCAAGCAGGGCGTACGATCCAAACTTTGGAAGATATATTAAGGGATTATGTAATTGATTTTAAGGGAAACTGGTACGTCCATTTTCCGTTGATTGAGTTTACCTACAATAATAGCTAACACTTGAGTATCGATATTGCTCCAGTAGGTTGGTTTGAGGAGGGTGAAGTATCTCTCATATGTCCTGAATTAGTACAAGAGGCCATGGAGAAATTCAACTTATAAGGGAAAAGTTGAAAAAGGCTCAAATTAGACAAAAGTCATATGCCGATGTGAGAAGAAGAGATCTAGAGTTTGATGTTAACGATTGGGTTTACTTGAAAATCTCACCCATGAAGGGTGTAATGAGGTTTGGTAAGAGAGGGAAACTTAGTAACCGGTATGTAGGCCCATATAAGATTTTGAGACATGTTGGTAGCGTTGCTTATGAGTTAGATTTGCCATGTGAGTTCTCATCAGTGTATCCGGTTTTCAATGTCTCTATGCTTAAGAAGTGTGTTGGAGATTGGACATCCATAGTTTCCCTAGAAGGCTTGAGAATTGATGAAAGTCTCTCTTATGAGGAAGTTCTAGTTTAGATTTTGAATCAACAAGTTAGGAAGTTGAGAAAAAAGGAAGTATCTTCCGTGAAGGTTTTGTGGAGGAATCAATTAATTGGGGTTTTACTTGGGAGGCCGAGGCCGATATGAAGTCCCGATATCCTCATCTTTTTCCTTCTACTCTTATTCTAGTTTGAGTTAATGAGTTTCCTCTAGGTTTGACATTTATTTTAGGAGTCATGTGTTTTATGTGTTTTCATGATTTTCTTATGTGATGCATGTTCAAGAAAAAACTTGTGTTTTGAAAGAAAATGAGTTTATATGATTGATTTTCCTCATGTTGTTGTGCATTGAGTATGAGTTGCCTATAGACTTTATGACATGAATTGATGAATATGCTTTAGATATGCTTTTTCAGAGTAAATTGCATATGAGCTCCATGATATTGTGTTGAGCATGCTTTTAGCTTGGAGAAAGTAGTTCCTTCTTGAAAATGAGTAATGTTGAAATTTCATGCATATTGGGTGATATACCGTGAGTTTACGGTATTTTCGATGCATTTCACTTAGAGTTTGTGTGTGTCTTAGGCTATTTGTTATTAGATATAATAGTATTTTATGTAATCTTTGCAGGAAATTAGTTCGGAAGACGTTGTGAGAAAGGGGACTGAAATGGCAATAATAGCGACCGACGAAGTCAACCACAGGCTATAGGTCCAGTGACGGGCCATAGGTAATGCTGCATAGGTGTGACTTCAAGGAAGTCTGACCAAGTCTAGAACCACACAAGCAAATGACGCCCCATAGACTGAATGACGGTCCGTCATGCACAACCGTCAGTTTGATCAGAAGGATTGATTTCCAATACTTGAACCACATAGGTGACCCACAGACCTTAGATCGACCCACGGTCTGTAGGTCCTATCATTTGCAAAAACCGCATCCTGAACCAATTTTCCTTATTTTCGTTTCCTACTTTGTTTAGGGTTTAAATTCTATAAATATTAGTTGTTATTTCATTTTCAGGAGTTAGACCCTATATGAGACTTTTGTTTTTGTCTTTTGGAATTATTTTGCAAACTTTGACACTTTAATTCTGGAAGCTAGTTTATGCAATTTGCACTTTGAATTTCAATTCAAGATTTCGGTTTTCATTTATTCTGATTGTAAGTTCATGATTTCTTTTAGTAACCCTAATATGAATTGTGAATTCTCAAGCATGAGTAGCTAAATCCACAACTATGATTGTGGGAACCATGAGAAATTAACAATGTATGAATAATAACTAAGTAATTCTTGAATAGTGTTTATGCTTGTATTGTTAATCCTTTCAATTAGAGGTCTTTTAACGTAGGCCAACGTTAGAACTCGCCTCTTTCCTACTTCCATTACCAAGGGGGTAATGAATGAGAAAAGGATTAAACAACAGAGATTTAGTTATGGATTGTCTGCTATCTAATAGTCTGACTTTAATTAATTGACGTGAGAGTGAATACCCAACTCAATTGACACGATGACTAAGCTGGGGTAAAGGTAAGGGTAAGTAAAGCACACACCCGTAGCCTTACCAAGTTGTGAGGTGAAAGTTCCTACTTGGATTACCAATCTCTTAGGGATACCTAACTTATCAGTCCTACATGTAAAACACTATGATAAAAATACTATTATTAGGAATACTGCGTTAAGAGCTTGTGGGGAACACATATGTCCTAGTTTTCATCTTATATTGATATCTCAACTATGAATCTTGTTTACTTGTTACTTATTAATTCAAACCAATAATATATTATTTTATTTACAAAACCCCCCTTTTGTTTACTTTTTTCGGAAATAGTTTGACTAAATGAATATAATTGTAAGTTAAGTTTAAGTCTAAAGAATATTCCTCGTGGGATTGACCCTAACCTAACAGTTAGGTTATTTATTTGTCAACAACCGCATATACTTCTTTCGGGAGGTGTAATGTGGGCGTATCAAATTTTGGCGCCACTGTCGGGAAATACAACTTATAGATTAAATTAACTACGTTATTGAACTTTAGTCAAGTATTTCCTGATTTTACGTTTTCATTTTATTTTTGTTTTCTATATGTTTCAACTCTAGTGTATGCCAAGTACATGGAGTCAAGGAAATCCCCTGACGCCCTACGATCCAGAATTATGGAGAACTTTGAGAAGAATGGTTGGAAGAGGCATAAATCTTGAGTTACAAAATCATCTCATCGGAGAGGGTCAAGGGGATGGATCCGGTCTTCAACCTTCTAGAGTTATAAATGTACCCACTCAAGTTCAGGGTGGTCATCTAATCAAAAATGCAAAAAAGGTGCAAAACCATCCAACACCGAAGTTTCGTGATCACTACAGGGTTAAATATGACACAGTTGGATCAACTTAGGCTATTGTTCTTCCTCCACTACCTCCAGGACATACATTTGTGGTGAACAATAGTATTATACAAATGCTTACAATAACAAGGTAGTTCGCTGGGTTACTTTGAAAGATCCATACGCTCACATGGCTAAATTGACAAGTGTCTGTTCTAGTAGCATGGGGTGACCTGATTTGGATATGAACATTATAGGTTTGAGTGTATTCCTACTTTTTTTGACTGGTGATGCTGCCGTGTGGTTTTCTGAGCTACCATACAATTTGATATATACATGGGACCAACTGCATAAGGTGTTCATGGCGAGGTATTTTCCGGTGTCTAAGAAGTTGAATTACAAAGATAGACTAAATAACTTCATGGTACTACCTAGAGAGTCGGTAAGCAGTTCATGGGATAGGTTCACTGGATTCATGAGGAGTGTTCCGAATCACCGCATAGATGATGAATCACCAAAGGAGTACTTCTACATGGGTCATTATGACAATGGAAAGGTTGTGTTAGCTACTATTGTTGGAGGATCTTATGGTGAGTGCGCTTTTGAGGAGATTGCTAAAAACTTGAGAGGATCTCCCAGAACAATGAAGCATGGAGCACTAGTGTCACGACCCGAAGGGGTCTCATACCAACCCTTAGCATATTCATAACATAAGATACTAGAAAAGTACGGGAAAATTAAAACTTTCTTTAGAACCAATCAATGGAAAACATTTTCATAAGCAAACGGAAGTCTTTGCTAACTCTTTGTCTCAAACCTTCTATTTAAACTCATGAATAAAAGTCTTGGGACGCAGACCATATAAAGTACAAAACATAAGAAAATGTCATAAAGGAAACATAAGGGGTTTGTCCTCGAACCTATGAGGACTCACCAATTCTTCAACCTTTCTTGCACCTTAGAAACCTAGCCTCCAAAGCAGCTCAATCTCCAACACCATACATTTGATTAGAATGTAGGCAATATGCATTAGTACAAAATGTACCAAGTATGAAAGCTAGCACAACATCATAAGAGCATCTAAAAATGGTTAGTCAACATGAGACATAAGCATAAGAGATAATAACATGGTCATAACATAATCATCATAATCATAGCATGGTCTCCAACATAAGCATCATATAAACATAAGCCAACATAAGACATAGTTAATGAGAATAGGATATAAGTCATACTCATATAAGCATAATTGACTCCATGTTCAAATGATTCTATCACTTCATACTTTCAAGCATTCATAAGGTGAGTATAGGCCGTTCACCATAATCCAACCTATTAGACTTCTATTCTCTTTTAGACTTTACACTTAAAGCCTTTACATCAATAATTGATCACATTAGCTTCACCCTAAAGCCCTAGCTATCATGATCACAACCTTACTCTCAAGGTTTCTTTCTTAATTTCTTCTTTATACATATATTTCAAGGTATTTTGATAACATCTTTCATTACTAGGTGATTCTAGTCATAATACATCCTAAAGGCTCAATTTTACCTTTACAAGTCAAGATCAATCATATTCAACAAGGTCTATTTCAATTCATAATTATATGATCCTAACTTTGATCAATTATTACACATGACATTGATTTAGGAAGGTTACTCATGAACCTTCAATTTCACCTCTAATGGCATAAACCCACAAAACATGTAACTCATCAAGAAAACTAGGGTTAATCAGAGAATTCATATGATTTCATCATAATATCACAATTCAATTCTAAATTAACCATAAATAAGTATTATCCAACCCTTTGGAATCATACCCAACTATACCCACACATTGGAAGTAACCCTAGCTTAGATTGGGGTTATTCTTCACAAATTAGGGGAAATCCTAGGGTACTCTATGGGTGGAAGAAACCATAGATGAAAATATAAACATACCTTAATCAATGCCCTACAAGAAGACTTTAGCAATGGAACCTTTGTTCTTGACCTTAGCTTCAACGTCTAGCTTCTTCTTCAATGGAGGTCTTTCTAGACAGAGAAATATTTGAGAGAGGAGTGATTTGGGGTTTTGATATGGGTCTTGTGTAAAGTGACTTAAAATTGGGGGCTAAAGACTTAAAATACTCTAAATAGGTGAATAACACACAGATAAAACGACCCCATTAATTAACAAAACGTTTTGGAAATTACCTAAGTGCCCCCGACTAGGCAACCCCATCCCAGGGGTCACGCCCCTCTTCACGAGCCATCAAGGGCACCACGGCCCGTGCTGGTGCCCATGGTCCCTTGAACAGTACCTTCCCTTCACAAGCCAAACTCCCACACCACTAAGGCATGACCACGAGCCGTGGTGATGACCACAGGCTGTGAGGTGGCTCGTGGTCCCTTAGGCAGTAGCTAAGCCCAAATATTCCATCTCCCACAAGGCTAATGGGTCTTCACGGACCCCTTCACGGACCGTGATCAAGACCACTGGTCGTGAACCCCTTGGGCAGTAGCTTGCCAAGGTTGGGAAGCCTTGGCCCCTTGGCTTAGGCATGCCCTTTTGCCTTGGCACTTGCCCTCCCCATGCTCAACCAAACTCTAAATGGTCTTCTAAGCTACGAGGTCTAACACGTACCTTGATGTTCAACTACTAAACCCCTCATTCTAAGTACAAAAAGTCTCATCTACGACTCTAATCCACATACATCAAATTCTAGAACCCTAGCTTAAAGCCCTAGTTTAGTCTACTAGTTTCTGGGGTGTTACAATATCTCTCCCTTGGGAACATTCATCCTCGAATGACGATTATAAACACTTCTTAAAGGAAACGAATCAATATTAGCATCCCATCATGCATGCAACATATCTAATGCACATTAACAAGGAGGAAAACTTCAATTCCCACCAAACATACTCCATGCAGCCAAAGGAAGTAGGAACTTCATCAAACAACCCATTTATGCATGACATTCTCATAACTAGTCATATTCAAGGAGGAACTACCATCTCCTAGTCATCACATGCTCAACATACTCTCATGGAGCCCATACACAATTTATTCTCAAAAGTACTCATTTCAAGGAAGAATCTTTCAACTCCAAAAACTGAAGCATGCTCAAATACTCATCTCATGAAGTCTATATTAAACTCCACTCAAATTCACTACAATATGAGGAAAATAATTCTTATAAGTCATTTCTAACAAGACCTATGCTTTTTCGTGAACATGCCTATAAGGAAATCATGGCAACACATAAATACATAATAACCTTACTAAGTAGGCACACTATGTCGCCCTTGGGAGTAAGCCTACTAAAACTCTTCTAAACATAATTCAGAACATTAGGTAACAATGAAGCATCATACATCTTAAAGACAACTTCAAGCCCATCATAACGAGTCACCAAAGACAAGAAATCCAGAGATTTACTAGAGCATGAAACACATACCGAAAGGGACATGATGAGATCACTCTTGATCTTCTCTATATTGGAGAGCAAACAACCTATTTTTCTTTTGAGCACTATCATCAAAACCATTAGAGGAAACTTTCTTATCCTCCCTTCCCTTAGCCTTAAGAACCGGGCAATCTCTCATCTTGTGCCCTTCCTTACCACACCCATGGAGCAAGTAGACTTGGGAAATGGAGACCCACTACCCTTCTCTTGGTCAAACCTAGGGGTGTTGGAAGAATCTTGACCGGAATACCTTGGTTTAGTCCTAGGCCTATCTTGTCCATCGGACTTAGCATTAGAAAAGTTCCCATCATCGGTTATAGCTCTTTTCACCTCCCTATTCATTTTCTTAAGCTTTTGCTCCTCAATTTGTTGATCATGCACCATGAGATGGGATATATTCATACTAGGGATAAGCATTGCCAAACGACATTCATTGACCAGCAATTCAGACACTCCCATCACAAACTTATTCATCTTGGCCCTCGAATCCCCCACTATGGTTGGAGCATATTTGGATAGTTGGGTGAACTTAAGGGAATACTCTTTCACACTCATACCCCCTTGCTTAAGATTTATGAATTCTTGCATTTTTAGCTCCCTCAACTCTAGGATAAAGAACCTATCAAGGAATTCCTTTTTGAACTCTTCCCGCCCTCTCCTATCGGTCTACAATCTTTCCATTTCTCAATACAAATTTGTGCTACATCCCTTAATTGTAAGCTGCTAGATCCTCTTTTTCTACCACAGTCAAGCCCATGATGGCAAGCACATTATACACCTCATCTACAAAACCTTGAGGATCTTCCTCCACTTTGGAGCCATAAAACTCCGGAGGGTTCATTCTCAAAAACTCTTTCACCCTAGAAGAAGACATCGCCCTTATTAGGTTTATCGGAGCCACCACCTCTCTATTGGCTTGCGTTGTCAAGGCTTGGGCCAATAATTGCATAGAGGCCCTAAACTCCGCAAGAGTGGTATTCCCAGTTGGAGGGTCATTTGGAAGTTGAGTAGGATCTTGTTGAGGGACTTGGTTTGGAACTTGAAGAGGAACCTCTTTCTCCTCATCACCTTCCTTAACTCTCCTAGAATTAGCCCTTGTATTAGACATATCCTGAAAAACCAAAGGAACGGATTAGAAGAAAGGGCCTACTAAAGCCAAACTCTACGACACGACTAAGAAAATGAAGAAGTGAGACTTTTCCTAAGCATCCAATAGACTCCTATTCATAAAATGTGGCGCGCTTCACATTTATGAACAAGAGTCTACTAGATGTGGTTTGAGACAATCCTAGAACTATTCTAAACCTTTTGCTCTGATTACCAAGTTTGTCACGACCCAGTGGTACCCCCTAGACGTAACAGGGCATACTTGACCCCGAAGGGGTCTCATAACAACCCTTAGCATAATCATAACAAAAGATACTAGAAAATTATAGGAAAATTTAAAACTTTCTTTAGAACCAATCAATTAAAAACATTTTCATAAGCAAACAAAAGTCTTTACTAACAACTTGTCTCAAACCATCTGTTTAACCTCATGAATAAAAGACATGGGACGCAGCCCATATAAAGTCTAAAACATAAGAAAATGACATAAAGGAAACATAAGGGGTTTGTCCTCGAATATATGAGGACTCACCAATTCTTCAACTCTTCTTGCACCTTAGAAACCTAGCCTCCAAAGCAACTCAATCTCCAACACCCTACATTTGTTTAGAATGTAGGCAATATGCGTTAGTACAAAATGTACCAAGTATGAAAGCTAGCACAACATCATAAGACCATCTCAAAATGGTTAGTCAACATGAGACATAAGCATAAGACAAAATAATATGGTCATAACATAATCATCATAATCATAGTATGGTCTCCAACATAAGCATCATATAAACATAAGCCAACATAAGACATAGTTAATGAGCATAGGAGATAAGTCATACTCATATAAGCATAATTGAATCTTAGTCATTTGTAACAACTCGAAAAATCAATAGGCTAAACTAGAGCCTTATCGTGTGGGTTCGTATAACTTTAAGTTTGTGGCTAAGTTGAGTTAGGATTAATGGGTGTGCTTATGTAACTTCCAGAGATGTTTAAGAACTAACTAAAGCTAAAATGAGGAAGGTAAACATCTAGGATGAAGGTAAGGACCTAAACTATCAAGGAGGGATGAAGGAGAACCTTGTTTCCTCTTTGGACAGGTTCGCGATTGGCAGCATGGTCGCCCAAGGCACTTGGAGATGAGCCAAAGTGCACTTGGTCGCCTAGTGTGCTGTCCCTCCTAGCCTATTCTACTGGACAAATGTGCGAGATGGGTGGAGGGTCAACCAATGGGTTGGCGATTCGCCCAACAGACCTCCCCATCGCCTAAGTGAGCTGCCCACTTTGGGAACTTACTCAAAATATGGGCGAGCTTAAGGGTCATTAGGTGAGTCGCCTAAGTAACTTGGCGAGCCAATGGTGCTAAAGGGTGAATTCAAGCGGGCCAAGCATAAAAAATGAAGTTTAAGAAAAGGCTTTTAAGTAATCTTTCCTAAACTTGAACCAATACTTTCCCACTCTTTTCCTAACAAATATATATACTTTTCATATTTCTTCAATTTAGTTACTCCCAATTAATAAAACAAGAAACCCAAGAACATCATCCTTCTCTCAAAAACCCTCTCTTTAGACTCAAGAAGAAGACGAAGACATTGGAGCTAGGGTTTCGAGGTTACTCCCCAAAATTCTTAGAGTTCCTTAGATAATGTATGGTTTCTTTTCATCCTTGGTAGCTATCGCCCAAGGATCCCCTTCAACTATGTTTTCAAGACATCAAAATCCCCCAATTTCTAGGATTTTCATTCTATAACATGGGTCTTCTTTCCAAAACGTTTTCATTGCTTAATTACGATTGTTTATGGTTGTTTATGATGAATTATGAATATATTGATGGATAATTGATGTTTATGATGAGAATTCCCCAAAGACCCATGTGTTCCTCATATTAAAAGATCTTAAATTGATATTATGGGTTGGATGATATTATGAATGTGTCAATTGAATAAATTTATGTTGATCTACCTATTGAATCATGAATTCCTTCTATATTATGTAGTAATTGTATATAGTTTGGTTGATTGTGAGTTCAAGACCCTTGAAGGGCCAAGGTATGAAGGTTATGCCTCTTTATGGGAATTATGCATGAGATTATGATGTACTTAGATAGTAATGATCCTATATCTATTGTCTTTATATGGTGTTGATGGCAAGATCCTTCATCCTTATTCCCATACACTTGGTTATGTATGAAGTATGTATGTATGTTTATGGTAAGCTTGTGATGTGCTTGAAAGGACCTTCTCATGATCACACTACTATTGCAATGTGAAAGGTTTACTCGCATGTTAATGTTTCTAAATGTGAAAGGAGTATTCTCACTTAAAGAAACCTATGAGCTATTATGATGGTATATTGGCATGAGTGCCTATTGTATTATTTATTAAAATTTAACTTAAAGTAAAGACTAATTGTGGCTTTGAAAAAGAGTTATGCATAACACCGAGTGGATAGGAGTATGAGATGGGTTCCTTCACGCTAGTAGTTGGGTTCACATTATGGTGTCTTATGAGATGGAAACCCGCATGTTATTAGTATAAGGTTTCTAGAAGCAATCTCCCTATCCCTTAACTATGTGCCCACATATGTCTTAGATAGTGGATCCACCTAAATAGCTAGAATGTATGTTCTACCTTAGGCAAGTAGAACACCTCTTTTTGGTGGGGGTAGAACACCGGATTTCATGTAGCTCACATGGTCTATGTCGGTTAATGCATTCTTTCCCAAAAGGTTAATGAATGAAATTTGGTAAGGACATGGACTTTAACTAGGAATTCTTAAGGGGTACTACTTAGTGTGAGTAGGGGTATGGGACTTCACTTGTACATTGTACAAGTAGACTCTAAGAGGGGATTTGGTAAGGTTCTCTTATGATTATGATGACTTATGAACTATTTATGAAATGGTATGTATGAATGTTATAAATGTGAATATCTTCACTTTTATAAATGTAGGTTATGACTATGGTAAGATGAAGTATGTATGTTGTTGGTGGCCTAAAGGTGATACTTGGCATTTGATAGGGTTATAGGATCTTACCTTTGCATTGCACTAGTGTTGCTTTGGGTTGCTTATGTTTCTTCATAAATGTGCATATTGGTTTTAAAACTTAATAAAAGCACGATTTCAACTAAAATGTACCTTTTTGCATGTTTTAAGGATTATATGCATGGCATCCATATTTAGTACAATTAATTGTGCTAACCCATATTTTTTACTTTACTATGAGTGTAGGTTCCAGTCGTTGATACTTACCACTTTCTTCAAGGTGAAGGGTTGCTTGGCTCCGATAATTTCCGATACCACCCTGAGGTGGATGGATGCAGGAGCTCCCGTTAAGAAGAGGGACATGAACATCGCCTCCAAGTTCTGGTTTGGTTTCATCAGCAACACTATCATGCCATCCTATAACGAGTCCATTTTGCGCCATCCTAAGGCGTCTTGCCTTGGTTCTATCATGGCCAAGAGGCGGATCGACATAGGACTACTGACATCGCAGGAGATGGCCATGAGATCCAAGTAGAGACTTACTTCTCTGCCATTCCCGGTCTTGTTCATTGGGCTATGCCGGCATGCCGGAGTACCCCAGGATCCTGCAAATGATATAGAAGTCATCCCTTCATCATCCACGGACATCTGGTGGATTGAGGCTGAGTTCACTCGAGAGGAGGTTAATAGGAGGAGAGAAGCTCCAGGAGACACTCTTCCAGAGGTCAATGTTGACTCATTACTAGCAGAGACATCTTCACCTACTCCTGCCTCGGAGCCCTCAGGTATACCCGCTCCTTCTTCCTTTTCGTCACAGGCTCCAGGTGCTTCTTCACCCTCCTAGCCTGCCAGGATTACCGAAGCCATGATCCTAAAAATGGGGCAATTGGCTTATTCAACGTATGTGAGAGCTACCTGATTGGAGAGATCCATCCCAGGAATGATTGACAAGGCCATACTAGTAGAACTTACCACCCTTCGGAGTTCTGTTGATGCCATGACAGTGAGAGTCACTGCTTGTGAGAGAAGACAGGGGGAGGCCTCTGAGATGACGGCTTTAAAAGTCGAGATTGCAAGTTTGAGGAATGACGTAGACTATCTTAGGTATACTAACTTTACTTCATTAATATAGAGGGCAGATGATGAGGATGCTCCTGAAACTACAAGAGATGTGCAGGGGGATGGCATAGCACATCTAGAGTCGGATGCAAAGAACGAAGAGGAGTTGATATCAAGACATGCTCAGGAGACACAGGAGAGCAGAGGTGAGGGCATATTCAGAGACTTGCCAGATCTTATTGAGAGGTTGCGCAGTCGGTGATCCAGATATTGTTGACTGAGACGTCCACATCAGCTACTAGTGGATCTGGGATTGCTATTCTGTGTGAGGCTACTCTGGGCAGTGATGCCCATTCATAGACGTCTACACTAGCCACTGAGACCCCGACAGAGAGAGAGAGGTTGCATAGACAAGACCCTTGTTTACCTCCCTTTATGTCTTATCATATTTTTACTGTTGATACTTTTATTTGCATTTGAGGACAAATTTCTTTTATTTGTGGTGGGGTAAGACCCACACCTTTTGTGTTGATAGTTATGTTTTGTGTATATATTTGTGTTGTTCTGCTTTAAAATTGTGTTATATACTGCTTTATGTGGATGATTGAGGTCATGGCTCCTTTTGGTTTTAATTGCAAAACAATTTTGACCTTTCCAAAAGTTTTTGAATTTTTCGCACATTTTTGCCACCCTTTATATGCTTTTGAATGTGGCTATTCTTTAGTAAAAAATTGAGTCTGGGTTCTGATCAATACTGATGACTTGAATAGTGCTCTCAATCGAATGAACATGAATGTACAACTACGATGGGGCCAAATGAAGTTGCATAAACAATATGTGAACTCTTTGCATCTCGTTATGACTAGCCTAGTATCAAATTGATTCTCTTGTGATGATCATTGCACATTAGAGAAAGTGTGGAGTCTTGTTTGGCTGTAGTGTCAATGCTTAGTGTGATGAGCTTACTTTGAACCATGCATGATAGATCCTAGAATTTTCCCCATTGGTCCAGTCAACTAAGTGATGCTATCTCTTGATATGATCTTAGGCAACTTCGAAGAGTGTGAACCAATTTGACATATACCTCTTTTGTGACCTACCTTATGAGTGTGTGATTCTCTCTTGAACACTCATTGTGCCTTACCTTTCTTTGGAAGAAACTTGATGAAAACGAGACCTTTCTTAATCCATCACCCATAATCCTCATGAAGTTGTGGTTAGTTGAATAGCCAACTTAGGCCAAAAGCCAAAGTTGGGTGTGTGTTGAAAAGATAGGGGGAAGTCAAGAAGTGCAAGGGAAGTCTCCTCTTACACATGATTCTGAGAAAAATGGAACCCTCCATATAAAAAAAATAGAAAAAGACAGAGAAGAAAAAGAGGGTTTCATGTCCAAGGATTTGGACTTGGGTCTCTTGGGTTTTTCATTTTTGACCTGTAACAAGACTTATATCTTCATACCCATTTGAATGCAGGTTCATTTAGGTATAAATTTCTATCTCTTGATGTGTGGGTAAAACCCCCAATTCTTGGGGTGTGATTTAGCGAATATGGGTTATGATAATTGTTGGGCCTTGCTTGCTGATAGTTTAAATGTAGTTTAATGGTGATTTCATTTAGTAGTTGTGGTTGAATCTAATGGATTTGTAGTTGCAAATACAACTTCACTCATGTGTTTTTGGCTTTCTCGAAAGAGAAGTCGCGAAACCAAGACCACTATATTGATGGTATAAGGAGTGGGTCGACATGAGGCTCAGCCTAAGAGGGTGAGCCTTAGTCCCATATCCTAACACTCAGCTCGAGAGAGTGAGTGGGGTAAGGCGTAGGCTGGTCTTCATGCGGCAAGTGGGTGTCCAAGAGTAACCCATTTGAAACGGGGTAAGTTGCTCGAGAGAGAACTTATTTCCACATAAAGCTTAGCCTAGTCACTATTACCCTATAAATTTTGTATCGAAAACATGTACCCAATACTTTAGATTAACCGGTATTTCGGTCACATCCCTAGAATCCCCCTCTCATTGCTTAGATTTCTTTGTTGATTTTTCTAATTTTAACCTACTTGTGACAAGACCCCCAATTTGATATTTGACCTTTTCGTGTCACTACCTTAATTTACTATATTTTTACTCGTTAATGTCTTTAGCTACTACTAGTTGGAACGAAATTTTATTTTTCTATAAATTCTCAAAACCACTCTGTTGGGACGATTCCAACCCTTGGTTGGGTTACTATACTATTGCACGATTGTAGATACCCGAACTGTAAGACGTGTCATTGATTACTCAAACATTAAGGAAAGTCGGCGATAGAAGAGTCCTTTCGGTGAATTGCCGACCACTCTCGGCGAGCAAATGTTTGATCGCCGAAAGTTACAGAGCATAAATCTTAGGTGTGCAAATAAAAAGCGATAAAGAGTACTTTCGGCGAGTCGCCGAGTGCCTTTGGCGACCCATGGCTTCTCGCCGAAGTTATAGATTCAAACATCAAGTTTTGACATGAAATTAAACGCGAGATGAAGCATTTCTATGAATCGCTGGGTGATTTGGTGACCGTGAGTCAGCTTGCCGAGTGACCCAACGTGCTCATTTTCAACCCATCATCTCGAATTCAACTCCGCAAACCCCCGAAAATGAATTCAAAGCACACACTTATGAAATTTAACAAAGACCCATACTACCCATCACCCCAAAATACTCCGACTTCTCCCAGAATTGCCGAATTTGGCCGTTTTGACGATATTTGCTCTTAAGAGTGGTGTCACCCGCTCTATCATTACGCAATTCTTTTGACATTTTAGCACAAACGTGGGCTACTCATAATTTACCCAATCAATTGACCAAAATCAATCACAACCCAATGAGATTTCATTAAATTATAAGCACAACAAATATGGGTATTTGACGATCAAAGCACTACGGACAAGATTTTCAAATTGAAATAGGCATGTAAATCTTCTAATTCTAGCAGAGAGGCCCAACACACATCAATACGATACAATTATTGCGAAAGAGTTCAAGATTTTCAACAAAAAACTTGGGGTTTTAGGACTAACCTTTAATGCTGACTGAAATGCGATTGAAAAGCTTGGCGGCAAAGTATTCCAATTCCGAGCACAAATCAACTAAACAAAATTCTAGTAAAAGGGCTAAAATAAAGAAATACTACCTTAGTGTGAATTCAAGAGGTTTAAGAGTGAGGGAAAGTGAAGAATTCCAAATTTGAAGTTTCTTGGCCATTATAAACCATCCAAGTCGCGCCTGTTTGGCGACGTTAGTCGCACTAGCCGATTTACTAGGTGATTCGCCGATTGATCACCTACCCCGCCGATTGCTAAATTTCTCTTAGTTTCATGGGGGTCAAGACTGAGGTCAACATCGATTTCGGCGACACGCCGAACTTTTTGTAAGTCCACCGAGTTTTACACGCTCTAACTTAGCCTTGAATTAAAGCAAATGGCGGGTTAAGTCGTACACGCCGACCTCTTCAGCGATTTGCCGACTGACAATTTTTGCGCCAATCTGTATTTTTCATCACTTTCCTCATTCAAACCTGCACCACTAACACACCATTATTTATAAAAGCAAACTAAAGCATTTAAAACCTTGGGTTGCCTCCCAAGAAGCGCCTTATTTAACGTCATGGCACGACGTGAGTCCTTACTCACTCCCCATTAGCAGGGTTGGCCTTAGTGTTACTTGGTAGCCCCAATAGTTCGTTTGAGTGAAGAAGAGGCACCGCATAATTCAGGAGTGTCCTGATCAGCTGGATCGATCTAAAGTGAGAGCCAACCATTTGATTCAACACTTCAATACTCTCCTTTATCTCTTCCAACATTCGATCTTGTCCGGTGATCTTTTGGAGAATGATTTGATGTGTGTCCTCGACATGATTGTTCCCCATGTATCTAAACTGCTTCCTCTTGTGAGGGGGTATGTACCTTCCTTAACTCATGCATTGGTTTTCCACCTCTGTTATTTTTGTGGACAACTCGTGCAGCTTAGTTACCAATGCGTCTAACTCATAGTCCCTCTCGACTCCTTGGATCGTCTCAGACGAGTTGTCACCATTTCCCTCAGCCATGCTCAGAGTTTCTTCATACAACAACTTAGAAAAAAAAACAAAACTAAAAATAAAGTTAGTAAAACTACAACTATTAAAAACTAAAATTTTACTTATCTAAAAATTCTTCAAATAACACCACTCCCCGGCAGCGGCGCCATTTTGATGTTTGTATAATCAATGACATGTCTTATAGGTCTACGATCATGCAATAGTGTAATAACCCAACCAAGGGTTGGGATTGTCCCAAGGGAGTGGTTTTGAGAATTTATAGAAAAATAAAATTTCGTTCCAACTAGTTGTAGCTAAAGACATTAACGAGTAAAAACATAGTAAATTAAGGAGGTGACACAAAAGTGTCTAATATCAAATAGGGGTTTTTAACACAAGTAAGCAAAAATTTGCAAGATTAACAAGAAAATCTAACAATGAGAGGGGGATTCTTGGGATGTGACTGGAATACGGGTTAATCTAAAGTATTGGGTACACGCTTTTGATAGAATATTTATAGAGTTATAGTGACTAGGCTAAGCTTTATGTGGAAATAAATTCTCTCTCGAGCAACTTACCCCATTTCAATGAGTTCCTCTCGGACACCCACTTGCCGCATGAATACTAGCCTACACCTTACCCCACTCTCTCTCTCGAGCTGAGTGTTAGGATATGGGACTAGGGCTCACCCTCTTCGGATGATCTTCCTGTCGATCCACTCCTTAGGCCATCAATCTAGTGGTCTTGGTTTTGTGACTTCTCTCTCGAGCAAGCCCAAAACACATGAGTTAACTTGTATTTGCAACTACAAATCCATTATATTCAACCACAACTACTAAACGAAATCACCATTAAACTACATTTAAACTATCAGCAAGCAAGACCCAATAATTATATTAACTCATATTCGCTAAATCACACCCCAAGAATTGGGGTTTTTAGCCACATTAAGAGATAGAAATTTATACGTAAATGAGCTTGCATTCAATTGGGTATGAAGATATAAGTCTTGTTACATGCCAAGAATGAAGAATCCAAGAGACCCAATCCAAATCCTTGGAGATGAAACCCTCTTTTTAGTGCTATTCTATATGAAAATTATATTAATTGTTCGACCCTTAAAACTACAACTCTAACTAGTATTTATAGATTCCTCAGATTTGTGCTGCAACGGATCATTCGGCGTAGTTAGTCGGAATCACCGATTTGATCTGCGATTCACCCCTTGGTGTAGTTCATCATCGTCTTGCACCAGCCTTCAACATCATCGTGCTCTAAGTCATTGGGTGACATGGTGCTGCTTCACGCAACTATTCGGCGATGCGCCGACTGCTTCCTTTTTCCGCCGAGTTGATCCTTTCCTTCAGGGCTCAGCACACAGGAACAAAAGGCGAAGTAAGACCCTTCGGTGACTCGCCAAGTGGACTCGGCGATCCTCAGGCTTTCATTTCTTCGTTCTTTTCACCCTCTTCGTTCCTTTTTGCGACGTAGTGTCCATTATTTCCTTCAAACATCAAATACTTTAAACTTAAGGATTTTCATCAGATATTGAGATAAAATAAGCATTTGAGGACATAATTTCTATTAAAATATGGCCCTAAATGAGTCCAATTTGTGGACTCATCACTAGGCCAAAGATGAAATGACCCAAAAGGTTCTTAAAAATGTGCTTCGGAAGTTACCGGAAACTTGTTTAGCTATATCAAAAAAAATCCGTTTTGTTTTTAAAAAATCCGACTTCATATTCTTGTTTAGGGGGTCAAATTGAGTGGGAAATGGGTCTAACCCAAATTTTAGAGCAACCGTATCAAAATCCGAAATTTCCAAGTGAAGCCGTTTTCGAGGGTCTACTTTGGAGGGTCATATCTCCTAGCACACAAATAAGTGAGTGGCTCATAACATATCCATGGAAAGCCCTTTGATTTAGCTACCTAACGCACTTCGTTTCACCTCATTCGGAGTTTGGACGAAGAAGTTATGCCCATTTTCGTAAAATCTGTCCGGCAGGGAATGCAATTTCCAGTGAGCGTTTTTACTGTTCACCCGCCTCATTTTTTTTTCTAAGTGTTGGACCAATTTTCCAAAGGGAATATGTTATTTCCTATATAACATTAGTTCAATTTCCTTCTCTAAAACATTTCCCAAAACACCTCTCCCATACTTAGACACATTTTCTCTCAAGTTCTCTCAAGAACCCTAATCCAAAACCTTACTCAAGATTGAAGAGACTCTTGCTCCAAGTTCCAAGCTTCCATTGAAGACACTCTCAAGACCTTCATAAGAACTCAAGGTATGTGGTGTTGAACTCATGGGTCCTTCCACCCATAGTGCCTAGACTCTATTCTACTCACTAATTCATGATTTAAGTTAAGATTCATAAATTAGTCTTGTTCTTAGTAATAATTTCCTGCACATTGAATTTTAAACATGAAAAGTGATTGTTTTGAGCATGTTGTGACTCTAGAACTTGAATCTAAATTTTGAATGGATGTGGAGATTTTCATGTGGTATTGTGGGTGATAAAAGGCGTTGTTGTAGGTTGTTCACTGGTTTGGCTGCATAATTACTACCCTATTTTCCATGCTCTTTGATTCCATTACATGCCTTCAAGGTGTTTGACAAAATGTCCAACTATGGAGAATTGATGAATCGATGCTTTAAAGCTTGAGTTATGAGATGTATGGCAATCCAGAGATGTGTTGATGACAAACTAAGCTTGTGTATATGTTCATTCCATACGTGAGATTGCATTAGAGCCTAATGGGAATTTCCTATATAAAGTGTTGCATGACCATGCCCGGTCCGGGGGAAAAGAACCGGACAACCATGTGAGAGGTTTATATCTCACCACCTAGGATGCTTGGGGTGTGACCAACATCAACCATGTGAGAGGTTTATATCTCACCACCTAGGATGCTTGGGGTGTGACCAACATCAACCATGTGAGGGGTTTATACCTTGCCACCAGGGTGTCCGGGTGTGAACGGCATCCCCCATCCTAAGTTGGGGTTATAGATTGGTTGGATCATGCATACACATATGATATCTACTATTAGTATAGATTTACTTAAACATGTTTTGACTTCACTTTGATCATGCATCCTCATATTGTTATTCATAATGCCTATGAAACTATTTCTTGTATTTCGATTGTGTCCTTGTCTATTGTTGTGTTGCACCCCGCATACTTAGTACATTCCAAGTACTAACGCATATTTTGCCTACATGATGTCACCATGTAGGGACCGGAGCTACTCTTGATCCTTCTCTCCATTCACGTGGCTAGTACGGTGCTTATCCGAGTTTGTTGGTGAGTCCTCAATGATTCGAGGGCTATGTTATGTTTCCTACTCCTATGTTTTGAGACTTTAGCTTGCAATTGTATTTTGACTATGAGGGGAGCCGGTAGTATGTCATGGCCCCCGTCCTATCTATGTATGTAGAGGTGTGCGTTGGACAAGTATTTTGTAAATGAGCTTGACTCTTGTTCTATGATGTCATTTTGAAATGGTTTGCCCTTAGTCCCTATTTCCCGTTAATTAATGTTGATTGTACTTCCGCGACCGATGAAGTGTGATGACAAGTTTGAGAGGCTTGTTTGGGGTTCCTTCGGGTTCCTCATTCGCCATGTCACGTCTAGGCCCTAGGCTTGGGTCGTGACAAGCTTGGTATCAGAGCACTAGGTTGTTAAATCCTCGGAGTCCAACACACCGCGTTGAGTAGAGTCCTAATCATGGTTGTGAAGCGCGCCACGACTATGAATGGGAGGCTACAAAACGTTTTAGGAAAGGTTTCCCTTCTTCATGTTCTATGTCGTGCTTAGAGTGCGATAAGGTGATTCCTCCCTAACGCTTGTTCTTTGGATTGCTAGATCATCATGCCAAACATGAGGGGAAGACGGGCCCGATCACCGGAAGAGCCACCCACCAATGGTGAGCTCCGTGATGCACTCACCATGCTTGCACAAGTGGTAGCTAACCAAGTGCAACAAGGAGCCCAAGCTCCTCGAACTACCACCCCGGGGGAAAGGGTGAGAGATTTCATGAGGATGAACCCTCCGGTCTTCCATGGTTCAAAGGTGGATGAGGACCCGCAAGAGTTCATCGATGAGGTATGCAAAATCTTGACCATTATGGATGTTGGTGCTTGTGAGAAGGCGGAATTGGCGGCCTACCAACTCAAGGGGGTTGCTCAAATTTGGTTTGATCAATGGAAGGGTGAGAAAGGTAATGGCTATGTGGTGTTGTGGGAGGAGTTTAAACTTGCTTTCCTTAATAGGTTCTTCCCTCTTGAGCTTAGGGAGGCAAAGTTGGTGGAGTTCATGAACTTGAAGCAAGGAGCTATGAGTGTGAGGGAGTATGCCCTCAAATTTGTCCAACTCTCCAAGTATGCACCTCACTTGGTGGCCGACTCTAGGTCGAGGATGAACAAATTTGTGATGGGTGTATCCGACTTGGTTAGTGAGGAGTGTCGGTCCGCTATGCTCATTGGAGATATGGATTTGTCTCGGTTGATGACTTATGCCGAGCAAATGGAGGAGGAGAAATTGAGGAAGAGAAGGGGGCACGAGGCCAAGAGGGCCCGATTGGAGAATAGGTTCCCTAAGGGTGCTAGATTTCATCAAGGCCGAGGAAACCCTCATGTCAACCGGGGATTTGCTATCAATGTTCCTAGACCTCAAGGGGGAGGTGAAGTGGGTTCTATGGATGTATGCCCTAAGTGTGGGAGGAAGCATGGTGGTCCTTGCATGAAGGGTTCGGGTGCTTGCTTTGAATGTGGAGAAGTGGGTCATAAGAGGTTTGAATGTCCCAAGATCCGCAACAAGGTCCGAAGTGCTAACACTACTCCTTTGGGTAGAGGTGCTTCTCAAAGTGGTGCCCCAAGGGACAATCGATTTTATGCTTTGCATGGTAGACAAGGTGTTAATGAGACTCCGGATGTGGTGACCGGTATGTTGCAAATCTTTGATCTTGATGTTTATACTTTGATTGATCCGGGTGCCACCCTTTCCTTTGTTACCCCCTTAGTTGCTAGAAAATTTCATGTCGAGTCGGAATTGTTGCATGAGTCATATGAAGTATCCACTCCCATTGGTGTCTCTATTGTTGCTAGAAAAGTGTATAGAAATTGTCCGGTTTGCATATTAAATAAGTTGTTGCCTTGTGATCTTGTTGAGTTGAACATGGTGGATTTTGATGTTATTCTTGGGATGGATTGGTTGCATGCATATTATGCTTCTATTGATTGTAGGACTCGTAAAGTCAAGTTCCGATTTCCTAATGAACCCGTCCTTGAGTGGGAGAGCCGGGATGTTGTGGTGAAGGGGAAATTCATTTCTTGCATTAAAGCCCATAGGTTGATTTCCAAAGGGTGCTTGTACCATATTGTGAGAGTCAATGATGTGGAGTCTAAAGTCCCTCCTATTGAGTCTATTCCGGTTGTTAATGAGTTTCTAGATGTCTTCCCAGAAGACCTTCCCGGTGTCCCTCCCGAAAGGGAGATAGATCTTGGTATAGACCTCCTTCCCGATACTCAACCTATTTCTATCCCCCCTTACCGTATGGCCCCGGCGGAGTTGAAAGAGTTGAAAGAGCAATTAAAAGATTTGTTAGAGAAGGGGTTTATTAGACCTAGTCATTCTCCCTGGGGTGCTCCGGTTTTGTTTGTGAAGAAGAAAGATGGGTCTCTTAGAATGTGTATTGATTATCGACAACTTAATAGGGTCACCGTCAAGAATAGGTATCCTCTTCCAAGGATTGACGATTTATTTGACCAATTGCATGGGGCTAGTCACTTCTCTAAGATTGATCTTCGGTCAGGGTATCATCAAGTGAAGGTGAGGGAGTGTGATATTCTCAAGACGGCCTTTCGTACTAGGTATGGGCACTATGAGTTTGTGGTGATGTCTTTCGGGTTGACTAATGCTCCGGCTCTCTTTATGGATTTGATGAATAGGGTTTTCAAACCCTACCTTGATTCTTTTGTGGTGGTGTTTATAGATGACATCTTGATCTATTCTCGGGGTGAGGAAGAGCACAAGGGTCACTTGAGGGTTGTACTCCAAAGATTGAGGGAAGAGAAGTTGTACGCTAAATATGAAAAGTGTGAGTTTTGGTTGAAGGAAGTTGCTTTCCTAGGCCATGTGGTGTCGGGGGATGGTATTAAGGTGGATCCTAAGAAGACCGATGTTATTAGGAATTGGCCTAGACCTTTGACCCCGTCGGATATAAGGAGTTTCTTGGGTTTAGCGGGTTATTATAGGAGATTTGTGGAAGGGTTTTCTTCTCTTGCTTCTCCTATGACTAAGTTGACTCAAAAGAAGGCTAAATTTGTGTGGTCGGATGAGTGTGAGGAAAGCTTCCAAACTTTGAAAGAAAGGCTTGTGTCCGCTCCTATTTTGTCACTTCCGGATGGGTTAGAAGGTTTTGTTGTTTATTGTGATGCTTCCCGTATTGGTTTGGGTTGTGTGTTGATGCAAAGTGGTAAGGTTATAGCCTATGCTTCTAGGCAACTTAAGGTTCATGAAAAAAATTACCCAACCCATGATCTTGAATTGGCCGCCGTGGTTTTTGCTTTAAAGATTTGGCGTCATTATTTGTATGGGGTGCATGTTGATATCTTCACCGACCATAAGAATCTCCAATATGTGTTCACGCAAAAAGATCTTAACTTGAGACAAAGGAGGTGGTTAGAATTCCTTAAGGATTATGATATGAGTGTTCACTATCATCCGGGGAAAGCTAATGTGGTGGCGGATGCATTGAGTAGAGTGTCCATGGGTAGCTTGGCTCATGTGGAGGAAGGTAGTAAAGAGTTGGCTAAGGAGGTCCATCGGTTGGCCAAATTGGGAGTTAGGTTAGAAGGGGTGGATAGTGGAGGAGTAGTTGTTGTTGATGGTTCAAGGTCTTCCTTGGTTGATGAGGTGATAGTCAAGCAAGATCTTGATCCTTCTTTGGTAGAATTAAAGGCTTCGGTGAGTAGTGGTAAGGTGGAGGTTTTCTCCCAAGGGGGAGATGGTGCCCTTAGGTACCAAGGTAGATTATGTGTTCCTTGTGTGGATGGTGTGAGGGAAAGAATCCTTGATGAGGCTCATAATTCTTTTTATTCTATTCATCCGGGGTCAACAAAGATGTATAGAGACTTGAGGGATGTGTATTGGTGGGGCGGTATGAAGAAGGACATTGCAAAATTTGTTTCGGGTTGCCATAGTTGTCAACAAGTCAAGGCCGAACATCAAAGGCCGGGTGGCCTAACTCAAGACATTGAGATACCTACTTGGAAGTGGGAAGAAATCAACATGGATTTTGTAGTGGGCTTACCCAAGGCTAGAAGAGGCTTTGATTCGGTTTGGGTGGTGGTTGATCGGATGACAAAGTCGGCTCATTTCCTACCGGTTAAAACTACTTACGGGGCTGAAGAGTATGCCAAGTTGTACATTCATGAATTGGTAAGGTTGCATGGGATTCCTTTGTCTATCATCTCGGATCGTGGTGCCCAATTCACTTCTCACTTTTGGAAGTCATTCCAAAGGGGTCTTGGTACAAAGGTAAAGCTTAGCACGGCCTTCCACCCTCAAACGGATGGCCAAGCCGAAAGAACAATTCAAACCTTGGAGGATATGCTTAGAGCTTGTGTATTGGAGTTGAAAGGTAGTTGGGATGATCATCTTCCTTTGATTGAATTTGCATACAACAATAGTTATCATTCTAGTATCGGTATGACTCCTTTTGAGGCACTTTATGGTAGACGGTGTAGGTCACCGGTTGGGTGGTTTGAAGTTGGAGAGGTGGCCTTGTTGGGTCTGGATCTGGTCATGGATGCTCTTGAGAAGGTAAGGATGATTAGGGAGAGGTTGAAAACAGCCCAAAATCGTCAAAAGTCTTATGCCGATGTGAGGAGACAGGATCTTGAATTCAAAGTGGGTGATTGGGTTTATTTGAAAGTTTCTCCAATGAAAGGTGTGGTTCGTTTTGGTAAGAAGGGGAAATTAAGTCCTAGGTATGTCGGTCCTTATGAGATAATAAGAAGGGTTGGTAAAGTAGCCGATGAGTTGGGGTTGCCCAAGGAGATGAAATTAGTTCATCCGGTATTCCATGTATCGATGTTGAGGAAATGTGTTGGTGATCCTAACGCTATTGTACCTCTTGAGGTTGTGGGTGTTGTACAAGATAATTTGACATATGAAGAAGTCCCGCTTCAAATCTTAGATAGACAAGTTAAAAGGTTGAGGAACAAAGAAGTGGCGTTTGTTAAGGTGCTTTGGAGAAATCAACAAGTGGAGAGTGCTACTTGGGAGGCCGAAGCGGACATGCAAAGACGTTATCCTTATCTATTCAACTCCACTCAAGCCTAAGGTATTAAATCAAGTCCTTTGTACTCCATTGAGTCTTACATTTCAGCCCCTGAATGATTAAGGTGCATATATGTTTAAATTGATGAGTTATGGATGCTTTACACTAAGTTTTGAAATCTTGAAGTGATGTTTTAATAAAATTTTTGCATTCATGTTCGGGCTGATATGTTCTTACTAAGTCTTGCCTTGTACGTCTCTTCCACATTCGGGGACGAATGTTTCCAAGGGGGAGATATTGAAATGACCCAAAAGGTTCTTAAAAATGTGCTTCGGAAGTTACCGGAAACTTGTTAACTTGTTTAGCTATATGAAAAAAAATCCGTTTCATTTTTCGAAAATTCGACTTCATATTCTTGTTTAGGGGGTCAAATTGAGTGGGATATGGGTCTAACCCAAATTTTAGAGCAACCGTATCAAAATCCGAAATTTCCAACTGAAGCCTTTTTCGAGGGTATACTTTGGAGGGTCATATCTCCTAGCACACAAATAATTGGGTGGCCCATAACATATCCAAGGAAAGCCCTTTGAGTTAGCTACCTAACGCACTTCATTTCACCTCATTCGGAGTTTGGACGAAGAAGTTATGCCCATTTTCGTAAAATATGTCCGGCAGAAAATGCAATTTACAGTGAGCGTTTTTACTGTTCACCCGCCTCATTTTTTTTTTCTAAGTGTTGGACCATTTTTCCAAAGGGCATATGTTATTTCCTATATACCATTAGTTCAATTTTCCTCTCTAAAACATTTCCCAAAACACCTCTCCCATAATTAGACACATTTTCTCTCAAGTTCTCTCAAGAACCCTG
>NC_064284.1:50614792-50651561 GCF_019186545.1 Solanum stenotomum
AAAACCTTCCTCAAGATTGAAGAGACTCTTGCTCCAAGTTCCAAGCTTCCATTGAAGACACTCTCAAGACCTTCATAAGAACTCAAGGTATGTGGTGTTGAACTCATGGGTCCTTCCACCCATAGTGCCTAGACTCTATTCTACTCACTAATTCATGGTTTAAGTTAAGATTCATAAATTAGTCTTGTTCTTTGTAATAATTTCCTGCACATTGAATTTTAAACAAGAAAAGTGATGAGCATGTTGTACTCTAAAACTTGAATCTAAATTTGGAATGGATGTGGAGATTTTCATGTGGTATTGTGGGTGTTAAAAGGTGTTGTTGTAGGTTGTTCACTGGTTTGGATGCATAATTACAACCCTCTTTTCCATTACATGCCTTCAAGGTGTTTGACAAAATGTCCAACTATGGAGAACTGATGAATCGATGCTTTAGAGCATGAGTTATGAGATGTATGGCAATCTAGAGATGTGTTGATGACAAACTAAGCTTGTGTATATGTTCATTCCATACGTGAGATTGCATTAGAGCCTAATGGGAATTTCCTATATAAAGTGTTGCATGACCATGCCCGGTCCGGGGGAAAAGAACCGGACAACCATGTGAGAGGTTTATATCTCACCACCTAGGATGCTTGGGGTGTGACCAACATCAACCATGTGAGAGATTTATATCTCACCACCTAGGATGCTTGGGGTGTGACCAACATCAACCATGTGAGGGGTTTATACCTTGCCACCAGGGTGTCCGGGTGTGAACGGCATCCCCCATCCTAAGTTGGGGTTATAGATTGGTTGGATCATGCATACACATATGATATCTACTATTTGTATAGATTTACTTAAACATGTTTTGACTTCACTTTGATCATCCATCCTCATATTGTTATTCATAATGCCTATGAAACTATTTCTTGTATTTCGATTGTGTCCTTGTCTATTGTTGTGTTGCACCCCGCATACTTAGTACATTCCAAGTACTAACGCATATTTTTCCTACATGATGTCACCATGTAGGGACCGGAGCTACTCTTGATCCTTCTCTCCATTCACGTGGCTAGTACGGTGCTTATCCGAGTTTGTTGGTGAGTCCTTAATGATTCGAGGGCTATGCTATGTTTCCTACTCCTATGTTTTGAGACTTTAGCTTGCAATTGTATTTTGACTATGAGGGGAGCCGATAGTATGTCATGGCCCCCGTCCTATCTATGTATGTAGAGGTGTACGTTGGACAAGTATTTTGTAAATGAGCTTGACTCTTGTTCAATGATGTCATTTTGAAATGGTTTGCCCTTAGTCCCTATTTCCCGCTAATTAATGTTTATTGTACTTCCGCGACTGATGTAGTGTGATGACAAGTTTGAGAGGCTTGTTTGGGGTTCCTTCGGGTTCCTCATTCGCCATGTCACGTCTAGGCTCTAGGTTTGGGTCGTGACAAAAGAGGCAGTCAACTAGGCGACCATAGGGCATAAGGGTGACTTGCCCAATATTGCCCTTGGGCGATCAACAGTTCGTTGCCAAACATCCCCTCTAGGAACTAGGCCTCTATCACCCTATCATGCTAGCCTAGGCCATTGCTTGCACCCTAGGCTTCCACCATGATCCATTAATGTTCTAAAAGAATCCACACATCCACCTAAAGTCATGCTAACCCAAACATCAAGGCTCTAGTTTATCCTATCACTTTCTGAGTCGTTACATTATCCCACACTTAGGAACATTCGTCCTCGAATGACAGTTAAACACATTAAGGGAAAACAACTCGAGACTAGCAGCCCAACAAACTTACAACATCATAATCCATGCACAAACTAAAAGAAACATTAACTTTATCTCAACATGTATTCAGTGCATTCTACAAACTCATTAGGCACACATACTTCATCATTTCTTACTTTAAATAGAGGAACTACCATCTCCGATCATAAGCATGCTCATAAATACTACTTAATGCCAAAAAATATTAATTTTCTCTCAAAAGCACACATATTAATGATCATACATTCTCTTCTTGATTTCACGACAAGCATCTCATACTAATTTCCCAACAATATGAGGGAAAATAGATCAATTACTCATTTTATCATTCTATCATAATCTCATCAAGAGCATGGATAACATAAGGAAACCATGCAACACATAATCATGCATGACTCTAAAACATGAAATAATCTACTAAGAACACTAGGTGTCAATCTTGAATAGAAATAGAAGAAAGTGATAGGATACCGGAATTTTTCACTACGTCATAATCAACATACTATCCCCGACTCAAGGAAGAACTCATACTCATACTAGGCTAACATGCACATAATATAAGGACCTCCACATCACATTCTAAATCAAAGAAAACCATCACTTACCGGTGTCTTCACCCGAATGACTTCCCTTACTCTCTTTATCTTGAAGAACATAGAAACGATTCTTCTTGGGAGCATTAGGATCCGGTTCACTATAAGAATCTTGCTTGGCCTCTTTCCCCTTATCCATGAGTGTAGGACAATCTCTCATCTTATGTCCCTTCTTTCCACACCCAAAGCAACCATCTGTACCAGTGAGACACTTACCCAAATGGTGTTTTCCACAATTAGCACATGTAGGCCTATCATAAGGAGAACCACGTCCACTTCCTCCTTGAGATTTAGGGTTAGATACCCTACCCTTGCTCACCATAGAAGAATCATAGGAGGAATTTTGGTTGATTGACCTCTTTTTGAACTTAGGTTGACCTTGATCATCGGATCTAGACCTCTTAAATTACCTATTCTTTTCTTGGAGCTTTTCATCCTCCATTTGCCTAGCATAAACCATAAGACGAGATATATCCATCTTATTATGAAGCATAGCCAAACGACATTCATTTCTCACCAAGCTAGACACACCCGTCACGAACCTACACATTTCATCTCTAGGATCCACGACCATAGAAGGAGCATACTTAGACAACTCGGTAAACTTAAGAGAATACTCCCCAAAAACCATACCTCCTTCACGAAGGTTGATAAACTCTTCTACCTTTGCCTTCCATTTCTCCCTAGGAAATAATCTATCGAGGAAAGCTCTCTTAAACACTTTCCAACCTATAGCAACTACTCCTTCCGGCCTATTCCTCTTCCATTGAGTATGCCACACTTGTGCCACTCCCTTCAACTGATAAGCGGCCAACTCCACTTTCTCCCTAGTAGTCACCCACATAGCATCTACAATCTTGTAAACCTCATCTAGGAACTATTGAGGGTCTTCACCCATTTGAGAGGCAAATAACTTAGGAGGATTCATTCTAGTGAAATCTCCTAGCCTCGAAGCTATAGTGCTCTCATTAGGGTTCTCATAAGCTCTAGCATCCCTAGTCATTAGAGTCATCAAAGCATGGGCCAAGGTTTGGAGAGCCATCCTTATTTCCACATTGGTCATAGCCCCTTCATCAATAGGAACTTGAGGATCTTGATGGACTTCCTCATCTTGGGGAATTTGACCACCTAGAGGAGCTTGATTACCTTGAGGAGATTGATTCTCTAGAGGAGGAAATCTTCTATTCACACCCTCTCCTTCCACCCTCCTAGCGATGTTCCTTCTTGTATTCATATCCTAAAAACATAAGAGAAAGGTCAGGAAAAAGGAAAACTATAGATCTAGATCTAAGGCACGACATAAGAGTATGAAGAAAGTGAAACATCCTAACGTCCTATAGCCTCTCACTCATAGATGTATCGCGACTCACACCGATGAACAAGACTCTACTAGACGTGGCCTGTGAGACGGCATCCTAAAACTACCATTCCAAAATCTTTGCTCTGATACCATGTTTTCAAGACCTGAGCTATGCCCCGGAAGCGACACAACATCAAGACTCCGAAGAGCCTCATACAAGCCTGATAGTTCATTTCATTGCATCGATAATATAATTTGTACGGAATTAAAACTTTTTATTTAAAAACCATACGATTCAAAACATACTAAACATTTAAAACATTGCAGCGGAAGTCTACCTGTCTCACATGGCCATCTTACTAAAAACTTAGAAACCAACATAAGTAGGGTCACATCCCTTTTACACTTGAAAAGTCTAGAAATGGTCTAATACAAAGAAGTAGAACAAAACATAAAGCTTCTAAAACGTGTCCCCAAATGATGAGGACATACCACTCTAACTTGGGAGTCTCAATCCAAGTCTCACTTGAACTAGCGAGTCACTTGCCGGAACCTACACTTGTAGACATAGAGAAAAATATGGAGTTAGTACACACAAATGTACTAAGTATGATGACCATGCGAAAACATGCTAAAACAGATATTTTGTCTTGGAAACCACGCATGATACCAATTTCAAGATATTTCATGAACATAAGAATATGAGGCATCAAATACCAGTATTACCAAAATCCAAGTCACTATCATCACATCTCCACCAAAGGTCAACTTACCATTCTCCTCATGCTCCTTCAATGTCAAGACACAATACAAATACATATACATCCAGCGAGACATCTTAATCATTTTAGGGTCCTATCTATAATAGCCCTAAGACACACTTAAGTAAGATATGAAGTGGCATCTCATACTACCTCTTCACACCACACCTAAGTGTTCCTCTAGGACACCATAGATAAGACTCCTTACATTTCGACATATCATGCTAAACAACTCATATCACTAACTCAAGTGAAAGATGTTTCATATCGTTTAGTCAACTACGAAATACATCATATCATGGAAGACATACACCATTTCATATAGACATGTGAGACATACATCATATCATAGAAGACATAAGGCAACTTGCTTCATTTGTTCATTTATAACACATTCTTTCATTAGGAAGTAAAGATTCTCACTATAGCCATCTTGAAGCCTACTCGTGCAAATGCATGGATAGCATCCCACACTACTACCCATGCGTCATAGAACATCTCAAGAAACGACAATGGGTACCTCACATGATGGGAATAAGCATTTAACCGATAGAGACTATGAGAAATAAATAATAGAATCCGGTGTCATGTAACCCCACACCATAAAAATGTGATCAACTTGACTAGGGTCAATCGATGATTAGCCTAATGGATCCACTAGCTATCCTATGTGGGCACATAGTTAAGGGACAAAGAGCTTGCTACATGACAGCCCGCCTCGACTAACGTATGGGGATCCATCACAAGGGATTGCTACTAAATATCCCACCTCAACTATCGTGAGAGAATCCATCCCACTCAATGACCTCTCGGTGCATAGCCTTCTTTCCCATAGAGTAGTTCATGTCATTTATTCTTATGGAATAGAGATTGTTACTAGATAAGCCCGCCTCAACTAACGTATGGGTATCTATCTCATTCCAACTTGCATAAGTCCTTTGGGGATAGAGATTGTTACTAGATAACCCCACCTCAACTAACGTATGGGCATCAATCTCAAAGGATTGCTACTAGATACCCCGCCTCAACTATCTTATATGCATCCATCTATCCCAACATGAGGATAGCTCATAGATTCAAACATGGGAATAACCTTTCATAGAAGAATCCTTGAACATGCTTTAGTGAAGAGTTGAGAATAACCTTTCAAATCAACACATCATAACATTCATGACCAAATAACTTCATACATGCTTTCAAGAAAAGAAAACCTAAGTCTACCATTTCAAGATACATTAAAAAGGAAGAAAACCTTCCACATGCAAACATCTTCATTCATAAGGGCATAATTGAGAATGTCCTTTCAATACTAGCACACTTGCATTCTAGGCATAGACCACACACACATTCTTCATATTATGTTCATACTTATACTTTTCATATCACATTCATGCATCTATTCTTCACAATTAAGGTAATAAGAAGACTTCTATCAATTTAATTACCATTATGTACATAGGAAGTAACCACCTCCACCATAAGTGGATTACACATCAATAGATCACACTTCTATATCAACATAAGCTAAATCATAAATTTGCCTTACAAGGCCATAATCAATACATCACCACATACCAACAATTCTTCATAATTAGGCATGCATAATCATATTACTTCAATAAATTCATTCAATCTAAGCATATCATAATCACATGCTTGAACAATCCACAAACCCACATCTTAGGGCACCATTGAAGACCTTAGGAAAACATGTGTTCTTTGAGAGGGTTTTTCATAAAACCACCATTCAACATCAATACAACCACATTAATTCATAATAAATCCATTTAAAACAATAAAAGTTTGAACCCACATTGAAGAGTGAAAGATCTAATTTTTGAAATTTTGCAAGCTTTGAAAAACACTTTAATAGAACTCTAGGGTGAGAGATAGCCCTAGATAAAGATCCACCATACCTTAATACGAATAAACCACAAGAAATTTGAGAAGAAATGACCTTGAAATTGCCAAACCCTAGACTCTATCGCTCCCTTCTTCTTCTTCTCTAATGGAGGGTTTCTAGTGTGAGAAAATTTGAGAGGAGATGGGTTTATTTTAATTCTATTTGGAGGGGTTTAAAATGAAAGGAATTAGGTCATAATAAGTTTATATAGTTTCTAGGAAAAGAATGGAATAGTGTAGGGTCAATTTTGGAAAGAGCTAAGGACCCTTAAAGTTTTGACTTAAAAGTTTTGCCCCTTTCCTTCTTAGTTCGCCCTTGGAACACTAGGGCTCGCCAAGTACACTAGGTGATTGTCCAAGTGCTCTCTTGTCCTCCCTTTGTTCCAGTAGCTCACTAAATGGGGATGGTAATAGGGCGATTGGAGGGGAGAAGGGCGACACACCGACCAACTTGGCGAGCTGCCATTTAGCCCACCCTTTGGTCCAGTCGCTAGGCCAAAGAGGTAGTCCACTAGGCAACTATAGGGCATAAGGGCGACTAGCCCAATCCCTTGGGCGATCAAAAGCCCATCGCCAAACATCCCCTCTAGGAACTAGGCCTCTATCACCCTATCATGGTAGCCTAGGCCCTTGCTTGCACCCTAGGCTTTCACCATGATCCATTTATGTTTTAAAACAATCCACACATCCACCTGAAGTCATGCTAACCCAAACGTCAAGTCTCTAGTTCATCCTATCATTTCCTGAGTCGGTACAACTGTGAGGGTCAAAGGCATTGAGTCCTAGACTCCTCCTTTAGAGTCAGTCCCCGTAGTAAGGGAATTTTTGGAAGTCTTTCCCAATGACTTACCTGGAATCCGTCTTGAAAGGAAAATAGACTTCGGGATTGATCTTTTGCCAGATACACAACCCATTTCAATTACTCCTTACTGGATGGTTCTAGCCAAATTAAAGGAATTGAAGGAACAACTTAAGGATTTGCTAGATAAGGGTTTTATTCAACCAAGCATATCTCCATGGGGTGCCCCGGGATTGTTTGGGAAGAAGAAAGATGGTTCACTTCGGATGTGTATAGATTACTGCCAATTGAACAAAGTCACTATAAAGAATAAGTACCCACTCCCTAGGATTGAGGATTTGTTTGATCAACTCCAAAGGGCGAGTTACATTTCAAAGATTGACTTAAGGTCGGGTTAACACCAACTTAGGGTTAGAGGGGTTGAAATTCTTAAGACGGCTTTTCGTACAAGATATGGTCACTATGAATTCCTAGTTTTGTCTTTCGGTCAAACAAATTCCCCGGCGGCGTTCATGGATCTTATGGATTTGATATTTAGGCAATATCTTGATTTGTTTGTGATCGTCTTTATTGACAATATTTTGATCTACACAAAGAGTGAAGGTGATCATATGCAACATTTGAGGTTAGTGTTGCACGTCCTCCAGTACCACCAATTATATGCTTAATTTAGCAAGTGCGGGTTTTGGCTAAGGTCGGTTGCTTTTCTTGGTCACATTGTTTCGAGTATGGGTATATAAGTTGATCTGAAAAAATGGATACGGTAAAGAATTGGCCTAGACCCTAAGTCCTACCGGTATTTAAAATTTTTTGGGTTTGGCCAGGTATTATAGGAGATTTATGGAGGGCTTGTCATCTATTGCTTCTCCATTAACGACCTTGACCCAAAAGAAGCCCAAATTTGAGTGGACGGGGGCTTGTGAAAAGAGCTTCCAAGATTTGAAGGATAGACTCACCTCCGCTTCGGTATTGACCTTTCCAGGAGGTACCGATGGATTCGTTGTTTATTGTGATGCTCCGAGGATAGGGTTGGGGTGTGTTCTCATGTAACACGGTAAAGTAATTGCCTATGCTACACGTCAACTTAAGATGCATGAAAAGAATTACCCGATGCATGATCTAGAACTAGCGGTGATAGATTTTTGCCTTGAAAATATGGGGACACTAACTCTATGGGGTGCATGTAGATGTGTTTACCGACCACAAAAGTCTTCAATATGTGTTTAGCTAAAAGACTTGAATCTCCGACAAAGAAGGTGGTTAGAACTTTTGAAGGATTATGATATGTCCTTTACCACCCTGACAAGGCTAATGTGGTTGCAGATGCCCTAAGTAGATTGTGCATGGGTAGTGTGGCTCATGTAGAAGATGAGAAGAAGGAATTGGTTCGCGATGTGCATAGGTTGGCCCGGTTAGGTGTCCAACTAGTGGATTCCACCAAGGGTGGATTCATAGTTCGTCATAGATCTGAATCGTCCTTCGTTGTTGATGTGAAGTCTAAGCAACACCTTGATCCTATGTTAATGGAGTTGAAATAGTCGGTTCTCAACAAGGTCATTGAGGCTTTCTCCCAAAAGGGAAGATAGGGTGCTTAGGTACCAAGGTAGATTATGTCTTCCGGATGTTAATGGATTAAGGGAGAAAATTTTAGAATAGGCTCATGGTTTGCGGTATTCTATTGATCCGGGAGCCAGCAAGATGTACCGTGATCTATCCAAATTGTCAACAAGTCAAGGCCGAACACCAAAAACTCGAAGGTTTGTCCCAATATATAAAAATTCCTACTTGGAAGTGGGAGGATGTTTATATGGACTTTGTGGTGGGGTTGCCTCGTACTCGAAGGCAACATGATTCTATTTGGGTCATTATTGATACGTTGACTAAATCAGCCCACTTTATTCCGGTTAAGACATTATTTTCAGCAGAAGACTATGTCAAGTTGTACATAAATGAAATTATGAAGTTTCATGGGTTCCCTTATCTATCATATCAGATCGAGGTGCCTAATTTACTTCACATTTTTGGAAGGCATTCCAAAAAGGGCTCGATACCAATGTTAAGCTTAGTACCGCATTCCACCCTCAAACGAATGGTCAAGCAGAACGCACCATTCAAACCTTAGAGGACATATTGAGGGAATGTGTGATAGATTTCAAGGGTAGTTGGGACGATCATCTTCCTTTGATAGAATTTGCCTACAACAATAGTTACCAGTCATGCATTACCATGGCTATGTTTGAAGCACTTTATGGTAGAAGGTGTAGGTCACCGGTGGGTTGGTTTGAAGTAGGTGAGTTTTCTCTAATAGGCCCTGATGAGTCCCAAAATTGGACTCATTTAGGTCTTTATTTTAATAGAAATAGTGTCCTTGAATCCTTGTTTTATCTCAATACCTGATTAAAATGCTGAAGTTTCAGGTATTTGAAGTTTTAGTGGAAGCATAGACACTTAGGCACAAAACGGAGCAAACAGGGTTGAAAATAACAAGAAATGGAATCCTGCGGATCATCGAGTTCAACTTGACGAGTCGCCGAAACGACATGAAACTCCCTTCGTTCCAATACGCGATGCCTTGAAGGAAGTGGATCAAAAGACGAGGAAAAGAGCAGTCAGCGAGTCACCGATCAGTTCCATGAAGCAGTCCAGTACCGCCCAATGATCTAGAATGCGAGGATGCTTAAGGCAAGACACTGAAGGCGATGAGCCGACAAAAAGGCAAATCGTCGAGTTCATCGGCGATCTCGACTAATGTCACCGACTAATCCTCTGCAGCACAATCTATGAAAACTATAAATATTAGTTAGAATTGTAGTCTTAGTGTGGAACAATTATTATTATTATTTTCACTTTGGAACATACTTTAGCTGATATTTTTCTCTCCAGTTTGGAGAGGGTTTTGTGGAGACTTGAAGAAAGGAGTTCTTCTTCCCCAAGTTGGAAGTGGGTCTTCTCTATTCATTTTCCTTTGCTTAATTTAAGGTTTAATTTCTTATACCCAATTTATTTCATTATCATGTTAGGTATAATTTCTTATTTCTTGATGAGTGGCTAAAAACCCCCATTCTTGGGGTGTGATTTAGCAAATATGGGTTGATATTTTTGTTGGGTCTTCCTTGCTGATAAGTTAGATGTATTTTAATGGTGATTTCCCCTAGTGGTTGTGGTTTAATCTAAAGGGTTTGTAGTTGCAAATACAAAGCCACCCATGTGTTTTCGACTTGCTCGAGAGGGAGGTCGCAAAACCAAAACCACTAGACTGATGGCTTAAGGAGTGGGTCGACATGAGGTTCAGCCCGAGAGGGTGAGCCCTAGTCCCATATCGTAACACTTAGCTCGAGAGATTGAGTGGGGTAAGGCGTAGGCTGGTCTTCCTACGGTAAATGGGTGTCCGAGAGGAAAGCATTTGAAACAGGGTAAGTTGCCCGAGAGGGACCTTATTTCCATTTAAAGCTTAGCCTAGTCACTATTATTTTGCAAATTTCCTATCGAAAGCATGTACCCAACAATTTATCTCAACTTATATTGCGATCACATCTCAAAAACCTTTCCTCATACTTGATTTTCTTGTTTATTTTGTTATTTCAATTTTTGTTACAAAACCCCCTTTGATATTTGACACTTTTGTGTCGCCCCCTTTAATCTACAATATCTTTTATCTACGACTAGTTAGAATGTAAATTCTATTTTGCAATCAATTCTCAAAACCACTCCCTTGGGACACGACCCTAACCCTTGGTTGGGTTAATATATTATCGAGGTTCGTAGACACTCATACCATAGGATATTGTCATTGGTCATGATAAACATCAAAATGACGGTACTGCGGAGGAGTGGTGTTATTTGAAAGTTTTTAGATTTGTAGAATTTTTTTTCTTCATCTTAATCGTAGTTTACTAACTTAACTTGTAGTTTTGTTTCCTTGTCTTTATGTAAGTAGAGGAAGTGAGTATGGTGAGTAGCACTCGGGAGCTAATGGAGTTTCTTCCATTAGAGATAATGATATTTCGGGAGCGTATCCTCACCTTCAAGCAATTGGAGGGTGAACGGATCCACAAGTTATGGGAAAGGTTTAATGAACTGATCAATCAATTCCCAAATCATGACATTCCCGACATAGCTCTTCTTAACTGTTTCTACAGAAGTCTTGGTCCTAAAACAAGAGGTTGGTTGACCAACTCATTCCGGGAGGCATTGTGAAACAACCATATGTGATATCAGTTCAACTGCTTAATCAAATGGTTAAAACGAACCAAGAAGTAGAAAAGGACTTCATGTTGGCCGCCCTAATGTCTCAGATGGATGAGTTGGCTAAAAAGATGGCGAAGATTGAAATCCAGTGTAAAAAGAAGGATAAATACATCCCTCCTCACGAGCAAAGAAGTCTCAAGGATAATGAGGTTAAACGCCTTGAGGGAATGCTCTCAATCATTCTCCACAAGGTGACTGAGCAAGATAGAGAGCAGAAAGGAATGAAGGAAGACATTGAAAGACGGAAGTGGATGATTTAGTTTCATTCCAGAGTTGTCCAGCTGCTTGAGAACCTCATGGGCTATGCGTTGCATGATCTCTACCCGCAACAAAATAGGGGGTTGCCTAGTAATACCATGGCTAACCACAAAAATGAAGTTTAAGTGTTGACTTGTGTTGTGCCACGACGTTAACTAAGGCGCTCTTTGAGAGGCAACCCAAAACCTTTACGAGCTTTAGTTTTATTCTGGAAATAATGTTGTATTAATTTCGTAGGAGAAAACGTGGAGAATGATTGAAAAATGTGGATTGGTAATTGGTGGTCCCATTGGTGAGTAACCAAACTATTCGGCGACTTCGATCTAGACCACCAGCAGACTCAAGATCCAAGCTACAGTCTGTAACAATCGGCGGCGAGGGAAATCACTTAGCGTAATGTTGAATCATTCAGCCGTACAAACTAATATCGCCGAATGAGCAACAACCAGACAGTTTTTAAAGGCTAATAGTTTGAAAAATGGAAAAATGTTCATTTTCGACTCAATTTTACTGTCGAAAAAGTAAGTAATTTTTATTATCTGTACACTCCTGGTATTTTAGTTGTCGATTAGTGCTAAAGCGTGGGATTACATTGCTTCCTAGCATTTCAACACAGTTCAAGCAGCATAAAAGGTTGGTTTCTCCCAAATCCAGAAACTACTAAAATTTTGTTCTCTTATTAAATTAAAACTAGTTGGGTTGACATGTGCTAGGCCTCTCTCTAATAAACCTATCTTATCTAAATGCCAGATTCGATCTGAGAATCGTGCCTAATTGATCTCGATTTTTGAAATCCCTCTTTCCCTGTACATGAAATGGTTTAAGCTTTGGGTGGATGAATGTCATGGGTCTTAATTTAATTTCATTATTGCAACTGTTAATTGTATTTTGGGAATTTGCGAGGTCGAATTCGAATTGAAGGAAGGCACGTTAGGTTGTTTAGCGAACTGGGTTGGGTTCGTCAAACAACTAGGTGGCTTACCTAAAGTGGCTTCGATCGCCCTCTGTCTGCATTCCTGAATCTTCATTGCACTGCAACTTTCAGCGAACGAACCTTTGATCGCCGATAGTAGTCGGCAATTCGTGAATGGAACTTTTTCATCGCCGACTAGTGAAAGCTATTAGGGAAAAATCGTAGGCGCGCTCAACCCGAATTGCCAAAGAGATTTGGCGATTCGCCGACGAGTTTGGCGCATCTGTCTGCCACTAAAGATCTGTACCACTGATTTACTTATTTCTAACTTACTCCTTATTGACTACGGACATGGCCAGACCCAAAGTTACAAAAAGCAGCAAGCCAACTCAAAGCAAGAAAAAAGGGATAACAATCAACGATGATGTAGCTGCATCCAAAAGCAATGTTGCGAAACTTTCCAGTGCGAGCAAAAAAGGCAAGGACAAGGACAAAATCGTTGAGCTATCAGATGCAAGCTCCGATAGCATGGGTTTTTACACCAATGACCCAACAACATATTATAGTGAGAGTATGAGTTCAGATAAAGACGAACTGATAGAGGCACAAAGGAATGAGCTACGATCCAAACAACTTAATGATCCATCGCGGATCAGAAATCCTTGATTCACTGCTCAGACTCCTCCAGCTCCAGAACAAGCAATAATACTAGCACCTCCAGTACAAGCCCCCTCTCCCCCCCGCCTAGATCATCGAATAGATTAAAGTCTGATGCACTAAGAATGATCATTGAAGAAAAATAGTTGTCCATAAATGGGGTGATCGATAGGTATCCTGAGATAATGGAGTGGCTGAAATATCACAAATTTCAAGTTTTCACAAAACCACATGGTTCTTATATGCCAAGCTAGGTAAGAGAGTTTTATAGGGCATACAATGCATTGGTACCTTAGCGGAATAGACTAGTCGCGTCTTTCATAGCAGTTGGCTATGTGGTGGTCAGAGGAAGGAAGGTAGTTTGTGACAGTGAGGCTATCAATATAGCCTTGTGTATGTCCAATAAGATTAATGGTCACTGTCAGCACTTGATCAGAACAAAGCAGTTGGATGCGATGAAACAGTGGTTGGTCCCGCTAATCTCAAATAACAATACTCTGAAATGGCTAGCAGAAGGAATCCCAATCGAAAAGAAAGATCTGAACGTAGCTGCAAGATACTGGTTCTGGTTTATCAACAGCTCCATTATGCCATCACAGAATGAATCAATTCTTCGCCCCGCTAAAGCAACATGTCTTGGGTGCATCATAGAGAAAACAAGGATAAATCTGGGAAAGATTATTGCTTCCAAAATCCATATGTGTGCCAAGCAAAGCTAGACATTTCTCCCTTTTACGGTATTAATTACTGCATTGTGCATAAATGCTCGAGTACCTCTGGATGCCAAGAAGGATGTAGAAGTGATCCCCACAACCCTGACCAATATCCAAAAGATCGAAGCTGAATATCTTAAGGATCAAGCCAAAAAGAAGCAGACTGAAGTGGCGACCACTAGATCTACACCTATAAAAGCACTTCTGCTCACTCCAGCTCTTGGACCTTCAGGTATATCCATTACCACTGCTACTTCCACTAACACTTCAGGTTTCTCTGCTGCTATTTCCAGGCCCCCACTCACCCACAGTTTCCTACTTCGGATGGGACAACTGGCCCTTTCTGCCGATCATCAGGCTGCTTGTTTAGGAGCCGCTGTTCGGGGCATGATCCAGACGGCCCTAACTAATGCTGTGACACCTCTAAACACTACCATTGAAGCCTTAGCAGCCAGGATAGCAGTGTGTGAGCACAAGCAAGTGTCCACTAGTGAGATAAGATTTTTAAAAGCTGGCATTGCTGAACTGCGAGAAGATATGAATAACTTAAAGGCAGGCCACTCATGTGTCTTTGTTCTTTGGGACAGTGGAAATTCCAGCCATGCCTGAGAGGCCTCAGACTTCTATTGGATATGTGGATAGAGCGGAGCAGACAGAAGATTCTGGAGTAGAAGCAGAGAATGATGAAGAGGTGTTCGAGGGAGCTATAGCAAACGACATAGTAGAGACTGAGGAAATCATGATAGATGCTGCTGTGCAGGATTCCTTGGCCAAAGCCCCGACTGTGGGATTCAGTGGCGCCGGTTCTTCTGGAGGTTACCCCAACATTGAACTCCAGACATATGAGTCGATCAAGTAGCCAAGATCACCTCTTTATTTCCCTCTCTGTCTTTCTTTACTCTACCTTTCAGATTCTTTGTTATTTCCATTTGAGGAAAAATGCTTTTATTTGTAGTGGGGTGAGGCGCACCTTTGTGTGTTATTTGGATATTTGGGCTCTCTACTTTAATTTGTGTTTTAAATACTGCATTTTTGTGGATACTTGAGCTTATGGCTCCAGTTGTTTTACTTGCAAAATAAGTTTGATCCTTTCGATAAAACTTTTTGCCACCTCTTGTGTTGAAAGTGGTTGTTCTTTTGCAAAAATTTAAGTCTCAGTTTTGATCAATACCGATGACTTGAATAGTGCTTTCAATTGAACAAACATGAATGCAAGACTACGACGAGGCCAAATGAATTTACATAGACAATATATGCACTCCTTGCATCTCGTTGTGACTAGCCATTTATAAAATTGATTCTCTTGTGATGACCATTGCACACTAGCAAACGTGTGTAGTCTTACTTAACTGAAGTATCGATGCCTTGTGTGTTTAGCTTACTTTGAACCTTGCATGAATAAACCTAGAATCTGCCCTGTTAGTCTGATTGATTTAGAAATATGTCCTCTTGAAATGATCTTAGGCAATTTTAAAGAGTGTGAGTCAATTTGACATATACCTCTTTTTGTGAGCTACCTGTGAGAGTGTGAAATTCTTTTGAACACCTTTGAGCGTTACCTTTTTTTGGAAGAACTTTGATAAACCCTAGACCTTACTTGATCCACTACCTATAATCCTCTTGATTTGTGATTTAGTGAATAGCCAACTTAGGATAGGGGTGTGGTGAAAAGGAAAAGGAGAAGTCAAGAAGTGCTATAAGAAGTCCCCCTTTACCCATGTTGCCGAGCAATGGAGCCCTCCAAAAAAAAGATTGAAAAAGAAATTTGTGGAATAAAGTACAAAGGATATTGGGGTTCCAAGCAACTCATGGGGAGTGAATAAAAGGATGACTTAAAAGCACTAGAAAAAGAAGTGATAAAGGAAAAGAACGAAATACCTTGAGAATGCCACAACTCATAAGGAAAAAGTCACTGAGCCTAAATGACCAAATATTTGCACTCTGCCCCATTACAAGCCTTAGAAAGACCTTTTTGATCTTGAGTAAGCTGGATCGAAAGTCAATTGGAAAATAAGGGCAAGCCTATGGGTGAAAACATGCATTATGTTCCTCCTTTTGAGTGTGGGCATTGTATCTGATTCCTGATCTTAAATTGACTCATATCTGTGTGTGAACAAGGAATCATTATTTGTGCGAGGGCATTTAGATGTTTTTGTTGAGCTTGAACTTGCACAAGTAGCATGTATTGCGAACATGAGAATCTTTGGTAATGGTGTTTCACAATTTGAATCTTTGAGTACACAAGTAATCCTTGCATAAGTAAATTGAGCCTTGTTGTGTGCATTCATGATTTAGTCTTGTGTAGCACTGTTTGAGTCACCCTATTTGAACTGCTGAACTTGAGTTTTCTTGAGGACAAGCAAAAGTTTAAGTTGGGGGTGTTGATGAGTCCACAAATTGGACTCATTTAGGGCTTTATTTAAAAAGAAATAGTGTCCTTGAATACTTGTTTTATCTCAATACCTGATTAAAATGTTGAAGTTTCAGGTATTTGATGTTTTAGTGGAAGCATAGACACTTAGGCGCAAAACGGAGCAAATAGGGCTGAAAAGAACAAGAAATGGAATCCTGCGGATCGCCGAGTTCAACTTGGCAAGTCGCTGAAATGACATGAAACACCCTTCATTCCAGTATGCGAAGCCTTGAAGAAAGTGGATCAAAAGGCTAGGAAAAGAGCAATCGGCGAGTCGTCGATCAATTCCGCGAAGCAGTACTGTACCACCTAATGATCCAGAATGCGAGGATGCTAAAGGCAAGAAACTGAAGGCGATGAGCTGACCAAAATGCAGATCGCCGACCAATCCTCCGCAACACAATCTGTGAAAATTATAAATACTAGTTAAAATTATAGTCTTAGTGTGGAACAATTATTATTATTATTTTCACTTTAGAACATACTTTTCAGATATTTTTCTCTCAAGTTTGGAGAAGGTTTTGTGGAGGCTTGAAGAAAGGAGTTCTTCTTCCCCAAGTTGTAAGTGGCTCTTCTCTATTCATTTTCCTTTGCTTAATTTAATGTTTAATTTCTCATACCCAGTTGAGTTCATTATCATGTTAGGTATAATTTCTTATTTCTTTATGAGTGGCTAAAAACCCCATTCTTGGGGTGTGATTTGGCAAATATGGGTTGATATTCTTGTTGGGTCTTGATTGCTGATAGGTTAGATGTATTTTAATGGTGATTTCACCTAGTGATTGTGGTTTAATCTAAAGGGTTTGTAGTTGCAAATACAAAGCCACCCATGTGTTTCCGGCTTGCCCGAGAAGGAGGTCACAAAACCAAAACCACTAGACTGATGGCTTAGTGAGTGGGTCGACATGAGGTTCAGCCGCAGTGGGTGTGCCCTAGTCCCATATCCTAACACTCAACTCAAGAGAGTGAGTGGGGTAAGGCGTAGGCTGGTCTTCATGCGGCAAATGGGTGTTCGAGAGGAACGCATTTGAAACCAGGTATGTTACCCGAAAGGGAACTTATTTTCATTTAAATCTTAGCCTAGTCACTATTATTTTGCAAATTTCCTATTAAAAGCATGTACCCAACAATTTATCTCAACTTATTTTGCGGTCACATCCCAAGAACCTTTCCCCATATTTGATTTTCTTGTTTATTTTGCTATTTCAGTACTTGTTACAAAACCCCCTTTGATATTTGACACTTTTGTGTTGCCCCCTTTAATTTACAATGTCTTTTATGACAAATGTCTTTAACTACGACTAGTTAGAATGTAAATTCTATTTTTCTATGAATTATCAAATCCTCTCCCTTGGGACACGACCCCAACCCTTGGTTAGGTTACTATATTATCGATGATCATAGACACTCATACAGTAGGAGAGTGTTGTTGGTCACGATAAGCATCGGGCCCCAAATTAATTTATGACGCCATTGAAAAAGTCTGGCTTATTAGGAAAAGGTTGGAAACGGCTCATAGTCGGCAAAAATCTTATGCCGATAATAGGAGGGAATTGGAGTTTAAAATTTGTGATTGGGTCTACATGAAGATTTCACCTATGAAAGATGCTATGAGGTTTAGCAAAAAGGGAAAGTTAATTCCCCGATATGTGGGCCCGTACCAAATCTTGAAATGTGTCAGGAAAGTAGTCTATGAATTAGAGTTACCAAATGAATGGCCCTGATTCACTCGGTGTTACATGTTTCCATGCTCAAAGAAGTGCATAGGTGATCTGGTGTCCATCATTCCTTTAGAGGGATTAGGAGTTGATGAAAACTTTTCCTATGAAGAGGTTCCGGTTGAGATTTTTGACCGGCAAGTGAAGAAGATAAGGAACAAATAAGTAGCTTCCGTTAAGGTTCTATTGAGGAACCACCTAGTTGAGGGTGCTACATGGGAGGCCAAGGCCGATATGAAGTCCCGTTACCCTCTTCTATTTTTCTCTACTCCTATCCAAACTTGAGGTAAGAAATTTCTCTTGAGTTCTTAGTATTTTTGGGAGTCTTGTGTAATGTTTTAGTCTTGCATGATTTCCTTGTATAGGCATGTTCTAGATGAAATTCATGTTTAGTGTAAATTGAGCTTTCATGAATTATATGTTTTCCATGATGAATTGCATTGTGTATGATGTTGAAATATGTGACTTCATGAGATGAGTTGTTGAACATGTTTAGATATGTTGTGATGAAATGACTTGTTGGCTTAATATTGTTGTGATTGAGCTTGCTTTTGTTGGAGAAGGTAGTTCCTCCCATATTTGTCTGAAATGAAAATTTTGGTGAATCATGAAGTTGTGGATGTAGTTCCTACATCTTGTTGTTGCATTGAGTTTATGATGTTTCCTCCAATGATTTGTACCTTTTGTGATGTCTAGTTTTAAGTCTTTATACCTTTAATACTTTTAAAGTGTCATTTGGGGATGAATGTTCCTAAGGGGGGAGATAATGTAACAACCCAGAAAATCAATAGGCTAAACTAGAGCATCAGCGTGTGGGTTGGTATAACTTTAAGTTGGTGTCTAGGTTAAGTTAGGATTAATGGGTGTGTTTATGTAGCTTCCGGAGATGTTTAAGACCTAGCTAAAGCTAAAATGAGGAAGGTAAACATCTAGGATGAAGGTAAGGACCTAAACTATTAGGGAGGGGGGAATGAGAATCTTGTTTTCTCTTTGGACAGGTTGGCGATTGGCAGCATGGTCACCCAAGGCACTTGGCGATGCCCCAAAGTGCACTTGGTCGCCTAGAGTGTTCTCCCTCCTAGCCTATGCTACTAGACAAATGGGTGAGATGGATTGAGGGTCGCCTAACAGACCTCCCCATCGCCTAAGTGAGCTGCCCACTTTGGGAACTTACCGGAAATATGGGCGAGCTTAAGGGTCATTAGGTGAGTCACCTGAGTGACTTGGCGAGCCAAGGGTGCCAAGGGTCGAGCTCAAGCGAGCCAAGCATAAAAATTGAAGTTTAAGTAAGGGCTTTTAAGTAATCTTTCCTAAACTTGAACCAATACTTTACCACTCCTTTCCTAACAAATATATATACTTTTTAAGGTCAAATTCCTTCAATTTAGTTACTCCCAATTAATAAAAGAAGAAACCCAAGAACATTATCCTTCTCTCAAAAATCCTCACTCTAGACTCAAGAGGAAGAATAAGACATTGGAGCTAGGGTTTCTAGGTTCTTCCCCAAAATTCTTGGAGTTCCTTAGACAAGGTATGGTTGCTTTTCATCCTTGGGTATCTATCGCCCAAGGAGTCCCTTCAACTATGTTTTCAAGATATCAAAATCCCCTAATTTCTAGGGTTTTCATTCTATAACATGGGTCTTCTTTCCAAAACATTTTCATTGCTTAATTACGATTGTTTATAGTTGTTTATGATGAATTATGGATATATTGATGGAGAATTGATATTTATGATGAGAATTTCCCAATGACCCATGTGTTCCCCATATTAAAAGATCTTGAATTGATATTATGGGTTGGATGATATTATGAATGTGTCAATTGAATACGTTTATATTGATCTAGCTATTGAATCATGAATTCCTTTTATATTATGTAGTAATTGTATATATTTGGGTTGATCGTGAGTTCAAGACCCTTGAAGGGAAAAGGTATGAAGGTTATGCCTCTTTATTGGAATTATGCATGAGATTATGACGTACTTAGATAGTAATGATCCTATATCTATAGTGTTTATGTGGTGTTGATGGAAAGATCCTTCATCCATATTCTCATACAATTGATTATGTATGAAGTATGCATGTATGTTTATGGTAAGCTTGTAGTGTTCTTGAAAGGACCTTCTCATGATCACACTACTATTGCAATGTGAAAGGCTTACTCACATGCTAATGTTTCTAAATGTGAAAGGAGCATTCTCACTTAAAGAAACCTATGAGCTATTATGATGATATGTTGGCATGAGTGCCTATTGTATTATTTATTAAAATTTAACTTAAAGTAAAGACTAATCATGACTTTTAAAGGGAGTCACGCATAGCACTGAGTGGATAGGAGTATGAGATGGGCTCCTTCATGCTAGTAGTTGGGTTCACATTACGGTGTCTCATGAGATGGAAACCCGCACGTTAGTAGTATAAGGTTTCCAGAAGCAATCTCCCTATCCCTTAACTATGTTCCCACATAGGTCTTAGATAGTTGATCCACCTAAATAGCTAGAATGTACGTTCTACCTTAGGCAAGTAGAACACCTCTTTTCGGTGTAGGGATAGAACACTAGATTTAATGTACCTCACATTGTCTATGTCGGTTAATGCAATCTTTCCCTAAAGGTTAATGAATGATATTTAGTAAGGACATGGACTTTAACTAGGACTTCCTAAGGGGTACTACTTGGTGTGAGTGGGGGTATGGGACTTCACTTGTACATTGCAAAAGTAGACTCTAAGAGGGGTTTTGGAAAGGTTCTCTTATGATTATGATGACTTATGAACTATGTATGAAATGGTATGTATGAATGTTATAAATGTGAATGTCTTCACTTTTATGTATGTTGGTTATGACTATGGTAAGATGAAGTATGTATGTTGTTGGCGGCCTAAAGGTGATACTTGGCATTCGGTAGGGTTATGGGATCTTACCTTTGCATTGCACTAGTGTTGCTTTGGGTTGCTTATATGCTTGGGTTGGCTTATGTATCTTCATAAATGTGCATATTGGTTTTAAAACGTGATAAAAACATGATTTCAACTAAAATGTCCCCTTTTTTTTGCATGTTTTAAGGATTTTATGCATGGCATCCATACTTAGTACAATTAATTATGCTAACCCATATTTTCTACTTTACTATGAGTGTAGGTTTCGGTCATTGATACTTAGCACTTTCTTCAAGGTGAAGCTTGGGTCGACTGTTCCTCCGACTTGGTGAGTCCTCATGTTCGAGGACAAGTTGCCATTGATTCTAGTTTCTAGTTTACCTTCTATATTCTAGACTATTGTATTTCCCATTGTTGGGAACTTTATTGATGTAAGGGCTTTGACCCTATTTGTACTCTTATGTCTAGATGGTGATTGAGACAAGTCTAGTTTCCTAATTTCCTTAATGAAAGAAGTTGACTTCGATTGTAAAAGTATTTTAATTTTTCCGTATATTTCTATGTCGTTATGTGATGATGAATGCTATGGGATTGTATGTGACCCCTTCAGGGTCAATTACGCCGTGTTACGACGGGTGTTGTCGGGTCGTGACATCATCTATACCATAATAGCACCATTCTCAAGTAACCTCACAAGCATAGATGTGCAAAGCATGGATATCATCCCATAATACCAGCCAAGCCAAGTATCCCTTTTTGGTGATCTTAACCATAGTCTATAGGCATGGTTAAGTCTTATGTCTTTCTACCATAAGGGCCCCATACTCCTAAGTAACCTGAAGACACATTTGTGTAATGCATGAGATGCATCCCTTAATATACCCTTCACAATTAGCATAGCCTTGAAGTCATCTTAGTCATACTCACCCTCCTTTGGTATCATTATTAGTTTTACTCTAATAACTAAGGGAATCACCCACCTTTAGTCAACTATATAAAAGAAGGAAACTATGGCACAATCCTATCTCAACTCATCTCTTTAATAACGCTAAGTCATACTTGTGTAATGCTATCATAACATCCCATAATACTAATCATGCTAAGTACCAGTTTTAGGTCCTCTTACTATAAGTTCTTGGTTTGGAACCTTGTTCCTCTCTTTAACTTTAGAACACTATGATGTGTTCTCTTAAGCACATCTAAGTTCATTGTTAGGTTAAACCCAAAGAGATACTCCTTTCAGTATGTCTAAGTTCCTTACTCATATGGACCCACCCTATGAGATACTACCTTAAGCATGTCTAAGTCCATTCAGACTCTTGAACACTATGATGTACTTCATTAAGTAAGTCTTATTTCATTTATGCTTTAGAACACTATGAGATGCTTCTTTAAGCATGTCTTAGTTCATTGGATATAGAGATTGGTACTACAAACCTTAACTCAACTATGTGAAGGCTTCCATCTCATGAGACCTAACTTTGGGAGAACCCACACTCTACTACGTAAGAGTTCCCCCTTTAACTTGGATAGTCCTCACATCAACTAGGTGTGGTTCTCCTTTCTACTTGGAGCTCGAACCCTACCTTGTGTGAAACTCCATCTTATCTTTAATATCCACTTGAGGCCAAGCATACACCCCAAGATTTACTTGTTAAGCCTTGCTTAACACTCATAACTCATGGAAGAGAGTCCTTGACAACCAATCCATGTTCAAGTGATTCTTTCACTTCATACTTTCAAGCATTCATAAGGTAGGTTAGGTGAGTATAGGCCTTTCACCATAATCGAACCTAATAGACTTATATTCTCTTTTAGACTTTACTCTCAAAGCCTTTACATCAGTAGTTGATCAAATTAGCTTCACCCTAAAGCCCTAGCTATCATGATCACAACCTCACTATCAAGGTTTCTTTCTTAATTTATTCTTTATACCTAGATTTTAAGGTATTTTGATCACATATTTCATTACTAGGTGATTCTAGTCTTAATTGATCCTAAATGTTCAATTCTAACTTCAAAAGTCAAGCTCAATCATATTCAACAAGGTCTAGTTCAATTCATAATTATATGATCCTAACTTTGATCAATTACTACAGATGACATTGATTTAAGAAGGTTACTCATGAACCTTCAATTTCACCTCTAATGGCATAAACCCACAAAACATGTAACTCATCAATAAAACTAGGGTTAATCATAGAATTCACATGATTTCATCATAATATCACAATTCAATGCTAAATTAACCATAAATAAGTATTACCGAACCCTTTGTAATCATACCCAACTATACCCACACATTGGAAGTAACCCTAGCTTAGATTGGGGTTCTTCTTCACAAATTAGGTGAAATCCTATGGGACTCTATTGGAAGATGAACCCATATATGAACAACTAAACATACCTTAATCAATGCCCTAACACAAGCCTTTAGCGATGGAACCTTTGTTCTTGACCTTAGCTTCACCTCTAGCTTCTTCTTCAATAGAGGTCTTTCTAGAGAGAAATATCTGAGATATGAGTGATTTGGTGTTTTGATTTGGGTCTTGTGTAAATTAACTTAAAATACCCTAAATAGGTGAATAAAAAACATATAAAATGATCCCATTAATTAACTAAAGGTTTGAAAATTACCTAAGTGCCCCCGATTAGGCAGCCCCTTCCCAGGGGCCACGCCCCTCCTCACGAGCCGTCAAGGGCACCACAGCCCGTAGTTGTGCCCATGGTCCCTTGACCAGTAGGTCCCCTTAATAAGCTGTAACGAACCTAAAAATGAATAACTAAAACTAGAGCCTAGCATATATGTGTTTGAGATGGTGTGAGGTTTGAGTGATGTTTCATGTTGTGGAATGTTGTCTTGAGCCGTGGTTGAGGGGTTTTGGGGTCAAACATCAAGGTACGACTCCCCAAGGACCAACTTCTTGGTCCTTGAGGAGGACCCTAAGTCTAACACCGAAGACCCCTTGAAACTAGAAACTTGTCAAAAGTAGGGTGACCTACCGAAGGGGTCGATGCCCCGTGGATGGCCTCCGTAGGTCATGGCCTCCAAATGCACCTCTCTGAACTAGATGACAGAGGGACAGTATGGTCCGTGACCCAATCCATGGTCCGTGGATGGGGGTTTCGTGAATGGGTTCAGTTTTCTGTCTTAAGTCAGCCAATCTAAGGGTGGTTTGGTAAATTACTCACTTGGATAGTTAAGTGTATAGACGGTTATTTTAAGTTTTATTAAGGTATTTTAAGAGTATTAAAAGTGTTGAACTCTATTTTATAATCCATTATTTCAAAACCCCAAATAAAAACTTCCCTTCCCCTCCAAAAGTCTCTTTTGAAACCTCCATAGAAGGTGAAAACTTCAAGCTTCCAAGGTCAATTTCTTCAAGGATTTTGAAGGGAATTTTGCCGGAAATAATAGCATGGTATGGTAGTCTTGATCCTTGTCTAACTTTTAATTCAAGGAGCCTACTCAAAGGTGATTTCAAAGTATGAAAAATATAGAGTTTTTCTCGATGTCATGGGTTCTTTCATCAAACTTTTTCAAATGGTTTCTAATGACAAATTCTGATTGTATTAGTGTTTAATCGATGATTTAAGATGAAAATACTTTACGAACCCATGAATTCTCTAAATTCCTAAACTGTTCCTTATTAAATGGGTTGTTGATCATGAATGAATGTTGATGGATTATGCCTAAACTGATTTAGATTGTTAAATTGAATCATTATACATGCCTTAATTATAGTAAATTGTTGGTGTGTTGGTGACTTTTGATCATGGCCTTGAAAGGGCAAGTTATGACCAAATTTCATGTTTAATTAGAATTGTGCTAGAGATGTTGATCCACTTGAAATGTGGAGGTGTTTAATTACTATGTATATTATGGTATTGAATTGATGGATATCTTCCTTGTACCTCTATATGTGAAGGATCTAGGTGTGATCATGAAATAAAGTATGTGTGTTATTTCAATGAATGTATAATGATCATATTTAGAATGAAAGTGTGTTATGATTGAATGTTATCTCTCAATTAACACCAATGAATGATGAGGCTTTATCTAAAAGGTCATTCTCACATACACACATACTCATGAATGAATAATGAATGAAGTTATATGATAATGTTAATGATGATTGGTTGATTGAAAGGCTATTCTCAATTGTACTCTAATTAATAATAATAACTTGTTGTGAAAGTTCTCTCTCACAATAAGGGGATTCTTAGGTGAAAGGCTATTCTCATATTTGTATCTATGAGCTTCCCAATGAATGAATGTTGGGTTTGAGATGGATACTCATACGTGAGTTGAGGCGGGGTATCTAGTAGCAATCTCTTATCCCATAATAATGAACAAATCTAATGAATGTCAAATACTCTATGGGGAATAATGCTAAGCATCGAGTGGATATGGATTTTCATGAATACTCATACGTGAGTTCAGGCAGGGTATTTAGTAGCAATCTCTTGAGATGGATTCTCATACGTGAGTTGAGGTGGGGGCATCTAGTAGCAATCTCGCTATCCCATAACTATGTACCCACATAGGTCTAGCTAGTTGATCCACTTAGGCTAAAGAACAATGTTCCTCTCTTAGGCAAGTAGGAATCCCTTATCCGGTGAGGGTGACCCCATGATTCCATGACTTGCTCACATGGTCTATGTCTGTTAAGGCTTACCCCCACAAAGAATGTTAATGAACTATGACTTCTTAAGAATGCACTACTTAGTGTGGATGTTGGTATGTGACACCATCTATGCATTACACAAGTAGGCTTTGAGAGAGGTCATGGTGTGTTTCTTTATAATGTTAAATGAAATGAATGGGCTCTTATGATAATGTTAGTAAGAAAGTTGATCTAAAGATATAAGGAACGAAGGTGCTCTTAATGTAATGAAGTCAATGAAGAATGTTGATCATGTGCTTAAATGTAAAGATGCATGGTATACTTGGATTGTATTATGAGTTACTTCCTTGTCATGACTATTGTATATGAATGTGCCTTCTCTATGGTAACTTCAAAGGAGTACTTAGTATGAGTAGTAGTATGGGATGCTATTTGCACATTGCACAAGTATAACTTAGAGTTGTCTTAGATATTTGTCTTAATGTGATGATTTGACTCATGTAATGTTTATGTCTCTTATAGGCTTTATTGTGTAAATGTGGAAAGATTGGATGGTAAGTTTACTTTTGGTGACCTTAATGTGGTACCTTGGTGTGGATGGTGTTATGGGACGCTATCCATACATGGCACAAGGTATAGCATGAGGGTTACTTGTGGTGAAGGTTTAATGTAAAGGTAATGGGTTATGTGGATTATGTTCTAATGTGAAAAATATGACTTGCATGTTGGTTGTGACTTCTATTATGCCTCTTTTATCACTGTTCATGAAGTTTTAGTATAATGGCATATATCATGAATTTCAAACAAAGATGTCCATTTTATGCATGTTTTTGCATGGCTATCATACTTAGAACTTTATGTGCTAACCCATATTTTCTTTACCTTTATGAAGTGTAGGGATTGTCACTCAATTTGATTCTTCCTAGTGATGCTTAGAATAGAGTTTGTCCAAGACATTTTGTGTATGTCCTCATAGATTGAGGGCAAGGACTCTTAATGTTCCTAGTTCTTTCATGTTTTAAGACTATTGTTAAGACTTCAATTGTAAAGGGCCGTGACCCTATTTTGTTAAAGATTGTGTCAAAGTTGACCATGTGAGATATAGACTTCCCATCGTGTTTAAATGTTTTGGAATGATATATTAGATGGTTTTTAAATAAAAAGTTTTAATTCCATACAATTTCTATTACCTATGCGATGAGTGAATGCTATGAGGCTTGTATAAGACCCCTTTGGGGTCGAGTATGCCGTGTTGCTTCCGGGGTGTAGACTAGGGTCATGACAAACATGGTATCAAAGCACAAGGTTTTGGGAATGGTTTTTAGGTTGATGTCTCACAAGCCACGTCTAGTAGAGTCTTGTTCAACGGTGTGAGTCGCGACCCATCTATGAGTGAGAGGCTATAGGACGTTAGAAAGTTACACTTCTTTTTGTGTAACTTGAAAACCTTGAAAACATCTTTGAACTTGACTCTAGGGTAAAATCTAACCTTAGTTGAAGGATCACCATACCTTATACTTGAAGAATCCCATGAAATTTAGGAAGAAACACCTTGAAATCCCCAACCCTAACTTGAACTTGACCTTGATCTACAATGGAGTTTCTAGAGAGAACTATTTAGGAGGGAAGAATTTTGATTTAAGAGATTAAATCTAAATGAGTGTTTCAATGTTTTAATACTCTTAAAATACATTAAAACAGTTAAAATAATCATCCATATATTACTTAGGACCTTGGGAGAATTTACAAATTCACCTCTAGCTTGGGCGAGACTGCACCAGAAGAATATTGCCTATTCACACCCTGAACTCACGGACTATGAGTCCATTCAAGGACTGTGCTGCTGGTCCGTTGTCTGGTGCTTCAAGTTGGTTTTAGGCCTCTTGACCTATGGAAGCCATCCACAGGGAGTGGATGGACCAACGGGGTGTGAACCCCATCCGTAGGTCACAATGTTTTTGCCAACTTGATGGTTTCCTTGGGGTTTACACTTAGGGTCCTCCTCAAGGACCCTTAGGATGGTCCTTGGGGAGTTGTACCTTGACATCTAACCGTTAAACACCTCAACCATGGCTCAGGACAACATTAAACCACATCAAAACTCATGGTTAACACAAACGCAGACACGTTAGACTCTAGTTTCACTAGTTCATTTTTAGGATCGTTACAAGTTTTGACCCCTAAATATTACCAAATTTCGTTTTAATCTAATTGGATAAGGAAAAGACCAAAATACCTCTCATATTTTTGGGTAACTTTCCTTAACTAGACAACTCGACTTCATACGAGCATATCTCCCTCATACAAGCTAGAAATTTAGAAAAATCGATGGCATTGGAAAGAGGATTGCAAGAGCTTTATTTATGATATCTTATGGGTCACCTAACTCATCTGGTAACGAAAGTTATGGTTGTTTGAATTTGACCCAAAACTCATACTTAGCATAATTTGCCAAAATTTTCAAACTTACTCTTTCCAAAAATAGCTCTTTCTAATTCTAGTTCTTTCTAAGGTTGGATGTTACACATATGCATATTCATGTATGAGTTCTCTACGATGATTGTTGATAGTTCTTGTGTTTGTGTGTTGCTTGACGACAACCAAATATTTTACATTGGGGGTGTTGATATGCCAGCATTTTAGAACATATTTGATGCTTTTATTTAGGATATTTATGTAATCTTAAGTAATAACAGTGTCATTTTTAAAGTTTAACACTGTGTTAGTCAGAAAATATGCCAAGGCAGAAAGAAAGGTGAAATGGAGCTAAGTGTCAGAAAAACATCCATGATGGCAACACTGACGGACCGTTATCTCATCAATCGAACATGCAGAAAGCTCATGTGTGTGAGGAGACTTTGTTGATGATATATGACGAGTCATCAACCTCTTGATGAGCCTTCATCACTAGTGTCGCACCAACAGGAGTTAGGCACATGTTTTAGAAGTTTGTGATGGCCACTCCGTTGGCCGTCACGCTTATGAAGGGCTGTCTAGACATTCGTCAAACACGCCTCGAGAATTGCACTTTGTGTTTTTAAATTTGAATTTTATGAGAACTATAAATACTCTTCGAAGGGTTTTATTTTTGTATCGAATATATATATCGAAGAAGATGATTTCTCTTGGCTATGTTTTGAAGAAAATTTGACAGTTTTTTGAAATCCAATTGTTGGTTGTTTTCATCTCTTGGAAGTTTCTATATCTCGATATAATGCAATTATTGATTTTATTTCAATAAGCATGTGTGACTAAATTCCACATCCAAGGGTTGTGGGATCCATGACGATTTGACCTAAAATAAGGGATTTTATGGAATGAACTCTGCTTTGTTATTAGATACCTTGTTAAATTTTTGTTTACATCAATTTCTAATAAACTTTGGATCTACCCTAGGTTTGACTAGTTTGATAAAAAAAAGTTAAAACCTGGGAAAATATGTAATGAAAAATTTGCAGATTAGGACCTATCTAATAGTTCATGCTGTAGCATGATTAAATACTGGAGTTACTGTCATTGAATTAAGATAAACACTTTTAGATAAGAGAATGAAAGTTGTATACAATTGATGCGGTTGAGAAACCATTTATTGTAGTTGTGGATGATAAACTGTTAAATTAAACATTATGGAGTATAGTTCATTGATTTACATGGTGAATGCTCAACAAGTCTTGGTGAACACAGTCCTATTTAATGCTCTATAATTATCTTAAATCAAGTGTTATTGTTGAGCGCTTCTAGTTACAAATTGACTTTCAAACAATTCTAAAAACTCCTTACGTTTCCCACTTAGTTTCAAAAATAAGTACCTAATAGTTAAATAACTGCAAAAAACTTAGTTCTCGCCTTATTTCCTATGAGATTCGATCCAAACCTAGTCGAGTTCTATATTTGAAGACGACTTCTTTTTGCTCCTCAATTGAAGTGTAAATTTAGATATATCAGAATGCGCCAGAGCCTTCTAATGTTTAAGGATGTAATCAACTGACACTAGTTCGGTTCAAGTGCCATACGATTGTCTGTAGTCATATAACCAAACCAAGGGTTAGGATCGTTCCCACATGGAGTGGTTTTGAAAATTAATAGAAAAATAATATTTAGTTCTAATTTTCATAGCTATAAACATTATTGAATATAAACATACTAAATCAAGGGGGTGATGCAAGCGTCAATTATCAATGGGGTTTTTTTTTGTAGTAATTAACAACTAAAAACAACAAAAATATACGAAAATTAGATAGAGAGACGGGATTCTTGGGATGTAATAGGAATACGGGATAGACTAAATTATCGGGTACATGTATTTGATAGTAAATTGTTGAGTATTTGTGACTAGGCTCGACTATAGTGAGGGTAAACTCTCTCTCGAGCAACTTACCCGGAATCAACTCGGTTTCTCTCAAACACCCAGTTGCTGTATTAAGCACACCTCCGCCTTAGCCCATTCACTCTCTCGAGCTGAATGTGTGGGAAAAGGACATGGGTTCAATCTCTCGAGTTGAACCCATGTCGACCCAATACCACCGGCTATCAATTTAGTAGTCTTAGTTTTACGACCTATATCTCGAGCAAGAAAAAAACACTACTATGAAATCATATTTGCAACTACAATCCTATTAAGTTCATACACAACTACTAAACGAAATCCCATTTACACAATAAATAAACCATCAACAAGCAAGACCCTATAGATAATCTAACCCATATTCACAAAATCACACCCCAAGAATTGGGGTTTTAGCTAGACATGTAAAAGAGGTAAAAATCAATACAAATATCAGTTTCCATCCACTGGGTATGAAGAATTAAGTCTTATAACATGTCAAGAGTGAAGTATCTTAGAGACGCACGTCCAATTTCTTGTAGTTGAAACCCTTTAAATCTTCAAGGTCTTAGATCAAAGTCTCCAAAACACTCTAAAACTTGGACTTTCTCAAAAATGTAAGAAGTTCTATTAACAATAGTGATATGATGTTAAGCTAGAAATTTAAACAATTATTTATAGTGTTTGAAAATTTGGCTCAGCAGTGGATCACTCGGCGCAATTAGTCGGGATCGCCGATACACTCAGCGATCCGCCTTTTGGTCAATTTCATCGCCTTCTTGCTTTAACCTTCAACTTCTTCGCACTTTAAGTCGTTGGGCGATATGGTACAGCTTCGCGGAACTACTCGGCGACACGCCGACTGCTCGATTTCATCACCAACTTGATCTGTCCCTTCAGGGTTCAGCACACTGGAACAAAAGGCGATCTCCAGGACGATCGGTGACTCGCCAATTGGGATCGGCGATCCTCAAGCCTTCATTTCTTCGTTCTTTTCAGCCGCTTTGTTCCTTCTTACCAAGTAGTGTCCATGCTATGCCTCAAACTCTAAATACCTGAAAGTTAAGGGTTTTCATCAGATATTGAGACAAAATATGCATTTGAGGACACTAATTCTATCAAAATATAGCCCTAAATGAGTCCAATTTGTGGATTCATCAACACCCCAACTTAAACTTTTTCTTGTCCTCAAGTAAAACTCAAGTTTAGTAGTTCAAATAGGATGCCTCAAATAGTGCTACACAAGACTCAATCATGAATGTACATAACAAGACTCAATTTACCCATGCCAGGATCAACTGTGTACCCAAAGATTCAAGTTGTGACACACCATTACCAAAGATTCTCACGCTCGCGATCCTGCTTCAAATGCAACTTCAAGCTCAACGAAAGTATTCGAATGCCCTCACACAAAGGATGATTCCATACTCACACACAATGGTTCAATCATATAATCTTTCGGAGTCAAATGCAACGCTCACACTAAAAAAGAAGAACACTATGCACGCTTTCACCCATAGGTTTGGCTGTATTTACCAATCGACATTTGTTTTAGCTCACTCAAGATCAAAAAGATCTTGACAAGGTTTGTAATGGGGCTGGGTACAAAGGTATGGTCATTTAGGCTCAGTGACTTTCATCCTCATGAAATGTGGTTCTCCCAACACATCTTTTCCTCTTCTTTCCTCATTTTCCTTAGTACTCATAAGTCATCCCATTATTCACTCTCCATGGATTGTTCGAGAACCCCATTTCTTTTGTATTTTTCAACTTTATTCCACAACTTTACTTTTTCATTCGTTTTCTTTTTATATCTTTTTTTTGTATGGAGGGGTTCCATTTTTCTCAACATCATGTGTTAAAGGAGACTTTCTTTGCACTTCTTGACTCTCCCTTTTCTTTTCACCACACCCTCAACTTAGGGTTTTGGCCTAAGTTGGCTATTCAATCAACCACAATTCACGAGGACTAAGGGTAGTGGGTCAAGAAAGGACATATTGTCATCAAGTTTCTTCCAAAGAAAGGTAAGGTTCAAGGGGTCTTCAAGAGAGGTTCACACACTCACAAGGTAGGCCACAAAAGAGGTATATGTCAAATTGGCTCACACTCTTCGAAGTTGTCTAAGATCATATCAAGATAGCCTTACTCAGTCGACCGGACCAACGGGGAAAATTCTAGTTGTTATAATGCAAGGTTCACAATAAGCTCATCACACAAGGCATCGACACCAAAGTCAAACAAGACTCCACATTTTTTCTAGTGTGCAACGTTCATCGCAAAAGAATCAATTTGATACATGGCTAATCACAATGAGATTCAAAGAGTTCACATATTGTCTATGCAACTTAATTTGGTCTCATCGTACCCGTACATTCATGTTCGTTCAATTATGAGCACTATTCAACTCATCGGTTTTGATAAAAAATGAGACTTAAATGTGCTAAAGAACAGGGACTATCAAGTACATATGAGAGGTGGCAAAAATTTAAAATTTTTCGGAAAGCTCAAAATCATTTGCAATAAAAACAGAAGGAGCCACAAACTCAAACGTCCACGAAAAGCAGTGTATAGCATATTTTTTTATTTCAACACATAAATAACAAAAGAAATATGCAAAAATGTAGGCTTCACCCCACCACAAACAAAAATTATTTGTCCACAAATGAAAATGACATAAAATCCAAAAGTCAAAATAAAGTAAGAAAGAGAGGAAGGTAAAGAGGGGATCCCGTCTACACAGTCGCTCCATCTGTCTGGGCATCAGTGTTCGATGTGTCAGCTTGGACATGGATAATAGTCCCCGGAGCTATTTAGAAGGTTCTGCGACAAAAGAATTGCTAAAATTGACCCTAGGTCATGAGCCGCCAAAAAAGAATGTGTAGTTGTGTAGAATCCACAAGTACACGAAGGGACAGTGGGATCGCGGGGGATAAATATCTTGCTGGAACTAAGCTTTTTTCCCTCACTTCCTGTCTTGGGAGGATTCGGTTCATTTGTATCTTTCCTGAAATTTTTCGTTCTTATCTGTCGGGGTGGCCTATCTCTTCCAGCTACTTTTGTCTAGCTATATCTGCAAAGCTTCGAGAAAGAGTTAGAAAACTGTAACGACCCGAGAGCACCCCCTAGTAGTTACCGGCGTATTCGACCTCTCAGAGGTCTTATACAAACCCTTAGCATTCGTCATAACATTTATCATAGAAAAATAGCGAAAAATTTAAAACTTTTTCATAATATAACACAAGACATAAAAGTCACCTCATTAAACCTTTAATACAAAATCGGAGTACTACGTCTCAATGTAGACATCTTAAAACATGACTACAACACAAGAGGGGAGCATACCTTACAATACAAAAGAAACTACTATCTAGTACATAGAACTTAAGGAAACTCTTTAACATACAGGTCCTTGAATCTTTAAGGACACACCCGACCTTGGGAATAGTAAGCCAAACTCATCTCTTATAGGAAAGACCCTTTAGTCACCATCACCTACACTTAATGTAAAAAGATGAAGAAGAATGGTATTAGTGCAAGAATGCACTAAGTATGATAACCTTGCAAAACATGCTTTTAAAAGGACATTTAGTTGGAAACTATGCATCATGCCTTTTTAGAGAAACTTCAAGAACATTTACTACATTAGGCACAATATAAACCACATACATCATCATACACACGGAAACCATTCATAATAGCACATAGAGCCACTTATAACATTTTAGGCACATTCAATGCATACATTACATTACCTTCTTCTTTATCTTAACTCCTTTCCTCAAGCAACCCTTAGGTAATACTTGGTGCAATGTATCACCTTAAGGTTACCAAAGGTGAACTTACATATAGCCTTCATCAATCCAACCACATATATTCATAGCGTCATAAGCACACCATAAGACATAGTCTTCACATAGGAAACATCACCTAGGACAACCCCCAAGTAAAACTAGTGCAATGTGCAAGTAGCAACCCATAATACTACTCCTACCAAGTGTTCCTAGGAAGCCACCATAGACTAGGTACATCATATTCAACAAGTCATAACGTGTTCATTTAACATTAGACATAAGACCAAGTTACTTCATAACATCATATAAGGACTCATTCCTTTACTACATCATTAGTCATAACCCATTTAGTTCATATCATAGGTAAACCACCCTCACAACCCCTTCACAAGCTCACTTGTCCAATGTACACATGGAGTCCCATACCCCCACATATACTAATCAAACCCATTAAGAACTCATAAGTGTAATTCACATGCATAATACTTCATGTCTTGACATAAGTAAAGTCAACCTTAATATGCTTTCATATTAACATACATAGACCATAGTCTTCATTACATAAAGAGCCTAATCATAACCTCGCTTAGAGTCCACTTGTGCATTGCGTAAGTAGGGTCCATAGTCCTACCTACACTAAGTAACTGTTCAAGAAATCATGACTAGAGTTCATAATCTTATCTTAATTCATTTCTTAACTTTCGGGAGACATTACTATAACCGACACAGACCATGTGAGCTACATGGAATCCGGTGTTCTACTCCCAAACCGAAAAGAGAGGGTACTACTTGCCAAAGTAGGACCTACATACATAATAGCTATCTAGTGAATGCACTAAGCTAATACCTACGGGGGTACGTAGTTATGGAACAAGGAGAATGCTACTAGAAAACCTTGACTTACTAAGCGTGGAGGTTTCCATCTCATGAGACAACATCCATGTTGGGAACCCGGACTTGCTAAACGTGAAGGTTCTCTTGTGGGAAGCCAGACTTGCTAAACATAAAGCCCCCACTCTCATTTTTCGTGTTCACTCGGTCCTAAGCTCCAACTCCCTTTTTAAACACCTTTAAGCCTTTATTTAACATTAGTTCATAAAATAGGCCTTAGTGTCACGTCCCGCCACTTAGCAGTAGAATTTTGCGTCCGGATAGGGGCGGAAGGGTCTAGAGTTGTGGAGAGGTTTCCGGAAGACTCTAGAACCCTTTAGATTATTCAAGAAGGCTAGAGAATTCCCTAGAATTCTCTAGAATAACTTAGAAGGCAATGGAAGGTCCTAGATAGTTTCCAAGAAAGTCTTAGAATTCTCTAGAATGTGTAGAGAATTCTAGAAGAGGGACTAGATATTTTCTTCGAAAGCTTTAGAATTTCCTAGAATTAGTAGAAGATTCTAGGGAGGGACCAAAGTGTAAATAAGTTTAGGGACTTAGAAAGTAATTTAAAATTGTACTTTAGTCCCTAGGAGTTAGTATAAATAGGTGGTGCCATTCATTTGCAAGGCATCCAACCAAGAAAGCAAGCAACCAAGCAAGTTGTAAGCATTCTCCAAGCAATATAAAAGCCTTCTTCCAAAATTCTCTAAGTCTTCTTTTCATTCTCTTAGCGATCTAGTCTTAAAGGGCTTACTTGAGCTTACAAGATCGTGAAAGATTCATGAGTAAGTTGTCAAGTGCCGCACGGAGCATTGGTGATACTCTAAGTCCGCGACAAAGTGGTATCAGAGCGAAGGTTTGCACTAAGGGAATGGCAACTGAAGGGGACGTAAACGCCGCTAGCACCACCAACGTCCGTCCGGATGGTGGAAAGAGGAACCGCAAGGGAAAAAAGCACCAAAAGAGTAATGAGGAAATGCTGCTAGATCCCACACCAAGCGAGGCGCTAACATCTCATCCACCTTCGACCACCGAAGCAAGTGACGATGAACGTGGCGAGGAGCCTATTGACGTCACCGCTGGAGAAGAATGGGTCGCAAGGGTTGAAGTGGCAAGGTAGGCCGTGGAGATATTAGGCCGGCGTTTGAATGTGGTTGATGGCAAGTTCAAGACTCTTGAGGACTTCACCCTTGAGGAGACCGAAAACATCCGCAAGGAGTTGGAGGGACGTCAGCGGGCCGAGTTTGAGATGAAGGAGGCCATCACTTCGTTGGAGTACTGGCTCATGGAGGCGTTGAACACAATTGAAACCATGAAGGCCGAAATGAGGACACTCAAGGAAGGCATGGAAGCTGGAGGATCGGCATCACCCGACCGTGATAGGGAGGCCAAGGTCGAGGCTCCCAAGCCACCGGTATTTAAAGGCATCCGCGATGCTCAAGAGGTGGAGAATTTCTTGTGGCACTTGGAGAATTACTTCAAGTGTAACCGGGTGAAGAGTGATGAGACCAAGATCAACACTGCCGTGTTGTATCTTTCGGAGATGGCCATGCTATGGTGGAGGCGTAAGGAGGCCGAGATAGGGAAGGGGATGTGTACCATCAACACCTGGGAGCAATTCCGGGAGGAGTTCAAGAAAGCCTTCTTCCCTAACAACGTCATCTATGAGACGACGCACAAGTTTAGGGAGCTGAAGCAAACGGGTAGCATCCGCTCATATGTGCAGGAGTTCACTACCCTCACACTTCAAATTCCTAACCTCACGGATGATGATATGTTGTTCCACTTCATGGATGGGCTACAAAATTGGGCCAGGACGGAGTTGGAACGTCGGCAAGTCAGGACCACAGATGAAGCCATCACGCAGGCCGAAGCTTTGACAGACTTCAGGCATGAGAAGCCCGACAGAGCCAGAGGAGAAGAGATGAGAGGTAGTCATGACCATGGTGGGGGAGATCGTGGCAAAGGCGAGGAGCAGCGGCCACATCCCAAGAAGCATGACACCTACAAGTCCGATGGCAAGAAGTCTGGACGACATGGCAACATGGAGAAGAAGATAGAGGTTGCCAACAAAGGTGGCTGCTACATATGCGGCGGGCCGCATGGCTATGCAAGGTGCCCTGAACTGAAGAGCCTTGGTGCCATCCTGCGAGAGCGGAAGGAGAAAGACGCCCAGGAGCAAGGACAAGGCGATGGGACGACGCAGTTGGACTTGATAGGACTATGCGGAGCCATCACGAAG
>NC_064284.1:50652262-50842136 GCF_019186545.1 Solanum stenotomum
AGTGTCACGTCCCGCCACTTAGCAGTAGAATTTTGCGTCCGGATAGGGGCGGAAGGGTCTAGAGTTGTGGAGAGGTTTCCGGAAGACTCTAGAACCCTTTAGATTATTCAAGAAGGCTAGAGAATTCCCTAGAATTCTCTAGAATAACTTAGAAGGCAATGGAAGGTCCTAGATAGTTTCCAAGAAAGTCTTAGAATTCTCTAGAATGTGTAGAGAATTCTAGAAGAGGGACTAGATATTTTCTTCGAAAGCTTTAGAATTTCCTAGAATTAGTAGAAGATTCTAGGGAGGGACCAAAGTGTAAATAAGTTTAGGGACTTAGAAAGTAATTTAAAATTGTACTTTAGTCCCTAGGAGTTAGTATAAATAGGTGGTGCCATTTATTTGCAAGGCATCCAACCAAGAAAGCAAGCAACCAAGCAAGTTGTAAGCATTCTCCAAGCAATATAAAAGCCTTCTTCCAAAATTCTCTAAGTCTTCTTTTCATTCTCTTAGCGATCTAGTCTTAAAGGGCTTACTTGAGCTTACAAGATCGTGAAAGATTCGTGAGTAAGTTGTCAAGTGCCGCACGGAGCATTAGTGAGACTCTAAGTCCGTGACATTAGGGACTTAATCCCTCATATCATATAGCTCCAAGGTTTCTAAGATGAGAATGACCTTTCATCATAGAACCTACATTATGTGAGAATGACCTTTCACATAATCATACCATATTAATAACATAGTCTAGTTTAGAGTAAAATTGAGGAAACCTTTCAAGAGACTCAGTTTCACTAGATTATCATAACCTTATTCATTCATTCGTGTGTGTGTACATATGTGAGAAAGTCTTTCACATAAACAACACTTTGCATGCATAATAAGATGTAAGGGTGCATATAAGAGTTCACTTTTCAGTAGACACCATAAGACATCATATTCATAGCTATACATGTAGAGTGTGTGTGCATATTGGTCCTCATAGTGACATAATAGCAACAACATTGACATTGAGTGCACTTCCCTTCAAGGGATCACCACACATTCACAATGTCCCCAAATCATGAGCAATTCACATATAAAGCCATTAGGGATTCTAGATCACACACCCACACTTCATCATAGGAGTCATATAGGTAGGGGTCATTCCACAATAGTACCTAACATAATCAATCATGTAGACCACACCTTATCCCTAACATTATCATTCACATTATACTCCTCATCATCAACACACTTTAAACATCATGCTAGCATTGAGAATTTCATACATACCTTCATAGCATAACTTCATAAACATATGTATCATAATCATCAATTCATTTCACCTCTATTGCCTTCAAGGCCATGATCTGAACACACATATTTAGACAAGAAGTGAACACCTCCATATTAAGTGGATCAAATCACACAACATAAATTCTCATACTATAGACTAGATGTTAGGTCAACTTACCAATTCTCCAAGCCATGATCACCATGGATCAATCCTCAATAATGCATAATCAATTGACATAGGTAGCAATAGGAATCAACAATGTAATGCAATATCAGAAACATAGTCGAAGTACAATTCCATAAACAAAGGGATCAACCCATAACTTTGCCCATAATACCATAATCCTCAACTCATCAATATACCAAAAATTCAACATGAATAAGTATAGATAATCATAATAAACATCAATACAATCTAATCTAAACATAATTTCACCAATAAAGATCATATTCACAAAGACCCACACCATAGGCCGATTATTGAGAATTTGAGGATCATGGGTTCTTCAAGAATTCCTTTGAAAATTGTCTTAAAAACATTAATTCACATTAATTAATCAATAGAATGATTTAGAAAATCATTTGACAAGGAACCCATGTTTAGACTGAAAATTGGGAATTTTGGTCTTTGAATCACTTTTGAAAATCTTTGATAGAATTCCTTGAATGAGAGGTTATTCAAGAATCAAGAGTCACCATACCTTAGTTATTGAAAACCCATGAAATTGAAGAAGAAATCAGTTGGAAACCCATCTTCTACCTTGAGCTTCATCAAGGTCTTCAATAGGGGTTTTTGAGAGAATCTATTTTGAGAGGGAAAGGTCAATTTGAAGAATGGGGTCTAATTTTAGGTTTTGGGGGTTTTAACCAGCTTAAAATACCCTAAAATAGGTAGAATAACCGTTTATAATAATTCCCCAAAGTACCTAAACTACCCCTAACTTAGTTGGACCATTTAAAAAAGTCAAACTTGAGTTTTATTTTCAAAGATTTCATCGGGAAACAAGTTCACGACGAGGAGGTGTTCCCACAAGTTTCTGGAAATTAAATTTTGAGGCAGTAGAATCTGCGACATGTCAATAGGGTGGCCCCCGGGGTGTCGTATCCAAACTTTTTGATCGTAAAAGCATTTATTAAGACACTAGGGTCACCTCCACTGATTTTAGACTCGAAACAACACATAAAGACATGAACAACATACTGGAACACACCAACACGTAAAAGACTAATTTTTGAATGTCTTGGTCGTCCCTTGTCGTTTGACTTCCAAACCCTTTAAAACTGACTAAAAAGGCTATTCTTCATTATTTTAACAAGTTATTAATGCATAAAACTCATGTGAGGCTCTAATTTATCTTACTTCATTTTAAGGGTTGTAACAAAAACGTCCAACAAAAGCATAGAAGTTCCGCTGCAGAAAAACTGTGCCGAACAAATTGGTGAACGGCGCACCCACTTAGGCGATGCGCCTAGTGCAGTGCACAAAGGATACAAGGGTGCAGACAAAGGTGCACAAGAAGTCTTTCAGCGAGATGCCGAGTGCGTTTGGCGGCCTCAGGCTCTCACTGAAAGTTACAGAATCTAACAACACATTTAGCATGAAAATAAAGGTGAGATATGGAGATTAGGAAAAACGCCGAGTGGTTTGGTGAGCTCAATCCAGCTTGCCAACCGACCCAACGTGCCTATTTTCAACCCAACTTCCTGAATTCAACCCCGCAACCCCCGAAGATAATATCAAGGCATGCAGAACTCAAATTAGGCCTAGACCCAATGACACTCATGTACAACCCCCCGATTTTTCATCTACTTCAAGGTACAATTTTCATGAATTAACTATTTAACTCAGTACAATCAAGATTAGTGAATTTAACAGACAAACAAAAAATTTAATCCTACCAGAGAGTCCCATCACACATCAATAAGGTAATATCATTGCATTAAGTACAAAATTGATAGAAAGAACTTAGAGTTTTGGAAACAACCTTTCGTGCTGACTAAAATGGAATTGAATCGCTAGGCAGCAATGTAATTGAAGTCCTAAACACAAATCAACAGCTAAAATACTCTAAAAGTGTAGGGATATTAAAAATAAAGTGCAAGTGTGAGTTTGGGCAGAAAAAATGTGAGGGAAAGTGAATGAGTTTTCAACTTTTAAACCTTTGGCCTACAAAATGGTCCAGTTCTTGCCAACTCGGCGACATTAGTCGTTCTCGCGGAGACACTCGATGACATGCTTGGTGGTCAATTCCCTCACCAAATTTTACAGGACCTTCAGTTGTTGTGGAAGTCCGAACGGCGGTCTTCGTCAGGATTGTCGCCATGGTCGGCTATTAGCCAATAATTTCCCTAGGCTCGCCAATTTTATACACTCCAATTTGAAGATGTGTTCAGTCAAACGGCGGATTAGGTCGGGTTAGCCAACCTCTTCGGCGCCTTGCCGGCTGAACCTGTTGCTCGCCATCCTGCATCTTTTCAAGCACTTTCCACACTTCAACCTGTACAAACAAAACACCATTATTTTACCAAAACACAAATAAAAAGCAAAATGGGGTTTTGGGTTGCCTCCCAAACAGTACCTTAGTTCACGTCATGGCACGACGCAAGTTAACACCTTGTCCTCATCTTTGGAGTCAGTCATGGTGTAACTAAGCGGCTCCTCGGCAAACGGTGGATAGCGACCTGATATTAATTGGTTTATCTGGGCATCCTGTAATTGAATTACCATGGAATTGGAGGTTATCATTCGATTCATCCTTTCAATGTTCTCATTTATCTCTTTCAACACCTTATCTTATTCTTCAATCTTGTGTTTAATGAGTGAGAGGACTTCGTCATTTTGTCAACCCTCATGCTTGTTCCCCTTTTTTCACTGACGAAGGGAGAAGTGCTTGTCTTTTTTGTGGACTGTGCCTCTAATTCCATCACTCTTATGGATAAGAAATACACTTGAGTAACTAGTGCATCCAATTCTTGTTTCTTTTTTATTTCCTTGTTGGTTTCAACCATGCTATGAAGGAGTTTGGCCATTTCTTCATAGGGTTGGTGTAGAAAACCACCCGTAAAAAGTTGATCAGCGGTACTTTTATTTTCGGGTCCAAGACCCCTATTGAAGCACTCTAGTAGTACTTTATCGGTCATCCCATGAGTTGGGCATGGTTGAAGCACTGGATGCAATTTCAGCCACGTTTTTTGAATGGTCTCATGCTCTACTTGTTTGAACGTTAGGAGATTGTCCCTAATATTCAATAATTTTTGGAGAGGGTGATCCTTTTGATACCCATAGGTTTCGGTCTCACTCATTTTTCCTGAAATAGTCATATAACCAAACAAAACAAAGGAAAAAATGCAGTAAGTAGACTACAACTAGGAAGAACAAAAATTTTACTCAACTACAAATTCTCAAATAACACCACTCCCCAGCAGCGGCGCCATCTTGATGTTTAAGGACGTAATCAACTAACACTAGTTCGGTTCAAGTGCTATACGATCGCCTGTAGTAATATAACCCAACCAAGGGTTAGGATCGTTCCCACATGGAGTGGTTTTGGGAATTAATAGAAAAATAAAATTTAGTTCTAATTAGTCATAGATATAAACATTATCGAATATAAACATACAAAATCAAAGGAGTGATGCAAACGTCAATTATCAATGGGGCGTTTTGTACTATTTAACAACTAAAAACAACAAAAATATTCGAAAGCAAGATAGAGAGACGTGATTCTTGGGATGTGATAGGAATATGGAATATAGTAAATTATCGGGTACATGCTTTTGATAGTAAATTGTTGAGTTTTTATGATTAGGGTAGACTATAGTGGGGGTAAATTCTTACTCGAGCAAGTTACCCCATATCAACTCGATTTCTCTAGAACACCGAGTTGCCGCATTAAGCACAGCCTCCGCCTTAGACCATTCACTCTCTCGAGCTGAATGTGTGGGTAAATGACTAGGGTTCACTCTCTCGAGCTGAACCCATGTCGACACAATACCACCGGCTATCAATTTAGTAGTCTTAGTTTTACGACCTCTCTCTTGAGCAAGCCAAAAACAGTAAGATGAAATCGTAGTTGCAACTACAATCCCATTAAGTTCATACACAACTACTAAACAAAATCACATTTAAACAAAAAATAAACTATCAACAAGCAAGACCTAACAGATAATCTAACCCATATTCACAAAATTACACTCCAAGAATTGGGGGTTAACTAGACATGTTAAAGAGGTAAAATCAATACCAATATCAGTTTCAATCAACTGTGTATGAAGAATTAAGACTTAAAACATGTTAAGAGTTAAGAATCTTAGTGACCCATGTCCAATTTCTTGGAGTTGAAACCCTTTCAATCTTCAAGGTCTTAGAACAAAGTCTACAAAACACTCTAAAACTTAGACTCTCTCAAAAACTATAAATAATTCTAATAATAATATTGATATGATGTAAAGCTATAAATTTAAACAATTATTTATAGTATTTGAATATTTGTTGTGCAGCGGATCACTCAGCGCAGTTAGTCGGGATAACCGATACACTCGATGATCTGCCTTTTGGTCAATTTCATCACCTTCTTGCTTTAGAATTCAACCTCTACACGCTTTGAGTCGTTGGACGATATTGTACTGCTTCACGGAACTACTCGGTGACACACCAACAACTTCATTTCATCGCCAACTTGATCTTTTTCTTAAGGGCTCAGCACACTGGAACAGAAGGCGATCTCCAAGACGATCGGCGACTCGCCAATCAGGCTCGGTGATCCTCAGGCATTCATTTCTTCATTCTTTTCAGCCGCTTTGTTCATTCTTGCCAAGTAGTATCCATGCTTTGACTCAAACACTAAATACTTGAAACTTAAGGGTTTTCATCAGATATTGAGAAAAAATATGCATTTGAGGACACTAATTCTTTCAAAATATTTCCCTAATTGAGTATAATCTGTGAACATGCCACTACTTCCAGTAATGTAGAGGCCACCATTCCACTCCTCTGCGTATGCGCCCAAAATAATCTACGAATGCTCAGGCAAAGTGGATCCTATACTAGCTGATGCAGATCAGCTAGTTTTAGCAAGTGTCAAATCTCCGATGGGGAGTGGGTCCCTATCACGCCCCGAAATAGGGGTCGTAACTGGCACTCGATAATCGAATACATCAAGTTACCCACTGAAACATACTAGCTAAACCAAACTTGTGAGGCAACAATATTGGGCAGCACAATCTCTAAAAAGTGAAGCCTGGACCCAGAGGTCATGACCTGAAAGAGAGTAATCATACAAACAATGGTAGACAAACCGAAAAAAAGTAAAGATATAGTATCTAGCCGACGAGGGCACAACCAAAAATATACCTACTTACACATACACCAATATATACATGCCAAGACTATTGGCTGGAGGTTGAAACATACAAAAACAAAACCTAGAATATTGTGTCCACAATTGCCTCTATGAGTGACTTAAGCACTGTTGGGACAAGGCCCCGACTATACCTAAATTGTACAATAAAAGTATACATCCTCTGATAGCCCTAGGATAAGATGGAGCTTACCAACTCACAACAGAACCTGAATCTTAGCGGTGGGTCGATTAGAGTCCCAGCCTGTACCTACTCGCACAAAACAAAGTGCAGCGTCCCCAGGCAAAGGGACGTCAGTACGAATAAAAATGTACTGGTATATAAGGCAAAAAGTGGAATCATAAACATTTCCTGTAAAAGGGTAATAGAGATACCACTTGAAACTGAAACCCAAATAATCTCATGGTGGCGCTTTTTGGTAGCGAATCAACATTATATTGGCCAACTAGTGGCCATCTATGTCTCATACGTATAAATATAGGCAATAGGCCCCATACCTCCCGATTATAGCTTGGGAGTAGAATGCATAGCATGCCATGTCATGTATTTATAACACCTATGAGTTACTATTGTCATTTTGCCAATCTTGGCCCATTTGTAGTCTTGTTCTCAAAACCCCATAATATCTTTCGTATAACGTATAACAGTCTCATGGAACTTGATATGTTCTTCCAAATAAGCTTGAAAAGTTAACTTGAATTTTAGAAGGATAACCTAACCTTGTTGATATTCATAACAAGTTTAAGGTGACTTACTAAGTTCCTAACTTGGTTCCTAGATAATTTATAAAAGAAATATTTCAAAAACCAAGTGTTCTAATAGTTTACATTTAAATTATATTTGAGACTCTTGAAGGTCGTGAGCTACTTTAAAGTTTTTATTTAATAATAACCTTAGTGGAGAATGATGGCTGGTCACAAGTAGTAAGGGTCTCGCGTGAAATTTTAATTCACATCACTCAAGGAAGAACACGAATTCATACGTGAGGACAGATAATCAAGGAAACTGATAAAATGAGGTGTAGATGTTGAATACTCTATCTATCCGAACCAGTGAAATATAAAAATAACAGAATCATGAAAATATTTCAGCTGAGATCCCAATGCCTTTCACAGAAAGTCTTTCTAGCAAGAGAATAGTAAAATATCACGTTTGGCATTTTAGGAATTTCCAAGGAGTGGTGCTAAAATGAGGGACGTACCTTCGCCTTAACATACCTTTTCAATGAACGCTCGAATGGTCGTAGCTTCTTCACGAAAGTTGTTCCTTATGTTCGAAACATCACAAACACTATATATACACCGTTGGTACACACATATAAACAGTTCATAATTGTTCTTAATTCGGTAGATTTTCCAAATGGCCTCAACTTGACGAATTGTCCGTAGAACTTCATAAAAACAATCATAAAAGAGTCCCGAGATGATTACCTTAGTTAAGCAAGTGTAAAACTTGAAGAAACACCAATAAAAACAAATTTATATCTTCAAAAACTTTCTCCAAACGAATATAATAGAAGGGGAAAATGATTACCACGTGTAAAGATCACGTTTCTAGGCATGGGGGCAATCTTTAATAGTAGAAATCGTCGAAAACTTACTGTAATCATGCAAGTACTCCATAGGAACCTTCTATTAAGTTTTTTTTCTTGTTTGGAAGTAAAATGAAATGATTTCATGGCTTAAAACATTGAGTAAGCCGACATACCACATTTTTAACCCGACGCGGATTATTCCCCAACAGTACATAGTAAAACCCTCATAACTTTTTACTCCAATGTCGGTTGGATACGGGGTTTTATGCGTTACAAACTAGACTCGTAGACCTTCGATTTAATGGGTGATAGGTCTTATAAATCTTTGTATATTGGGAGAAAACATCCAAGACATTGGACCCAAAATTAAGAAAATATTATTAGACAAACTTCGATAACTTTTGCCGATTTTATTTTCACTAATTTTCTTGACTTCCAAACTTAACATATGGCCCTTGTGCTATTAAACTACCTCATAACACACTATTATTAGCATGTTTTACACTCATAGGCTTATCCACAAGGAATGAGACATGTTAAAAGTTTCAAACTAGCTAAGTTCTACCCAAGCCATTTCTTTTATCATGAACTTTGTTTGAGGGGTCCCGTTGACCTAAAACTTTAGTTTAGTTCCTTGCTATTGCCACCTACTTGCAATCTTAATCTCCAATGTATGAAACAATGTCATATACAACTCATATAACCATGCCATACTATGCCACATATATTATGCACGATTAGAGAAAAAGTTAAATTCTCCCCCCCCCCCTTTTACGAACATTCGACCGCGAATGGGTCTAAACAATTCCTTTGTTGTATTTTTTTTCCTCACTGTACTTTATTGGCGAGTCTATATTTGTTACAGTAGCAAACCCGAAGTCAAATTCTGAAAATTATAACTATTAAGCTTTGCATAGCTATCTCATAAGAAGACATATAAATTTCACCTTCAAGCTTCTTAAAATATAACTAAGTCGTTATGAAGCAATAATTGCCAATAATCGAAATCTGACTCATCTGAAGTCATAAACAGTTGGGGGTACTCCTTCCTCATTTGGTCTTCCGCTTCCCATGTCATTTCCTCGACGCTGTTATTTTTGCATAACACTTTCACAGAGGCTACATCTTTATTTCGAAGCTTTCTTACATGCCGATCTAAAATCGCTATTGCTACCTCTGCATAAGATAAATCATCAGCGATACAAATATTTTTGATGGGCATAATACGTGAATGATCTTTAATGCATTTCCGCAACATAGAAACATGAAATACAAAATGAACTGCTTCAAATTCTGAAGGCAAATCAAGCTCATATTCCACCATACTGGTCTTTTGAATAATCTTATACGGTCCAACGTACCTAGGACTGAGCTTACCTTTCTTTTTGAATCGCATGATGCCCTTCAGAGGCGATACTTAAAGGAAAACCCAATCTTCTACCTCAAACTCTAACTTCCGTCGGTGAACATCTGCATAAGACTTCTGTCAATACTGTGTTGTATGAAGCCGATATCTAATAAGCTTGACTTTTTCAATCGCTTGCTGGACTAGATTGGGACCTAGCAAATCTGCTTCCCTGAGCTCAAACCAACCAATTGGGGACCTACACTTCTGCCCGTATAGTGCTTCTTAAGGGGCCATCTGAATACTAGCTTCAAAACATTTTTTATAAGCGAACTCGATAAGAGGTAGATGTTGATCACAACTTCCTTTAAAATCCAACACAGAATCACGTAACATATCATCAACCATCTAAATAGTACTTTCTGCCTGTCCATCAGTTTGTGGATGAAAAGCGGTGATAAGATTTACCTGAGTGCCTACACCTTTCTGAAACGATCTTCAAAAATGTGTTGTAAATTGAGCTCCTCGATCTGAGATAATAGCTAATGGAACTCCGTGAAGGCAAACAATATCCTTAATGTAAAGCCTAGCATAATCTTCAGTTGAATATGTCGTACTAACTGGCAAGAAATGAGCAAATTTTGTCTGCCTATCGATAATTACCCTAATGGAATCAAACCTTTGTGAAGTACGAGGCAAACCATTGATGAAGTCCATATTTATCATATCCCATTTCCATAACGGAAGCTCAATATACTGGGTTAGGCCTCTAGGCCTATGATGTTCTGCTTTAACTTGTTGATAGTTGGGACATTTAGCTACCATCTTCGCAATATCTTTTTTTATGCCATTCCACCAATAGATCTGTCGAAGGTCCTAAGACATCTTCGTCGCTCCAGGATGAGATGCATATCTAGAATAATGGGCCTCTGAAAGAATATTTGTACGTAGCTTCCCAACTACCGGTACACATAAGCAACCCTGGTATCTAAGGACCCCATCTCTAGTTAGCTCAAATAAGGGGTATTGCTGCTGTGGAATCTTTTCCCTCAATTTCCTAAGGTCAGGATCTTCATGTTGCCACCTTTTCACTACAGTTACAAAGAAAGATTCTGCCATATTCTTAACGATAACACCTCCGCCTCCTGCATCTACCAAGCGTACTTGCAAATTAACTAGCTCGCATATGTCTTTTGTAATTCCAGCCTTATCAGCTTCAATATGACTTAGACTACCCATGGACTTCCGGCTGAGCACATCAGCAACAACATTAGCTTTGCCGGGATGATTAAAATGTCAACATCGTAGTCCTTTAATAATTCTAGCCATATCTTTTGTTGTAGTTTCAACTCTATTTACTTAAGTAAATACTGAAAGCTCTACTGATCGGTGAACACATCTATCTGAACCCTGTATAGATAATGTCGCCAAATTTTTAGGGCAAAGACAACTGCAGCCAACTCAAGATCGTGTGTAGGATAATTGTGCTCAAGCTTCTGCAACTGTCTTGAGGTGTATGCAATAACCTTACCATGCTCCATCAGAACACAGCTTAGTCCAATTCTTGAGGCATCACAATAAACAACATAGCCCTGATTACCATCTTGAAGAGTTAGGACGGGTGCAGTGGTAGGTCTTTTTTTTAGTTAATGAAAGCTCTGCTCGCATGCCTTGGTCCACTGAAACTTTGTCACCTTATGTGTCAATTTTTCAGTGGTGCAGAAATAAAAGAGAATCCCTCCACAAACCTTCGGTAATACCCCACGAAGCCTAAAAAGTTGCGAACCACCATCGCATTCAAAGGCCTCGGCCAAGTCATCACTGCTTCAAACTTTTGTCCATCAACCTTAATACCGTCACTTGTAATAACATGACCAAGAAAAGCTACTGAGGTAAGCCAAAAATAACATTTAGAGAGTTTAGAATATAACCTGCAATCTTGGAGAGTCTACAATACAACTCGCCAGTGGTCTGCATACTCTGCTTCCACCGTGAATATATAAGAATATCATCGATAAACACCATCACAAATTCATCCAAGAATGGTTTGAAGACCCGATTCATAAGATCCATAAAAGCTGCTGGGGGCATTTGTAAGCCCAGAAGACATGACAAGGAACTCAAAATGGCCATACCTCATCCTAAATGCTGTTTTGGGGATATCAACTTGCCTGACTCGCTACTGATGGTAACCAGATCGTAAGTCAATCTTGGAAAAGCATTTGGCATCGTGTATCAGATCGAATAAGTCATCAATCTGTGGAAGAGGATATTTATTCTTTATAGTGACTTAATTTAGTTGTCTATAGTCAATACACATCTGCAATGATCCATCTTTCTTTCGAACAAAGAGCACTAGGCACCCCATGGGGAAGTACTTGGCCCGATAAATCCTTTATCGAGCAAGTCCATTAGTTCTTCCTTCAATTCTCTTAGTTCTAATGGTGCCATTCTATAGGGAGGAATCGATATAGGTTGCGTATCAGGAAGAAAGTCTACAGAGAAATCAATTTCACTTTCTGGGGGAATCCCTGGAAGATCATCAGGGAATACCATGGGAAATCATTCACGATAGGAATTGACTGAAGAGTCACGGGCTCCTTATCAATATCATGTACATGAACCATATGGTATATGCAACCTTTAGCAATTAAGTTCTGAGTCCTAAGGTATGAAATAAACTTACCCTTAGGTGTTGTTGCATTACCCTTCCACTCAAGGATTGGCTCACCTGGAAAGTAAAATCGGACTATCTTTGCACCACAATCAATATTAGCATAGCAAGCTGCCAACCAATCCATACCCATCATAGCATCAAAATCTAGCATAATCAACTCAACTAAATCAGTGGAGGTTGGACGATCATTCATTAATATCGTACAACCCCGATAGACATGCCTAGCTAAAATAGAATCGCCAACCATTGTAGACACCTCAACTGGTTGTGGCAACAACTCAGATTTCATATCAATCATACTAGCAATAAATGGAGTGATATATGAAAATGTAGAGTCAGGGTCTATCAATGCGTAAACAACGTGAGAAGATATCGTCAATATACCTGTAACAACATTAGGGGGCGCCTCTGAATCATGTCGTCCTGTCAGTGTATAAAAGCGATTATGACCACCACTTGAACTTGTATCTCCTTCACCTCTCCCTCTACCATGACCCTAAGTAGACTGTGGTCCTGCTCATGGGGCACGGACTGAGGGTGAACATGTTGCTGTGGATCCTGAAGGTTGAGCTAGGTCATCTTTGTTCAACCTCGGGCAACGACTAATAAAATGTCTTGTCTGCATACAATGATAACATGCACCTGAACCATGGCTACACTGCCCAGTGTGCGGCTTACCGCACTGTGTACAATGAGGAGTGGGATGTCTTACATGTACAGAACGATCCTATCGATGACCTTCAGGTTGCTTGAGCTCTGACCTAGTCCTGACTGACTATAACGATCGAACCGCGGTCCCTGTACCTGTGGTGAGACACTGCACGTTGGCCAAGGTGGATATCGATGGAAAGGGGGCCTAAAATCACCATGTGGCTCCCTATATGACCCCATAGTATTGGCCCTCTTACTCTGCTCCCTATCCCTGCGGGTATCACGAATTCGTTTAGAAAAGTCCTCTATAGTCTGAGCAAAAGCCTGTATGCGGGAAATATCTGCACCATCTGATAGGTATGCTACCCTACAATCTATGATCAAATGATCTGCCAAACCATCAACATAACGATGAACTCTTGCTCTTATTGTATGTACAATATCTAGTGCATATTTTTCCAAAGAATTAAACCTGTGGCTATAATCCCTCACACTCATGGTTCCTTGCTTCAAAGTGATAAACTAGTCAAGACGGGCCTCTGGAACTTCCCGTGGTAAATAGTGGGCAAGGAAGGCCTCAGATAAGTCCTCCCACTCTGCTGGCAGAGCATCGGGTCCTCTAGATCTCTCCGATGCCTCATACCAAAGGATGGCTACATCACGTAATCGAAAAGAATCCAACTCCACAGCCTCTGTGACGGAGGCATGCATCACCTTTAATACTCTATATATGTGGTCTATAAATTCCTAGGGATCCTCAGTAAGACTAAATCCTGAAAATATCAAAGGGGCCAAATGAAGAAATTGTCGTACCTTCGAACTTTCCAATCGGTCTCTCTGAATATCTACTCCTGACTGCAGTTGTCGTTCATGAATAGAAACCATCCTAGTCAACAACTGAACTGCCTCTCTCATCCCCTGCTCCCCAGAGATCTCTGGTGGAGAAACAATAGGTACTGGAGGTCCTGTGTCTGTAGCTTCCTCAGGTAGCAATGGAACTGGTGAGGTTGGGGTACGGCATCTCCTCGTGCTTCAATAGGTGCCGGGGAAGCTGGTACTAGCGATACTGGAGATCCACCCTGTACCTCCAAGGGAAATCTTTCTCTTTGACCCGGTGGGGAACATCTTGAACCTTCCCTTTGATCCATACCTATATCTCGATCTGCCATATCCGAAGCGAGTGTAGCTTGTTAGATAAGAAATATAAAGCACGACTTAGATTTCAAATGTTCTTATACTTTCGCACTATTTAACGATCTATCAGTTTAATGAAATGTAACCATTCTTAAATTCCCTGTAGCGTCTTGATTATAAGTGTGGTGCAGAACACACCCATAAACAAGAATCTACTAGACACGGCTTTTGGACCACCCGAGATACGACCTGCTTTAATACCAAGTTTGTCATGTCCTGAAATTTGGGGCGTAACTGGCACTCGAGATCCTAATACATTGAGATACCCACTGAAACATACTAGTTAAGCCAAACTAATGAGGCAAAAAGATTGGGCAGCACAACCTCTAAAAAGTGATGCCTGGACCCAGTGGTCATGACCTGAAAGAGAATAACCATACAAACAATGGAAGACAAACCTAAAAAAAATAAAGATGTACTATCTAGTCGACATGGCCACAATCGAAAATATACGTACTTCCACATACACCTATATATACATGGCAAGACTATTGTCTGGAGGTTGAAGCAAACAAAAAGAAAACCCAGAATATTGTGTCCACAATAGCCTCTATGAGTGACATAAGCATTGTCGGGACAAGGCCCTGACTATACCCAAACTGTACAACAAAAGTAAACATCCTCTGATGGCCCCAGGATAAGATGGAGCTTACCAACTTACAATAGAACCTGAATCCTAGTGGGAGGGTCGATTAGAGTCCCTGCCTGTACCTGCTCGCACAAAACAAAAACCAGCGTCCCCAAGCAAAGGGACGTCAGTGCGAATAAAAATGTACTGGTATGTAAAGCGAAAATTAAAATTATAAACATTTACTGTAAAAGGGTAATAGAGCTACCACCTGAAACTGAAACCCAAATAATTTCCATGGCTGACCTTTAGCCCCCTACTAATTAAATATGCATGGTATGCTCGTATAATCATATGTCGTGAATACATATATGTATATATATGGATGCAAATGCATGATATACCCAACCAAATTCTAGCAATGGTGGTACTTTCCGGTAGCAACCCGGCATCATATTCGCCAACTTATGGCCATCTGTGTCTCATACATATAAATATAGGCAATATGCCCTATACCTCCCGATTATATCTTGGGAGTAGAATGCATAGCATGTCATGTGATGGATTTATAACACCTATGAGTTACTATTGTCATGTTGCCAATCTTGGCCCATTTGTAGTCTTGTTCTCATAACCCCATAACAACTTTCGTATAACATAGAACAATCTCATAGAACTTGATATGTTCTTCCAAATAAGCTTGAAAAGTTAACTAGAATTTTAGAAGGATAACCTAACCTAGTTGATATTCATCACAAGTTTAAGGTGACTTACTTAGTTCCTAGATAATTTATAAAAGAAAATTTTCAAAAGCCAAGTGTTGTAATAGTTTTGAAAGTCGTGAGCTACTTTAATGTTTTTGTTTAATAATAATCTTAGTGGACAAAGAGGGCTAGTCACAAGTAGTAAGGGCCTCGCGTGAAATTTTAATTCAGATCACTCAAGAAAGAATACGAATTCATACATGCGGACATATAATCAAGGAAATTGATAAAATGATGTGTAGATGTCGAACACTCCATTTATCCGAACGAGTGAAATATCAAAATAACAGAATCATGAAAATAATTCAGCTGAGATCCCAATGCATTTCACTGAAGTTCTTTCTAGCAAGAGGATAGCAAAATATCACATTCGGCGTTTTAGGAAATTCCCAGTAGTGGTGCTAAAATGAGGGACGTAGCTTTTCCTTAACATAACTTTTCAATGAACGCTCGAATGCTCGTAGCTTCTTCACGAAAGTTCTTCCTTACATCCTAAACATCACAAAAACTATATATACATAGCTGGTACACACCTATAAACAGTTCATAATTGTTCTTAAATCAGCAGATTTTCCAAATGGCCTCAGCCTGACGAATTGTCCGTAAAACTTCATAAAAACAATCATAAAAGAGTCCCGAGATGATTACCTTAGTTAAAAAAGTGTAAAACTTGAAGAAACACCAAAAAATACAAATTTATAGTTTCAAAAACTTGCTCCAAATGCAGCTAATAGAAGGGGAAAATGATTACCACGTGTAAAGATCACGTTTCTAGGTACGGGGGCAATCTTAATAGTAAAATATCGAAAAATGACCTTCATCATGAAAGTACTCCATAGTAACCTTCTATTAAGCTTTATTTCTTATTTGGAAGTAAAATTAAATGTTTTCATGGCTTAAAATGTTGAGTAAGCCGATATACCACATTTTTTACCCGACTCGGATTATGCCCCGACAATCCGTAGTAAAACCCTCATAACTCTTTACTCTGATGTCGGTTGGATACGGGGATTTGTGCGTTACAAACTAGACTCGTAGGCCTTTCATTTAATGGGTGATAGGCCTTCTAACTCTTTGTATATTGGGAGAAAACATCCAAGACATTTGACCCAAAGTTAAGAAAATATTAATAGAGAAACTTCGATAACTTTTGACGACATTAGTTTGACTAATTTTCTTGACTTCCAAACTTAGCATGCGATCCTTGTGCTATTATAATACCTGATAACACACTATTCTTAGAATGTTTTACACTCATAGGCTTATCCACAAGGAATGAGACAAGTTAAACATTTCAAACGGGCGAAGTTCTACTCGAGCCATTTCTTTTATCATGAACTTTGTTTGAGGGGTCCCTTTGACCTAAAAGTTTAGCTTAGTTCCTTTATATTGCCACCTACTTGCAATCTTAATCTCCAATGTACGATACAAAATCATATACACCTCATATAACCATGCCATACTACGCCACATATATTATGCACGATTAGAGAAAAAGTACGGGATCTTACAGTCCCATCCCCAAACTCCATTTTCTTCCTAATCCACAAAAGGGCTCGAAATGATCATTGGATCCCTCGACAAACGGTCAATTGAGATGAAACTCAATATTCACGAGCTAACCATGCTCATGGAATTCTCATCTCAGCTCGTTGATTTCATTTTAAAGATTATTTTGGCAACTATTTTTTTATGTTGTTAGTTAATACCTTGATCAAATAGTAATTATAATACTTTTTTCTATATTATTGATTATTAATACCTTTCTCAAATAATAATTACAACATTGTTTCTATATTATTAGTAATGTATTAAAAATTATTTGTTGAATCAATGAAAGCTCTATTTTTGCTTCTTTTCTTAGTAGTAAAGATGCACGTACCATAGATTCACGGGACTTACACCCCGTGTCTCGAGGTTTATGTCTTGCCCCGTGCAGCATAAAAAGGTTCACTTCACGCCTCTACTTTTTAAAACAATGAAGGAGTATTTACAAGGAGAATAATTATGAAGGAACTAGATTTTAAATTATGAGTTATAGATGATTGTTTTTTTCTTAGATTACTAATTGGACACCTATATGCAAAAAAAAGGCGCATTAGCTCAGTTTGTTAGAACGTTGTGCTAATAACGCGAAGGTCACAGGTTCGAGGCCTGCATGAGATAAAAATATTTTTTCTTGGATTGTTATATGTTTAATTACTCTAGTATGAAACTTTCCTATCACCTATGGTCTTACATATACCAAGCCAAATAAAGTCACCACAAAAATTTATCTATTATGGTTTGAATAAACTTTGGTTCACATTATATGATATTTATAATTTTTACATATTGACAAATAGTGCTTTAAATGGTAGAGGCGTGAGACGGGATATTTTACTTAGCATGGGGCAAGATGTAAGCCTCGACACATGGGGCCTAAGTCCCAGGAATCTTTAAATTTTAAATTACAATACAGTAAAATAATATAATAACACAAAATTATAAAAATACATTAATGGTTTAAAGTAATTACAAAATGTATTAATGAAATTAATAGAAAATAAAATTTTTATCATGATTTTAGAGGTATAAATAATGTAATGATAAAAATTATTATGAAATGCAAATCAACTCCAATATCATAAGTTTCTAACACTAAAAGAATCGTTATTTCTAAAAATAAATTTCTATCATACTATACAATTTACACCCGTAAAAGAATAATTAATAAGACTTATTAGAATTATAATAAAAATATCGCACCATCATGAATAAAAGTAAAATTACTTTCAAATAGCTAAATAATAAAATATGATAATTTTGAGACATGTGATAAAAACATGACCACTTATGATAAGTGAAGGAGTAAAATTTTGCTATGTAGAAAATATTATGTAATATATATTCACCCTTAAAGTATTATCAAATTGTAAATATGCAATACTTCAACATGTTATTTAAGTTACTCTCAATCTTCTTATTTATTCATAGCTAAAAGAAAGTTTGTAAATTGAATAGATCCATTTACAACCGAAAACAATCTTTGAGAAAATAGTACCTTAGATTTCACAAGGAGATGATTTCATTTGATTTCACCATGATTGATGAAGACCATTCATCTATCTTAAAAATTTCGACGAAAAGTTTGTAATTCTTTTTCTTTACGTGAATGATATTTTATTATCTAGAAATAATTTGAAGTATGTGAAAATTGTCAAGTCTAGGATTTTGAATTCATTAAAATAAAAGAATGGGTGAAGCAAACTATATATTGGGTATTAAGATTCAAAGAGATAGTTCAAATATATCCGTGAGTTTATCTCAAGAAACACTCCAAAAGAAAATATTTGAAATTTTTTGAATGAATCGTTGCCAACCCATGGATACTCATATAGTAAGATGTGAAACTTTAAGTCTTGAAATGTGTCCAAAGAGTGAAAAAAGAAAAGAGACACATGGCTTGAGTTCCATATCTAGTATAATTAGGAGTTCGAGGAGTATTTCAAACTTCATTGCCACAAAAGGTGTCACAAGGGAGAAAGTAGCACCGGGATCTAACAAGGCATATACATCAATATAAAAGGCTTTTACCATATCGGTCACCACATCCGTGGAGTTCTCTTGGTCACCTCAGGATTGAAGAGCATAAAAGTGGTTTTGCTATTGAGCACTAGAATTGGAACCACTTGGAGGAGCTTGCTTATATTCTCTGCCCTTAACCTTAAGCATTGGACAATCTCTCATCTTGTGGCCACTCTTTCCGCAACCATAGCACCCATCCGAGACAACTAGGCACTTGTCATCATGCTTTCTACCAGATTTTGCACAATTAGGCCAAGCAAAATAAGAACCACCACTATTACCACCTTTAGGATTTGGGGTAGACAACTTATCCTTGTTTACCCTTGGAGCACTAGAGGAGCCTTGGTTTGAACCTTGATATACCTTGTCAATCGGACTTAGTCTTCGAGAAATTTCCATCATCAATTCTAGCTCTCTTCACCTCCCTATTCTTTACTTGGAGTTTATCATCCTCCATTTGTTGGGCATACACGATGAGATGTGAGATATCCATATTATCATGAAGCATTGCCGAACGATATTCTTTTCTCACTAATCTAGACATACCCATCAAATACCTACTCATCATGTCCCTTGTATCCACCACCAAAGCCAGAGCATACTTGGACAATTGAGTACACTATAGAAAATATTCTTAAACACTCATACCTCCTTAACAAAGGTTAATAAAGTCTTCCACCTTGTCTTCCCTAAACTCTGGGGCAAAAAATATATCAAGAAATGCCGATTTGAACACTTCCCACTCTATGGAACCCTGTCCTACCGGCCTATTGGTCTTCCATTGACTATACCATACTTGAGGAACACTCTTAAATGGTAAGCGGCTAACTCCGCTTTCTCTACTAAAGTCACCCCCATAGCATCAATTATCTTGTAGACCGCTTCAACAAATCCTTCAGGATCCTCTCACAAATTAGAACTATAAAACTCGAGAACGATCATTCTAGCAAAATCCTGCAATCTAGAAACCGCAGAATTCACATTAGTGTGCATAGGAGAAATCACCTCCCTATTGGCTTCAGGTTTACCAACTTGAGCCAATAATTGGATAGTAGACCTAATCTTCGCATAGGGCACATTCTCAACCACGGGATCAACCGTAGCTTAATTAGCTTTAGGAGGAGCTCCTTTATTCAGATTCTCCTCTTCCACCCTTCTAGAATTTTCCCTTTGTGTATTCATTTCCTGAAGACACAAAAGAAGGATTAGAAGGAAGACTTTGTAGAGTTAAACTCTATAGAACGACTTAAGAGTAATGAAATAAGTGAAATTTCCAAAATATCTTATAGCCACTCGTTCATAAATGTGGCGCGCTAAACACTCATGAACAAGAGTCTACAAGACGTTGCTTATGAGACATTATCCTAGAAATATTCTAAACCTTGTGCTCTGATTACCATGTTTGTTACGACCCAAGGGTACCCCCTAGACGTAACAAGGCTCATAGAACCCCTAAAGGCTCCATGTAAGCCACGTAGCATATCATAACATAAGTAAAGAACATTAAAGAGTAAAATTGCATTTTCAAGTCTAAAAGTCTTATAAGAGAAAGTGGATGTCTAGACTTTGTCTCAATTAGCCATCTATTACAATCGAAGTATCAAATAGGGTCACAGCTCTTAATACATAGTTCTGAAATGAAAGTACAATAAAGAAACTAGAAAATCATCATCCGTCCTCGAATCATGAGGCCTCACCAAAATCTAGGAGAATAGTTGATCCAAGCTTTGACTAAGAAGGAGATCACCTCAAGAACAGAACCCTACACTTATTGAAACATATAGAAAATATGGGTTAGTACAACTATGTACTAAGTATGATAGTAATGCATAAAATTATGAAGACATGCTAAAGAGTACATTTTAGTTGAAAACCATGCACTTTATAAAGTTTAAGAATCATCATGAAGGTCAGTGCAAAAGCATAATTCATAAGCATAAATAACTCATAAATCATCATAATATAATGGAAACATACCATAACCACCTTCAAAGTCTACTTGTGCAATGCATGAGTAAGATCCCATAATCCCACCCATATTAAGTATAACTTCTTGAGTAGTCATAGTTTATAGTACAACTTCTTGTTCAGACTATCATAATAGGGAATAAGCATTAACCGACACAGACCATGTGAGCTAAACATGGAATCTGGTGTCTACCCCACACCGAAAAGAGGTTGTCCTACTTCCCTAAGGTAGAACTATGCTCTAAGCATAGGTGGATCCACTAGCAAAAGACCTATGAGGGTAAATAGGTATGGGATAAGGAGATTGCCTCTATAAACCCGGACACAACTAAGGTAGATGGTTTCCATCTCACAAGATATATACTTTTGGGATCCCAAACTCAACTATGATAAAAGGAAGCATTTAGAAAGCCGAACTCAACTAGGGTATAAGCCTTCAAGCTTGACTCAACTATCGTATAAGCTTCCATCTCATATTCATATCCACTCGGTGAGAAGCATTAATTCCCATATTTATTGTTACGACTCAAGGGTACACTCTAGGTGTAACAGGGCGTACTTGACCCCGAAGGGGGTCTCATACAAGACCGTAGCACATCATAACATAAGATAATAGAAAAGTATGGAATTTTCAAAAAAGTTTTATCCATACAATGGAAATCTTTCCGTAAAAGCGAGCGGAAGTCTTTTCCACACATTTGTCTCAAACCATCTCATTCAACTTTCCAATAAAAGTCTTGGGACATAGCCCATACAATAGCCTTAACATGAAATAAAAGACATAAGGGACATAGTGGCTTTTGTCCTCGAAGCTATGAGGACTCACCAAATCTTCACTCCTTTGCTCCTTAGAAACCAAGCTTCAATGATTGGAACTCAAATCTCTGAACCCTACATTTGATGAGAATATACGCAAATTATGCATTAGTACAAAATGTACTAAATATGTTAGCTAGCATAATACCATAATAGCATATCATAAGGGTTAGTCAACATAAGACATAATCCAATACATCATGGAACATCATCTACAGGCATAAGAGACAATATCATAATAATAAGCAAAGTATCCAACATAGGCATCATATAAGCTTTACTCTACTCTTAGTCATTCATATAATAAAGGACCATTCTCAAGAAACCTCAAGGCACACTTGTGCAATGCATAAATAGCATCCCATAATATCATTCAAGCTAAGTACCCCTTTTTGGTCATCTTGATCATAGTCTGTATGCATAGTCAAATCCTAGGCTTTCATGGGTAGCTTCAAGTCATACCTGTGCAATGCATGAATGGTATCCCATAATACCACTCACACTGAGTACCACTTTAGGGCATTATACTAATAACCTTAGAATTCCATCCTTTAACTTAACTCTCAAAACCAAGGGAATCTCTAACCTTTAGTCAACACTAACAAGGAAGGAAACTCTAGCACAATGCTATCTAGACCTACATCATACAAGAGAACACTTTCTTTATTAACCCTAAGTCATACTTGTGCAATGCATGACTAGCATCCTATAATACTATTCATGCTTAGTACCACTTTTAGGTCCTCATACTCACACTTCTTAGTTGGAAACTAATCCCTATATTTAAACCTTAGAACACTATGAAGTTCTCCCTTAAGCACATCTTAGTTCATTATTAGGTTCAACCCTATGAGATACTTCTTTTAGCATGTCTAAGTGCATTCTTAACATGGACCCTATGAGATACTACTTTAAGCATGTCTAAGTCCATTTATACTCTTGAACACTATGAGGTACTTCTTTAAGTAAGTCTTAGTTCAATTATGCTTTAGAACACTATGAGATGCTTCTTCAAGCATGTCTTAGTTCATTGGATATGGAGATTGCTACTAGAAACCTTAACTCTACTATGTGAAGGCTTCCATCTCATGAGACCTAACTTTGGGGAAACCCACACTCTACTACGTAAGAGTTACCCATTTTACTTGGATAGTCCTCACATTAACTAGGTGTTGTCCTCCTTTCAACTTGGAGCGTGGACCCTATCTTGTGTGACACTCCATCTCATAGTCAATATCCACTTGAGGCCAAGCATAAACCCCAAGATTTACACCATTAATTTTTGCTTAATAGTCATGTCTCATGGAACGATGTTCTTGACAATCAATCCATGTTCAAATGATTCTATCACTTTATACTTGCATGCAATTATAAGGTAGGTTTGGTGAGTATAGGCCTTTCACCACAATTCTACCTATTAGACTTCTATTCATCACATTAACATTACTCTCAAAGCCCTAGTGATTCAGCATTCATGACTACAAGCTTTACTTCATTCTATCCTTATTCATATCAATTTTACAAGACATTCAAGCACATTCTTCATTACTAGGTGTTAAATTTCAAACGTTACTAGTCAAGACCCGTCATATTCACATTATTCTAGTTTAATTCATGAATATATGTTTCTAGCCTTAGACAATTACTACTGAAATCATTAGTTGTAGAAGATCACCTATGAACCTTCAATTTCACATTTCATGGCAATAACCCACATAATTCAACTTCATCAAATAGACTAGGGTAACCATGGAAATAACATAAATTCATCATAATATCACAATTCAATGCTAAATCAATCATAATTAGTCATTACCCACTTAATTGGGTCAACATACAACATAACCCACAACATTGAGGAAACCCGAACTTGAATTGGGCATTTTCTTCATCAAATTGTGGAATTCTAGGGGGCTCTATGAGTGGAAGAATCCATATATTAATAAGCTAACATACCTTGAATCATAAGCAATAAACCCACTTCATAAGCTAATTTTAGGGTTTTGTGGAAATCAAGGGCTCATAGAGTTTTTCATCCAAAAACTTCAATCAAACGTCAATAATATCATACAATGTCATTTGAAATCAATTTCGTTCAAGAACCCTCGAGTGGAGTGAGAAAGAGGCTTTTTCATAAACTTTGGAAAACTTGAAAACCACTTGAGATTTGGTTCTAGGGCAAAAACTCGCCCTAGATAAACTAGCACCTAGGCAAAGTTACCTTGCCTACCTTGAGACCAAGTGATCTTCACGCCCAAGTATACGGACCGTCTAGGGCACCACTGGCCGTGGTGGTACCCATGGTCTTTGGAGCAGTGAGCAGCCAAGTTGGGACAGCGATGGATTTTTGACTAAGGCTTACCCCTTTCGGCCGTGCTCCTTGACTAGCACCCTCAACCAACCTAGAGTAGGTCTCATAGCATGGAGTCTAACACGTGCCTTGACGTTGACTCCTTAATCCCCTTTCAAACAAGACTAGGGCAACATTACTCCACCAAAACACATTAGCTCAAAAGACTAGTCTTCGAATTTCATGATCGTCCCTTGACGTTCGACCTCAAAACTTTTCAAACTAAACCTTAAAAGCAAAAACTTTCATTCTAACAAATTACCAACTTCCAAAACCCATGCGAAGCTCTAGTTCATCCTATTTCATTTTAGGGTCATCACAATATCCCCCACTTGGAAACATTCGTCCTCGAATGACACTTACAAACATAAAGAGTAAGGACTTAAAGATTAGCAGCCCACAATCATGCATTCAATATTATAACGATTCACATAGTTAGGAGGAACATCAAATCCACATAAAAGCTCAAAACACAACAAGAAGGTAGGAACTACATCTACAACCTCATTATGCACAACAACATTAGGGGGATCTTTCTTCTCCAAACATCATCATCATCAACCACATTATGCAAATTTCTCATAAAGCACAATTATGCAACAATTTCGAGAACACCTTTTTAAGCATGCTCACAAGTCAACTCATGCAACATTTGAGCAACTCATTATAGATGCATATCAACATAAGGGACAAAATTTATGAAAGCTCATTTTCTCATTTAACAAGAATTCAACTAGAACATGCATAACATAAAGAGACCATGGAAACTCAAATTCACATAAAACTCTGAACCATGCAACATGCTACTAGAAACTCTAAGCCTCAAGCTTGAATAGAATAGAAGGAAAGAGGTAAGGACATCAACACTCTCATCAACCACCCTATTCAACATACTATCCCCCACTTGGGAGAAAACCAACTAAGTCTATCATGAAACAACACATAAGGATCTCATTACCAAAATAAAGGAACTATAACTTACCGGCACATTCATCCGGATTTGCCTCCTTGTTAGCTTGGAGAGCATAGAAATGAGTTTTCTTTTGATCGTCAAAATTTGGGCCACCATGTGATGCTTGCTTGGCCTCCCTTCCTCTATCCGTGAGGGTAGGACAATCTCTCACCTTGTGATCATTCTTCCCACAACCATAGCATGCACTAGTACCAGCTAGACACTTCCCAAAATGATTATTTCCACAAGTGGAGCAAGTAGGCTTAGAGAATTGAGAACCACCACCTCTCTATTGGTTGACCTTAGAAGCACTTGAGAAATCTTGGTTAAGAGCTCTCTTCTTAAACCTCGATAGTCCTTGCTCATCGGACCTACCCCCTTTTAAATCTTTCTTCACCCTCATAAGTTTGGACTCCTCAATAGATTCAGTGTACGCAACAAGTCTAGAGATGTTCATGTCATCATGGAGCATTGTCGTACGACACTCTTCCTTAACCAAGTCAGATACACCGGTAACAAACCTACTCATCTCTTCCCTTGGGTTAGATACCAAGGATGGAGTATGTATAGACAACAAGGTAAACTTCAAAGAGTACTCCTCCACACTCATGCTACCTTGCCTAAGGTTTATAAACTCCTCAATCTTTCACTCTCTCTTCTCACGGGGAAAGTACTTTCCTAAGAATGCTTCCTTAAACTCCTCCAACTCTATGGGACCCGCTTCAACCGGCCTATTTTCCCTCCATTGAGTGAACCACACTTGGGCCACCTCCTTCAACTGATCGAAAGTCAACTCCACCTTTTCCCTAGAAGAAACCCCCATAGCATTGACTATCTTATATATTTCATCCAAGAATTCTTGGGGACCTTCTCGCACTCTTTAGCGAAGAAATATAGGAGGATTCACCCTCACAAAGTATCACAACCTTGAGGCCGTGTTACTTTTATTAGCATTCACCCAAGGCCTCACATCTCGGTTAGCTTGAGTCGTCATGGCTTGAGCTAGAGTTAGAAAAGCCGCCCTAATCTCTTTGTTAGTCATGGCCAGGGGAACCAGCAGAACCTTATTCTCTTGATTGCCTGTGGAGACTTGGTCACCTTGAAGACCTTGGGGAGGAACTCCCCCATCCATGTTCTACTCTTCCACTCTCCTAGGATTAGCCCTTGTATTCATATCCTATAAACACAAGAGAAAGGATTAGGAAAAGGATACTTATAGGACTCAACTCTAAGGCACGATATCAAGAATATCAAAGAAGTGTAACTTCTAACGTCCTATAGCCTCTCACTCATAGATGTATCGCGACTCACACCGATGAACAAGACTCTACAAGATGTGGCTTGTGAGACTTTGAACCTAAGAACAATTTTCCAAAATCTTATGCTCTGATACCAAGTTTGTCACGACCCGAGACCACCCCCAAGTCGTAGCACGGTGTATTCGACCTCAAAGAGGTCATATAAAAGCCCTTAGCATTCAAATCATATGCAATAAAAATAGTGTGGAATTAAAACCTTTTTACCAAAATCATAGGACTTGAAAATCAACAACACTTTAAAGAAGTCTTTATACGCCAGCGGAATACTAGTATCACATGGCCAACTTAGACTCAAGTCACAAAGAAACATACTAGGGACACGACCCTTTACAATAAAGGAGAATACAACAAGTCTATTACAAAGTCTTAATAAAAGAAACTATTACATAAAATCCATGCACTCGACATATGAGGACATACCAAAAAGTCTTGAGAGAAACTATAATCCCAAGCTTCACTATGGAAAGCACCTCACTGGCCAACACCTACAGTTGTAGTAAAACATAGGGAAAAGAATGGGGTTAGCACAATTAAGTATTATGTATGATGACCATAAAAATACATACTAAAAAGGGACATTTAGTTGTGATAAATGCTCTTATGCCATTTTTGGTAAAACATTCATAATACAAGTTCAAGAGACACATTATAAGTCACCATCTACATATAAGACAATATCCCTATCATAGACATGCTCAACCAGTACCAATATACACCACATAATCATATTAGTCAAATATGTCATTTGATCATCATAGAAGCCTTATCAAAAGATACCTTAAGACACACTTAAGTAAGACATGAAGCGGCCGCCCATAAAACCTCTTCAAGCACACCTAAGTATTCCTCAATGCTACCCTAGATAGGGACCCTTCTATTTCAAGATAACATCAATAAGTCAACACTCTTTACTTCCCATCCTCGAATCATGAGGACTCAGCACATGCTAGTAGAATAGTCGAATACAAGCTTGAACCAAATGGCGATCACCTTAAGAACTGGACTCTACACTTATGGAAAATGTAGGAAAATATGGGTTAGTACAAAAATCCACTATGTATGATAGTCATACATAAAAACATTGGAAACATGCTAAAAATGATATTTTAGTTGAAAAGCATGCACTTTTCAAAGATTAAGAATCATCATGAAGATTAATCTAAAAGCATAAGTCATAATCATATTCAACATATAGATTATCATAGCATAATGGAAACATGCCATAAGTACCCTAAAAGTTTACTTTTGCAACATATGAGTAATATCCCATAATCCTACCCATACTATGTAAAGCTTCTTGATTAGTCATAGTTCATAATTCATATTCTTGTTCATACCATCATAGTGGGGATAAGCCTTAACCGACATAGACCGTATGAGTTTAACATGGAATCTAGTGTCTACCCCACATCGAAAATGTCACTACCGAGAGGTACCCCCTAGATGAGACATGGCGTACTCAATCCCCTTGGGGTCTTATACAAGCCCCTTACCAAATCATAACATAAGAAAATAGAAATGATGTGGAAATTTTAAAACGTTTTCCATACAATTGATGTTTTTAAAAAAGCAAGCGGAAGTCTACAACACTTTGTCTCAAACCATCTAAAACCACATGAATAATTCATTTGGACGCAGCCCATAAAAGAGTCTAGAGCATAAAAGAAAAGACATAAAGGAAAGGTGATCACATCCTTGATACTATAAGGACTCCACAAGTCTTCAACTCCTTTCCTCTACTAGAAACTATCTTCAAGAATGGAACTCAAAGTTGTCGGACCCTACATTTGATAAGAATGTAGGCAAGAGTATGCGTTAGTACAAAATGTACTAACTATGTAAGCTAGCATAACATCATAAGAGCATAACAAAAGTGTTAGCCAATATAAGACACAAGTCATAAGCATAAGAGACAAGAACATAATCATAAGCATAATCTCTAACATAAACATAATGTAAGCATTAGTCATCATAAAGCATAGTCCATATATATAGTCAATACTTAGTCCTTCATATCATAAGAGAACCACTTTATAAGTAACTTCCAAGTACACTTGCCCAATGCATGGATAAGACTCTAGAATCCCATCCATTCTAAGTATCCCCTTTGGCCATCATAATCATACTCACCATCTAATGGTATTATCCTTAGCTTAAACCTCATAGACAAGGGAATATTAACACCTTTAGTCATATATGCATTGGAAGGGCCTTGCAAGCTACAATCCATACTAGCACACATCATATAAGGGAAATACTTTATAATTAGCTTCAAGTCATACTTGTGCAATGTATGGACACGACCACATAATCCTACACATACCAAGTACAACTTTAGGCTTTCATGCATATTGATCATCTCTTTGATCTCATATTTAGCTCATCATAAAGGACAAGAGGAATCCCATCAAGTCATACATATCATGGAATCATAAGGGAGAAGGAGAATCACCTCTAGTCATTCATATCATGTTATCATGAATGACAAGGGGAATAAGCTCTATTCATACATATCATGGAATTATAAAAGAAAAGGGGAATCAACTCTAGCCATATATATCATGGAATTATAAATTACAAGGGGAATCCCCTCAAGTCACACATATCATTGAAGGCCTATCAAGCTACAATCCACACAATTCATTGTTCATGACATATTTCATATAAGGAATCATAAGTATTCACCTCCATGTTCATTTTAATAAGATATAGGAATTCACCTCCATATCCATTTTAGGGTGTAATACAGATTTTCTCCTCCACATCACCACAATAAGGATCGTAGGTAATTGCCTCCATGATCAACATATATGCTAATGGGTAATTACCTCTTGCTTTGGGATTCATATATACATAAAGGGTAATCACCTCACACTCCTGATAGCATGACATGGGTAATCACCTCATGTTTATCTAATAAGGAATAACGGAACTCACCTCATATTCCTCTCATAAAAACGTCTTTGGTGGACTCACCACAACCTCATCACATTTCATAGCCATTTGACTTATATTAATTTTAGGTGAGCAAACCTTTCAACTTAGAATAATTATATGTGAGAGACCCTTTCATATCATATCATATCATATTCATGCATGAGTATATATATGAGAATTTCCTTTCAACAACACAACTACATATCATGATCATAAACAGTTCACTCTCAATGTTTTCAAAAAGCATATTCATAGATTAATAAAAACATGCATTATATCATATCTTTCCCTCTTAAGGGTCATGGTTCATATCAAATAAACACATCTAGAGTTACTACATTAGCGATGGATTCCATCATAACTCAAGTGATTTTATCACTTCATAGCATATATCATTCATTAGATGGATTAGGTAGATAAAGGTCTTCCACCACAATTCTATCCATTAGCCTTCTATTCTCGTATAGATTTTACTCTCAAAGACATAGCATACATAATTCATCATATTAGATTTACTCTAAAATCTCTAGTGATCATCATTCATGACTAAAAACATTCGTCTCAAAGCTTTACTTCTTACAATCATCATACATACCTAGATCACAAGATATTATAGTCACAAGTTTCGTTCTTCAGGCATTCTAACCATATTTCATCATAAAGGCCCAATCTCAATCATTACTAGTCATGATCCATCATATATAGTTCAATATAATTCAATTCATGTTTACATGTTTCTATTCTTTAACAATTATTATACATATCATCAATTCTAGAAGATCAATTAATCCTCAATTTCCCTTCACAAGGCATAAACCCATATTCTTCAATTTCATCAATTGAACTAGGATTATCCATAGAAAACATGTAATTTCATCATAATATCATGATTCACTACTAATTCAATCATAAACAATCAATATCTAATCAATTGGATTCATACTCAACTAAACCCACAATATTGGAAGGAACCTTAACTTGAATTGGCGATTTCATTTTCACAATTGGGGGATTTCTACGGGACTCAATAGATGAAAGAATCCATGGATGAATAAGCTAATATACCTTGTATATAAACCCCTCACAAATCTTGGGAGATTGGAGGAATTTGACCTATCTTGACCCTTCTTCTTCTTCTTCCTTCACTTTCTAGAGAGAGAATTTCTTGGAGGGAATTGGGTTTCTATTTTTGAGTTGAACTAATGATTTGTAACAACATAATTAAGGATCTAATGTCTTTATATAGTAGTTCTAATCTAGGGTAGAATGACATCATTTAATAACTAATTAATTCTAGAAAGTTCCCTAAGCCCATTCACTAATCGACTTAAGGACCAAGGATGCCTCACCCACGAGACCATGCCCACGTGCCGTGGGTGGACCCACGGGGCATGCTGGTCCTCCTTGGGTTGTGGCATGCATGTTACCAATTGGGATCCTGACCTACTACCCCTCCCACGGGGCGTGCGTCCATCTACTGCCCGTGAGTCCTTCACATGACTGGACTGTTTTGGGGCACTTCTAGGGCGGTCCTAGGGTCCTCCTCAAAGACCCTTTGTTGGTTCTTGGGAAGTCATACATTTGAGTTAAACTTCGAAACCCTTCATTCTAAGTACGGGAAGTCATATCTACGACTCTAACCCTCACGTCAAACTCTAGAACTCTCACGTAAAGCTCTAATTGACCTACTAAACTACGAGGTGTAACATAAAAGATATTGTCCTACTTGCCTATGGTAGAACCATACTCTTAGCTTAGGTGGATCCACTAGGTAAAGAACTTTGAGGGGACATAGTTTATGGGATAAGGGGATTGCTACTAGAAACCCGACCTCTACTATTGTGAGGGCTTCCATTCCAAGAGATGTTTCGTAGAAACCCGGCCTCTACTATCATGAGGGCTTCCATCTGATATCAATATCCACTCAGTGCTAAGAATTAATTCCCACGGAGTTCATATTATGTCTTGACTTAAGTTCATACTCACGGAAGAATGTTTTGACACTGAATCAAACATAATTCATAAGATAGCCCCTAGATTCAATAGGTGAGAATAACCTTTCAACCTTAGAATCCTCATATTGTGAGAAAAACCTTTCACATCATATCATATTCATAAATCAGTGTGTAGATGAGAATAGCCTTTCAACAACACACACACACAAGATCATAATCATAATCACTTTACTCTTAAATTGTTAATAAAGCATTTACAGAAATCTCATAATCATGTATAATTCTCATACTTTGCCAATCAAGGAACATAGATCATATTCCATCAACACATATAGAATTACAAAATTAGACATGGATGATAACATTGTTCATATATATCAATTACTACAATCATATTTCATAACAGTCTACTAGCATCAATCAATACCCACACGAATTTTAATAGGGGAATTCATGGATTCTTGAGGAATTCAACATAAAACCATATAAAATCAACAATATATCCATAATACAACATAATTCAACCATTAAAAATGAATTTTAAAGGAATCCATGAGATTGAAGTCAAACCCTAACTTTTGAGATTTCTAGCTTTGAAATTGCGGGTTATGAAGGGACTCAATGGATGAATTCTATCCATGGATTAAGAAATACCATACCTTAGTTATGAATTCCAATGAAATTGGGTAGAAAACCTTGCTCCTTCAACCCAAGCTTCACCTTTATTCTTTTTCTTCCTTGAAGTTCTAGAGAGAGAATTTTTGGAGAGAATTTTGGTCTTTCTTTTGGGATTTGGAATTAGGAGGAAGATGACTTAATTTCGTGACTTAAAAACCAAATATAGTTAGTCTAACATAGCGTAAAACGACTTCTCTTAATGTTAACTAGAACTTGTAAAACCCAAAGTACCGCTTAACTAAGAAATCAAAACTATTGACAGGTGACACACGACCACGGTCTGTGGATGGACCCACTTGGCATGCTGGTGAACTGTGGGTGAGTTACTGGGGCCTGGTTCTGAAGCCTTGACCCACGACCCCCACCAATGGGGCATGGACCCCAAATGGGATATGGGTCCATTTCGTGGGTCACTGCCTTTTTGGGCAGTTTTTCCAAGGGTTCTCTTCAAGGACCCATAGTTGGTCCTTGGGGAGGTATGTTTATCACTCTAACCCTAACGTCAAGCTCTAGTTTAGCCTACTAGTTTTCGGGGTGTTACATTAAATCCCCCTTTGGAACATTCATCCTCGAATGATGATCTAGACACCTTACGGAATTAAAGACTCAAGACTAGCAGCCCATCATGCATGCAACATCAAAATGATGCAAAATTCAAAGGAGGAAACTTCCACTCCATCTCAAATATAATCAATGCAACATAATGAAGTAGGAACTACATCTAAAAACCCATTATGCATGAAGCTCAACATTTCTCATATTCATAGGAGGAACTACCTTCTCCAACTAAAGCATGCTCAACACAATATCGTGGAGCAAATATGCAATTACTCTTAAAAGCATACTAAAGCTTGTTAATCAATATATCTCATGAAGCATATAGGCAACTCATACTCAATGCACAACAACATGAGGAAATTAATGATAAAAACTCATTATTTTTACAAAACATGAATTTTCTCAAGAACATGAATAACATAAAGAAATCATAGAAAAACTCATATAACACACATGACTCCCTAAACACTAAAACTCAAGAGGAACTACTTACCTCAAGCTTGAATAGGAGTAGAAGGAAACAAATGAGAATACTTGGACTTCATGTCGGCCTCGGCCTCCCAAGTAGAACCCTCAACTAAGTGATTTTTCCATAGAACTTTAACGGAAGCTATTTACTTGTTTCTCAACCTCTTGAATTGCCGGTCTAGGATTTCTACCGGAATTTCTTCTTATGATAGACTTTTGTCAACTCCCAAACCTTCTAAAGGATTAATGGATGTCGAATCTCCAATTCACTTCTTAAACATGGAAACATAAAATACTGGATGAACTGAGGCCAACTCATAGGAAACTTTCCCAATACGTTTCAAAATTTTGTATGACCCCACAGACCAGGGATTAAGTTTTCCCTTATTTCCAAACCTCATCACACCTTTCATAGGTAAGATTTTTAGATAGACCAAATCATTAACTTCAAATTCTAGATCCCTTCTTCTCACATTGGGAAAAGACTTTTGACTACTTTAAGCCGTTATCAACCTCTCTCTAATAAGCCTAACTTTCTCAATGGCTTCATAAACAAGCTCGGAACCTATTAAAGCAATCTCACCAATCTCAAACCAACAAACCGGAGACCTACATCTCCTACCATACAAGGCTTTGAAGGGAGCCATATCGATACTTGAGTGATGGCTATTATTGTAGGTAAACTCTATTAAAGGCAAGTGGTCATCCCTATTACCCTTGAAGTCTATAACACATGCCCTCCACATATCTTCTAATGTTTGGATGGTACGCTATGCTTTCCCATCGGTTTGGGGATGAAAAATCGTGCAAAGCTTGACCTTAGTACCAAGCCCTTTCTGGAATGACTTCCAAAAGTGAAAACTAAATTGAGTATCCTAATCGGAAATAATTGATACGACAACCCCATGCCACTTCACTATTTCTCTTATATATAATTTTTCATATTCTTCCGCTGAAAAAGAAACCTTGACAGGAATAAAGTAGCATGTTTTGGTCATCCGAACTATAATGACCTAAATAGGATCATGTTGCCTTCGGGTGCGAAGCAAACCCACAATAAAATCCATATTCACCTCTTCCCACTTCCAAGTGGGAGTTGGTATATCTTGGGGTAAGCCTTCTGGCCTTGGATGCTCAGCCTTAACTTGTTGACAATTCGGATATTTGTCTACAAAACCCTCAATATCTTTCTTCATTTTGTTACACCAATAGATTTTCCATAGATCACAACACATCTTGGTGGCTCCCGGGTGAATAGAATATTGAGAACTATGATCTTCCTCTAAAATTTTCTCCCTTATGACATCTACATCCGGAACACATACATGACCTTGGTAGATATGCACCCCATCTCCCCCTTGGGTGAAAGCCTCTATGGACTTTTTGAGTACCGACTCTTTCAACTCAACTAGTATAGGATCAAGGCTTTTTGTAGACTTTATATCCATCACAAAGGATGATTCAGAACCTTTATGGACCATGGCATCACCCTTAGTGGAATCCACAAGTTGAACACCTAACTGAGCCAACCTATGCATATCACGAATCAATTCTTTCTTTTCATCATCAACATGAGCCACATTTCCCATACACAACAAACTAATAGCATCCGCTACTACATTGGCATTGACAGGGTGGTAAAGGACACTCATGTCATAATCTTTCAACAATTCTAACCACTTTATTTGCCGAAGATTCAAGTCCTTTTGACTAAACACATATTGTAAGCTCTTGTGATCGGTAAACACATCAACATGAACCCCATATAGATAATGCCTCCATATCTTTAAGGCAAAACCAACTACCGCTAACTCAAGGTCATGGGTGGGACAATTTTTCTCATGGACTTTAAGTTACCTTCAAGTATAGGGAATCACCTTACCATTTTTTATAAGCAAACATTCCAACCCAACTCTAGAGACATCACTTTATACCACAAAACCATTTGTACTACCTATTAAGGTCAACATTGGAATGGAGGTAAGTCTATCCTTAAATTCTTGGAAACTCTTCTCACAAACTTCTGACCACACAAACATAACTTTCTTTTGAGTCGAGACCGTCAAAGGAGAAGCAATGGAGGAAAATCCCTCAACAAAACTTCTGTAGTAACCGGTCAAACCCAAGAAGCTTCTAATATATTTAGGTGATAGAGGTCTAGGCTAACTCTTGACCGCATCCGTCTTCTTAGGATCTACCTCAACACTTTTGCTTTAGACAATATGACCAAGGAATGCTACGGACCTTAACCAAAACTCACATTTGGTAAACTTTGCGAAAAGTTGATGGTCCTTAAGAACTTGCAATACAACCCTGAAATGGTCAACATGCTCATTTTCACTCCTTGAATAAATCAAAATTTCATCGATAAACACAATCACAAACATGTCAAGATATTGTCGAAACACTCTTTTCATTAAGTCCATGAACGCCGCCGAAGCATTAGTTAAACCAATGGACATTACTAAAAACTCATAGTGAACATATCTTGTTCAAAAATATATCTTTGGAATATCAACCCTCTCACCCTCAATTGGTGGTAACCCAAACAAAGATCAATCTTAGAGAAATGACTAGCCCCTTGATGTTGGTAAAAGAAGTCATCGATCCTTGGAAGGGGATACTTGTTCTTAATGGTAACATTGTTAAATTGGCGATAATCAATGCACATTCTAAAAGACCCATCCTTCTTTCTAATAAACAACATCGGAGAACTCCATGGAGAGACACTTGGTTGAATAAACTCTTGTCTAACAAATCCTTTAAATGTTCTTTCAACTCCTTTAACTTGACCGCAATAATTCTATCACGAGCAATAGAGATAGGTTCCGTATCCAAAATAAGGTCAGTACCAAAATATATTTCCTCCTCCAGAAGAATACTGAGCAAATCATCAGGAAAAATAACTGGAAACTCATTAACTTCCGGAACCGACTCTAGCGAAGGGGTTTCAGATTCAACATCCTTCAGCCTAGAAAGATGGTAAATACACCCTTTGGAGATCATCTTTCTAGCTTTCAGGTAGAATACAAATTGACCTCTAGGCATAGAATTTCCTCCTTTACAGTCTAAAATAGGCCCATTAAAAAATTTGAATTTAACCACGCGAGTCTTACAATCAATAGATGCATAAAATGCATGCAACCAATCTATACCCAAAATCACATCAAAATCTAACATGTCTAACTCTACCAAATCCACCAAAGTAACTCTATGGGACAAGGAAACAGGACAACTTCTATAAACCCTCCTAGCCACCACAGAATCATCAACCGGGGTAGAGACCGAAAAACGCTCTAATAACTCTTCGGGGAGCATATCAAATTTCATGGCCACATAAGGTGTTACAAAGGACAAGGTGGAACCGAGATTTATCTAGGCATATACATTAATAAGAAAGACTTTTAACATACCGGTCACCACATCCGGGGAGCTTTCTTGATCACCTCGGGATTGAAGAGCATAAAAGTGGTTTTGCTTTGAGGCATTGGAGTTTGAACTGCTTCGAGGAGCTAGCTTATCTTCTCTTCCCTTAACCTTGAGCATTGGACAATCTCTCATCTTGTGGCCAATCTTTCCACAACCATAGCAACCATTCGTTCCAACTAGGAACTTACCATCATATTTTCTTCCACATTTGCCACAATTAGGCCTAGCCACATAAGAACCGCCACTATTACCTCCTTGAGGTTTATGGTTGGAAACCCTATCCTTTTTTACCCTTAGAGCACTAAAAGAGCCTTGGTTGGAAAACCTTTGTCTAAACCTTGGTCGACCTTTTCCATCAGACGTAGCATTTGAGAAATTCCCATCACCGGTTCTATATCTTTTCAGTTCCTTATTCTTTTCTTTGAGTTTTGACTCCTAAATTTGTTGAGCGTACACCATGAGTCTTGAGATATCTATTTCATCATGGAGCATTACCGTACGACCTTCTTTTTCAACAAAGTCATATACACCCATCAAAAACCTACTCATTTTATCCCTTGAATCCTCCACCATAGTTGGATCATATATGGACAATTGAGTGAATTTTAGGGAATACTCTTTCAAAGTCATACTTCCTTGGTGAAGGTTAATGAACTCTTCCACCTTAGCTTCCCTCAACTCTCGGGGAAAAAATCTATCAATAAATGCCGATTTGAACAATTCCCATCCTACTAGGCCCACTCTTACGAGTCTTTCACCCTTTCACTGACCAGAACATACTTGAGCAACATCCTTTATTTCGTAGGCGGCTAACTCCGCCTTCTCTTACGAATACACTCCCATAATAGCAAGAACTTTAAAAACCTCATCGATAAACATTTAGGGGTCCTCTTCCACATTAGAGCCATGAAATTCTGGATGGTTTATTCTATCAAAATCCCTAATCCTTGAAGTAGCCGAACTAGGATTTACCGAAGCTATAAATTCTCTATTGGCTTTAGCCGTCATGACTTGAGTGACCATTTGGATAGTAGACCTAAACTCCTCATGGGTCTCATTCTCAACCACGGGATCAACTGGAATTTAATTAGCTTGAGGAGGAGCTCCTTGATTCACATTCTCATCTTCCATCCTTCTAGCATTAGCCCTTCATGTATTCATACCGTGAAGACAAGAAAGGAGGATTAGAAGAGGGACTTTATAGAATTAAACTCTAAGTCACTACTTAAAAGTAATGAAAGAGGTGAAATTTCCTAAACATCTTATACACTCTCATTCATAAAGGTGGCACGCTTCACACTTATGAGCAAGACTCTACTAGACATGGATTATTAGACATCATCCTAGAATCATTCTAAACCTTGTGCTGTGATTACCATGTTTGTCACGACCCAGGGATACCCCTTAGATGTAACAAGGCACATAGAACCCATAAAGGCACCATGTATACCACTTAGCATATCATAACCTAAGTATACCACAATAAAGAGTAAAAATGCATTTCAAGTCCAAAATTTTCATAAAGGAAAGCAGAAGTGTAGACTTGTCTCAATGTAGACATCTATTACAATACTTGAATCAAAATAGGGTCACAGCCCATACGACATAATCTGAAAAAGAGATACAAGAAAAGTAACTATAAATTAAACACATGTCCTCAAATCATAACGACTCACCACAAGAAATCCGAATAGTCGAATCAAATCTTTAGCAAAATGAAGACAACTTCAAGAACCGAACCATACACTTGTAGAAAGTGTAGGAAAATATAGTTTAGTACAAAAATGCATGAAGTATGATAGCAATGCATAAAAACATCGAAACATGTTAAAAAAAACATTTTAGTTGAATGCATGCAATTTACTAAGTTAAAGCATCATTTGAAGATAGTGAAAAACACAAGTCATAAGAACTATCAACTCATAGATCATCATATCATCAGAGGAACATATCGTAAATACCCTTAAAGCATACTTCTGCTATGCATGCACAAGATCCCATAATCCCACCCACACTAAGTAAAGCTTTTAGAATAGCCATAGGTCATAACTAATATTCTTTTACAAACTAATGTCATAATGAGCAACAAGCCATAACCAACATAGACCATGTGAGCTTACCATGGAATCTGGTGTTTACCCCACACCGAAAAGGGTGTTGTCCTACTTGCTAAGGTAAAACCATACTCTTAGGTAAGGTGGATCCACTAGATAATTACCGACGAGGGCACATAGTTTATGGGATAAGAAGATTGCTACTACAAACCCAGACTCAACTAGGGTAGAAGGTCTCTATCTTATGAGATAAATACTTTGGGAACCCAGACTCAACTAGCGTATAAAGAACCCATTTTGAAAGTCGGACTCAACTATTGTATAAGTTTTCATTAGGAAGCCGAACTCAATAATGTAAAAGCATCCATCTCATATTCATATACAGTCGGTTCTAAGCATTAATTATCATGTATTACATATTAAGTCTTGACTTAAGTTCATTTTCATGGATGAATGTCTTGACACTCAATCCAACATAATTCCTATCATAGCTCATAGATTAAATAGTTGAGAATAGACTTTCAACCTTAGACTCATCATATTGTGAGAAAACCTTTCATATCATATCATATTCATACATAGGTGTGTAGGTTGATATACCGTGAGTTTACGATATTTCTAATACATTTCACTTATGAGTTGTGTGTGTCTAGGGACTTTTTGGATTGGTTTTTATGCGTTTTTATCATATATTGCAGAAAAGATTTTCAGGAGCGGAAGTAAAGAGATAGCTGAGAGAATTGTAGAAAAGGGTATCTACGGAGGTGATCTATTGACCAAAGGTCCATTGACGCTCCGTAGATGGTGGTCGTAGATCAGTAGACAAGGCATGAAAGGAAAATCAGGGAAATCTGACCAAGTGTGGAACCACGGTGACCATTAACGGTCCGTAGATTGAACTATGGACCGTAGTGTTGATCTGTAGTTTGAGACCGCGAGGGTTCAATACCTGATTTTTAAAGATTCTAAATGTGGAGCTACGGAGAGGGATTGACGGACCATAGATCAATCTACGGTCCGTACTGCAGTTCCGTCGTTTGCGTTAGAGAAGCTAATTTTTGGGAGCTGAAATATTTTCTAACTCCTGGCTGATGGAAGGGACTCACAGACCGTAGAGCCATTGATGGTCTGTGAGTCAGTCTCATGGAATGAAGACGCATGCCTGGACAGACTTTCCTTATTTTGTTTCTCTTTTTATTTATGACTTATTTTCTATAAATAGGGCATGTAAACATCGTTTTTAGTGTTGGATTTTATTACTTTTTTTCTTGTTCTTGACTTGGGAGAGTAAGTTACAACTTTAGCAATTCTTAATTTCCTAAGTTCGTTTGGAAGATTTTGATGTTGAAATTCAAGTTGAATTTCTGGGTTTATTATTTTTCTTACGTAAGTTCATAATTCTTTCATCTAAAACAATGAATTGTGTTCATATGATTATGGGTAACTAAACTCCACAACTAGGGTTGTGGGAACCATGAGCGATTAACAAAGTATCAATAGTAAATAAGCAATTCTTGAATAGTGTTTTGCATGCATTAATAATTCTTTCATTTAGAAGTCTTTTTAATGAATGCACGCGTTAGAACTCGCCTTGTTGCTACGTGTCGGACCAAGGAGGTAATTAACAAGAAAAGAATTATCAACATAGATATACTGTGATACTATCTAATAGGCTAATGTCGATTGTTGTGAAGTAATAACTAAGCCAAACATCGATGTGATGTCTAATATGAGGTTAAGGTTAGGGTTAGTATATTATGCACACGTAGCCGGACCAAGGTGCGGGGTGAAATTCCCTAGTTGCCGGACCAAGGATTTAGAGATACCTAACTTATTACTTTGTATGCAGTACACTAGGAAAGGATTGCTATTACTAGGATTACTGTGTTATGAGCTTGTGTGAACACGTATACTCTAGTTAATTCTCCCATCTTGATAACAACTGAAATTGGCTTTTGTTTACTTATTACTTACAGAATTCCTACAATTTGTTTCACAAATCCCCCCTTTTAATTAGTTGTTTCTAGAAGTAATTTTACTAAACGAATATAAGTATTGGTTAAAGTTAAGTCTAAACCTTTTTCCTCGTGGGATCGACCCCGACCTATAAGTTGGATTCTTTACTTGATAACGATCGCTTATGCTTCTTTAGGGAGGTGTAATTTGAGTGTATCAAATTTTGGCGCCGCTGCCGGGGAAATTGTCTTTTAGATTAAGTTTAACTACATTATTGAACTTTGGTCAAATATTTCCTACTTTTACTTTTTGTTTTTGTTTTTGTCTCTCTCATGTTCTGACTCAAGTGTATCCAAGCACACAGAGCCAAGGTGAACCACTTACTCCTTACGATCCAGAGTTGAATTGAACTTTGTGAAGAATGAAAAATCAAGGAGTTCAAGTTAATCCTATCGGAGGAAACCTAGGTGATGAAGTTGAGTTGCAACCCCCGAGGGTGGTTGGGGGAGACAACCAGGTTCTAGCTGAAAATCAATTGGTAGATGCAGTGAGGGTGCATGGCCCACCAGGTCCACGACTGCATGAAAACTATAGGGGCAAATTAAACATTGCTGACTCAAAAAGAACCTCTTGTCCTACCCCCGTTGCCTTCGGGGTACACATTTGTAATGACTAGCAGCTTGATGCAGATGTTTACAGAAAGGGGCTTGCTCTCGGGATCACCATCGGAGGACCCACATGCTCACATAGCCAAGCTAAGGGTGGTTTGCAAAAGTTGTGTAGGTTGACCAGACTTGGATATGGATGCTATCGGAATGCGAGTGTTCCCTCTATTGCTGGCAGGCGATGCTGCTGTACGGATGTGTTCTTAACAAGATATTATCTAGTTTCCAAGAAGCTCAATCACAAAGATAAGGTCAATAATTTTGTGGCATTACCTGGAGAGTCTGTGAGTAAATCTTAGGAGAAATTCACTGCGTTTGTAAGAGGTGTTCCGAATCACCGTATAAATTATGAGTCGCTGAAGGAATATTTCTATCAAGGGCAAGAAGACAATAATAAAGCAGTGTTTGATACTATAGTTGGAGGTTCATATGGCAAGTGCACATACGCTCAGATTGTAGAAAAGCTGGAGAAAATCTCTCGCAATAATAAAGCATGGAGCACTAGGAGGTCGGATAGTGGGAGAAACACATTTTCTGTTCATACTACAAACAACCAGTCTGCGAATGAGATTAGTGAGGAGATGGCGCAGATGAGGACCGAGTTGGGGTTGGTGTTAAAGCAAGTGAGAGGAAGTACAGAAAAGGTAAATGATGTGATCTACTTGACCAGAATCCCACCACCAGTTGAAGAGTGTTACTATGAAGAGGATGCTTATGCGTTGAATGATCAGACAGGGGGTTTTTGACAATACGCCTAAGGATTCAACAACGAATATTGGCACCAGGGTCAAGGAAACCATGGTCGGAACTATGGCAATTTCAACCGAGAGGGCGAACATGTCCGGGATGGGAACTTCATTCGCGATAACATCTACAACCGGAACAACTATGGAAAAAATATTGTTTGAGGTGGACCTTATTTTATTCCTAAAAATCAGGAATCCGGTACAAGGGAAGTTGGAGGAAATATGGCGCGTATTGAAGATATGATACAAAAGATGATGAGGAGGTTTGATGCAACTGCTGAGAATGTGAAGGAGATGAGAAACTACTTGTATGATATTGGTCAAAAGGTTGATGCCCATGCAGTGTCAATAAAGTATCTAGTGCAGCAGATGAATGAGTTGTCTACTATAGTTAGCCCACGTCAACCTGGCACTCTTCCTAGCAACACCATCCAGAATCCAAAAATGATGGTCATTGTATGGCAGTTACTACTTGAGGGGGTAAGCAAACCATAGATCCACCTATCTGGTCTGTGGTGGATGTTGAGACTATAAAATAAAATGATGTCTTAGAGGTCAGAGAAAAGTCTGAGAATGCGACGGAGAAAGAACCGGAGATAACTTAGAAAGTGGTCCCCATACGTAGACCTCCACCACATTTGCCACAGAGGTTAGTGAAGAAGACTGAAAATGGTAAATATCGCAAATTTATTACTATGTTGAATCAACTTTCCATCAATGTTCCTTTGATAGAAGCTTTGGAGCAAATGCCTGGGTATGCGATGTTCATGAAAGATATGGTGATAAAGAAACGGTCTGTGAGTTTTGAAGATGATGATAGGTTGCAACATTGTAGTGCTATTGCTACAAGATCTCTTGTGCAGAAGAATGAAGACCCTGGTGATTTCACGATCCCATGTACAATAGGGTTGTTACACTTTGCTAAGGCATTGTGTGATCTTGGTGCTAGCATCAACCTCATGCCATTGTCTATTTATAAGAAGTTGGGTCTAGGGGATCCAAATCCTACTACAATGTGGCGACTTATGGCTGATCGAATCGTGAAAAGGCCCATTGGTGTACTCCATGATGTGCTAGTAAAAGTGCAGTCGTTCATCTTTCCAGCGAATTTTGTGATTTTTGACCGTGAGGTTGATTTTGATGTTCCCATCATTCTTGGGAGACCATTCCTTGCCACAGGTCGTGCATTGGTTGATATGGAGAAGGGACAGATGAAGTTCAGACTAAACAATGAAAAAGTAACTTTCAATATTTGTAGGTCCATGAAGCAGAGGGGTGAGCTCCAAACGGTATCTGCTATAACTTATAGAGTTGAGAGTGGAACAAAAGTGTAAATTGAAGAGCGACTCGGTGTTGAGGCACTATCAGCAGTTACGATGAATTTCGATAGTGATGGTATTGAAAAGTATGATTAGTTGGTAGCTGCACTAGATAGGTGTGAATATCGGTCAAAACAAAAGAAGTATGAATTAGACATGAAGAATCGTTAGTCTTCACCAACGAGACCATCTATAGTGGAGGCACCAAAATTGGAGCTTAAAGATCTACCACAACATTTGAGGTATGTATTCTTTGGCAGAGATAACACTTTGCCGGTCATTAATGCGACAAATCTAAATGCGAGACAAGTAGAGTGCTTGGTGAGTGTGTTAAATAGGTTCAAGCGAGCTATTAGGTGGACTATTGTGGATATTATTAAGATTCCTTCTGGTATCTGTTCCCACAAATCCAACTCATGCCAGATGACAAACCTAGTATTGAGCGTCAAAGAAGATTAAATCCACCTATGCAAGATGTAGTTAAAAAGGATATCATCAAGTTGTTGGATGCTGGAGTTATCTATCCCATTGCAGATAGTAATTGGGTATGCCCTATACAATGTGTGCCCAAGAAAGGTGGGACTGATGTGGTGCCTAATGAGAGAAACTAGTTTGTTTCGATACGGCCCGTAACTAAATGGAGAGTCTCCATGGACTACCGGAAGTTAAATGCTTGGACAAAAAAGGACTATTTCCTTATGCCATTTATGGATCAGATGTTGGATAGACTTGTTGGTAAGGGTTGGTATTGTTTTCTTGAAGGTTACTCGGGCTACAATAAGATTACTATAGCTCCGGAGGACCAAGAGAAGACCACCTTCACTTTCCCTTAGGGGACTTTGGACTTCAAACGGATGCCCTTTGGGTTGTGCAATGCTCCAGCAACCTTCCTGCATTGTATGATGTCAGTATTCACTGATATGGTAGAGGACACTATTGAGGTATTTATGGATGATTTCTCTGTGGTACGTGACACTTTCGATCAATGTCTGAATCATTTGGCTGAGGTACTGAAAAGGTGTGAAGATTGCAATCTAGTGCTGAATTAGGAGAAGTGCCACTTTATGGTGAAAGAAAGGATAGTTCTAGGTCATTGAATTTTTGTGAAGGGTATTGAGATAGATAAAGCGAAAGTTGAGGTAATAGAAAAACTTCCCCCACTTATCTCTGTAAAAGGTGTTAGGAGTTTTCTTGGACATGCAGGTTTTTATAGGAGATTCATCAAAGATTTCTCCAAAATTGCACATCCTTTGTGCAAACTGCTCGAGAAGGAGTGTAAGTTCTATTTTGATGATGCTTGCCTTAGAGCATTTCGAGAGTTGAAGGAGAAGTTAGTTACTGCACGTCTCATTAATTCACCGGATTGGGGACAACCATTTGAGGTAATGTGTGATGCAAGTGGCGTGGCTCTTGGTTTTATATTGGGACAGAGGCGAGAGAAAATTCTTCACCCTATTTACTAAGCTAGCAAGTCTCTAAATGTGGCCCAGAAGAATTATACTGTGACTGAACAAGAGCTTCTTGTTGTGGTTTTCGCATTTGAGAAATTTTGATCCTACTTGCTTGGTATCAAGGTCATAGTTCATACTGACCATTCTACATTGAGATACTTGATGGGAAAGAAGTATGCAAAGTCGAGGTTGATTAGATGGGTATTATTGCTGCAAGAGTTTGATTTTGTAGTAAAAGATAGAAAGGGGACCGAAAATCAAGTTGCCGATCACTTGTCCAGACTAGAGGATGAGGCTATGCTAAAGCTTTGTGATAGGGCTGAAATTAATGATGCCTTTCCAGATGAACATGTATTGGCTGCGTCTTATGATCTGATTCCTTGGTTCGTAGACTTTCCTAATTATTTTGCTAGCGATATTGTGCCATCGGAATTGTCTTTTCACCAAAGAAATTTTTTTATGCATGATGTGAAGAAATTATTTTGGGATGAGCCTTACCTGTATCGTAGTTGTGCTGATGGGATTATTCGTCGTTGTGTGCCCAAGATTGAGATGTTTAGTGTACATGAAGCATGTCATTCATCGCCTGTTGGTGGGCATCATAGTGGTATCCGAACTGCACATAAGATTTTGCAGTGTGGGTACTATTGGCCTACTAACCACCAAGATGCTCATGATTTTGCCAAGTCTTGTGATCGTTGCCAAAGAGAAGGAGGGATTTAAAAGAGGCAAGAGCTTCCTATGAATCCAATATTGGTGATAGAGTTGTTTGATGTATTGGGCATTGATTTTATGGGTCCATTTGTGAGTTCACATGAGATGAAGTATATTCTTCTTGCGGTTGATTATGTATCGAAGTGGGTGGAAGTAGTTGCGCTCCCCAACAATGAAGGTAAAAGTGTCACCGCATTCTTGAAAAAGAATATCTTTTTCAGATTTGGTACACCGAGGGCGATTATCAACGACGGAGGTTCCAACTTTTGTAATAAGTTGTTCAAGGTGCTACTTGAGAACTATGGTGTCCACCACAATGTAGCCACTCCTTTCCATCTGCAGACTAGTGGGTAAGTTGAAGTGTCCAACAGAGAGATCAAACAGATTTTGGCGAAGATTGTTAATGCTAATAGAATAGATTGGTCAAGGAAGCTTGATGATGCTCTGTGGGCCTATCGCACTGCATACACAACTCCCATAGGTATGTCTTCTTACCAACTTGTCTATGGGAAATCTTGCCATTTACCGGTAGAGCTAAAGCATAAAGCTATGTTGGCGAAGAAGAAGCTAAATTTGGATTGGGGCACCACATCCAATCAAAGAATTAATGACTTGAATAAGCTAGATGAGTTTCGCCTAAAAGCTTATGAAAGTTCAGCCATGTACAAAGAGAAGATGAAGAGGTATCATGATCAAAGAATTGAAAAGTGAGAATTTGTTGTGGGTGATCTTGTGCTTCTATTCAACTCTAGGTTGCGCCTGTTTCCGAGCAAACTCAAATCCAAATGGACCGGGCCATTTTTGCTCAGAAAAGTGTTCTTCCATGGAGCGGTTGAGCTTGAGAATAGTGACGGAACAAGGTTCAGGGTTAACGGGCAAAGGATCAAGATCTATCTGGGAAATGCATAAAGTGTGCAAGAAGTTGTGGAGGCCTATCATCTTGATGAAGCCTGAGTAATCAAGAAGACTGCGTCGTTCCGCGACATTAAATTAGGCGCTGCTTGGGAGGCAACCCAAGATGTACAATCTAGCCAACGATAGGTTTTTGTTTACCATCTAGTAGTTTTCTGTATTAAGTTAGATGTTTTAGTTTTTTTTTAGTGTTGGCTAGAATTAGCATAGGGTCTGTGTCTAAAAGTGTCTAGAAAATGTAAAAAGAATAGCCTATTGGTTGCCACATGTGCAGGTATGCTATGAAAAATCTGCAGAAAATGGTTTGGTGCAGAGGTCTACAGACCCCATCGACGGTCCGTTGATCCATCCACGGACCGTGGACGGTGTCCGTAGATCCCAGGTAAGCCCCTAAACTTTTCCAAGTATAAGAGTGATCTACGGTCCCAATCTATGGACCGTAGATCGACCCAAGGATTGTAGACGGGGTCTCGTGGGTCTGAAACCCTAATGCTGCCTAGAAATTTCCCATTCCTTCTCAACTGCCCTATTCAAAACACCGGTGTTCGGGTTCGGCTCAACTAGGCATTTAGTGCGGTCTAGCAAAGCTTAGTGTCATCACGCAATCACACCACTCTTCGTTTCATGTAAGGTAATAGACTTTCCCCTCACTTTGAATTTTGGTTCATAGATTGAATAAAGAAAGTCGGGAGTCGGGTCTTGACCTTGGGTAATTAAGTTTATGTAATTACATGCTACAATTTAAGAACTAAAACCCTCGGGACGATAGATTGTGATTGTGCCACCTTGATAGTGTGTTAAACCTGTCTTAATGCTAGTATATGTATAAGATTTGACTTAGGGTTCCGAATCTTAGATGAAACAATTATCCAATTAAGTAATTGGAACCCTTAGAATGAGGAACTAGCATTAATAAATGTTGTTATGCGTGATTAGACTAGGATGCTGTTGAAAATGGTAAAACATGTGGACTTGAAAATAAAGAATGGCTGAAAGCTAGCACAAATTACATCCACGATACCCCGTCTACGGACCGTAGATTAGGTTCGTGGTTGGATACATTTAAAAATTTTCACGAAGTGTGAAACCACGGATGTGTACTAAGGTCTGTAGATCAATTTACGAACCGTTTTGAACATCCGTGGTTTCCATCTGCGACCAATATTGTTAGTACTCTAATCCATGGAATGGTTCTAGAGACCATAGATCAATCTACGGACCGTAGGTCCCCACCGTAGATGACCACCGTAGCCATTGTCTGAATTTTTTTTGGGGTCTTTGTTGCTGTTTATTTTTAGTTCTAAATTTTTTTTAGTATGTTTGTAGTTAGTTTTGGCACTAATAACGCTTCCACAGGTACGATGGCACCCAAGAACCTAGTCACCTATACAAAACAAGGCAAATCAAAATTTGTTCCTCCTAGCTTCACGTTAATTGATGAATACACAGACACAGTAAAGGATCCAACATATGTTCCACCAGCCACGAGGACATCCCTACAGCACCTCGGGCTACCTAGAATACGTCCCTGTAGGTGGTCACCGATGTAGTCACTCTCTCCCAGTCTAATGAGGAGAACATACTGATCAGGTCACCGACTGGTTCTGCTTCCGGTTCTAGGAATGGTTCTACATGCGGCTCCTAGTCTGCCAATCATTCGGGCACTGAGCTCAGCCATGCTTCGGGGTCTAATGTTACATAACCCTCAGGGTACGACCAAATTGAACAAGCAGCCCCGTCTGATGAGGCCACTAGCTCAGAGTCAGTACCAGTACCAAGGTATTAGGATCCTACTCTAGTGGTCGGCGAGCTAAAAAGATTGTGTGTTGAGGTCCAGTGGCAAATTTATCGGGATGCCAAGATGAAAAATGACACAGAGAAGATGGCCCGACGTATTACAAAAGAGCGCAGAGTCCTCGGGGAGCTTGCACATTGTCCCTAACATCCACCGGCTTTTTAACCTTCACAAGTGTGACTGGATGGCTCGGGACCCAGGGACTTATAGCGAGGAGATTGCGCGGGAGTTCTACGCCTCCTTTGCTGTCACCCCTTATGGTTCGATCTCCGAGCGATCAAAGCCCATAGCCCAAGATCCTCTCACGCCCACTATGGTCCGAGGTTGTCTGGTGGACATATCGCATGTCACCATCAGCCGCTTTCTCTATGGGCCACTCTTGGTTACTAAACACAACAGAGTTTGATTACAGATGAAACATCGTGCGAAGTGGCACTTTCCAGAGAAATGCTGAGTAGCGAGAGGCTATTATACTATTGTTGGCTAAGTATATTGATACAGATGGTGAGCGTGCAGAGTGGGTCGCCACACCACGGTTGGGTATCCGAAAGGCCACATTGAATTTTGTGGCCAAGTTCTTCGACTTGTTGGTGCACAACAGGGTGTCGCCTACAAAAGCTGACAAGCAACTCACATGAGATAGAGTGATCATGGTTGTAGCAGTAGTAGCAGGATTGGAAATTGACTTTTCCCGCTTGCTGGTGGCAGAGATTCACGAGAGGGCATTCTAGACCTCCACTACTTACCCCTTTCCATGTTTGATTTTCCAATAGTACAGGGACTCTGGCTGATGAACTGGCATTGTGATAGGTTCATCTACGCTACAGGGACTTTGGATATAGGCATTATTCAAGATGACGCAAATGTTGTAGCACCTCGCAGAGAGCCCAGGATGAGGTACCTCCCTTGGGTGCAGATCTTGCACACATAGTAGGGTAGGCATAGGGCAGTGACCCCATTATACCAGATAACACCGATACTGTCCCCACCTCCTCTTCCCAGGCCGCTAGTAGGGCTCCTAGATAAACCAGGTCCACACCACCGTTAGGAGCTGCTGTTGCCTCGTTGGCTAGAGTACAAAAATTAGAGGATTAGATGGCTACACTGCTGCATCACATCCAACCTTGGATGCAAAAGTCAATAGCCTAGTCCGAGGCCATAATGGAGAGTAGGATAGAGGACACGCTGGACCTGAAGATCCAGGCCGTTAATAAGCGTCTCAATGCCATTGAATTGAGGGTCCTCGAGCGACCAGCCCCGACCATAGACTGAGTTAGCCAGTCTCCGAGCCAACGTTTATGTCATTCTTTCCACTGCTACAGTTGAGCCTCAGGATGCACCTATTGCATTGGCTGATGGTACTGTGCTAGATTCTTTATTTAATTGGACCACCGAACCTAAACATACCAAAGGTAAGAGGCATCGTTCTAGTCGCACTGAGAAGGAAAAAGCCCAAAATAGACAGTGTAGGCAGGAGAAGGAGGCTAGAAAGGCGTCAATTTTAGATGAAGAGTTGCGCCAGCGGAGGGTGCGTGATAGTGAAGTAGGGGTATCGAGTTCTGCCCTAGTTGTAGAGGTCCCGCCAGTTGTGAGGTACATTGTGAGCACCATGGATGGTGTGGTTAGAGTGACCAAGAGAACTACAGAGGGTGCTATAATGGATGATGTGGGCACTACTGAGGGTGACCCATGTATGGTTCCAGCGGGCTTCGAGAAACTGGGACCCCCCGCTTGTTCATGATTCTTCGGCGCTATGCGTCACAGGTTTCTTCACTCAATCCATTATCTTTTACTGTTTTTTTATGCATTTGGGACAATCACATCTATGTTGTTGGGGGTGGGGTAAATGGATTGGGAGTGATAGGGTGAAGTCTGAGTAACCCAACTCATAAATCCTCTATTGGGGTTTTCTTGCCTGTGTTCTTTGTTCCCAAAAGGCTGTTTAATTTCTGTTGAACCGGTATTGCTAGGATCATATATGTAGAAGCATGAAAAAGAATGATACTTGATGGCTTATGAAATATATACCCGTCCAAATTTTCTGATATGTGATGGAATTGGTAGGCCAAGACAAGTTGAATTTGTTGGCTTTTAGTGTGACATGATAATGATTCAACTTGATCCCATTACTTAATCTGAAACTTGAACTGCGTAATCTGATCATCTGATAATGAAACTATGTGCCAAGAGTGTGTGAGAATAGTTGATTATTCAAACAGTTTTTGTGAAAAACTACAACTTGCCCGATTAGTCCTGCTAAGACAATTCACTATAGAGGCTAGGAAGTGATGATAGGCCCTTTTTCTAATAAGTTCACAAATTCCCTAAAAGAAGGATCCAACCAAATGTAATAAATGCTCTCTTTGATCCAAATGCTTTGAGCCTAAAATTAGACCATTTCTTTATAAACCCCAAACTTACCTTCGCATAATCAACTATGTTGGCCCCGGTCCTTGCTTGGACATGTGCACCTTGACTTAGGCCAAAAGCCTAAGTTGAGGGTGGCTAATGTAAAAAGTAACTTCAATCTTGGCCCTTACTCGACATCAGGTATTGTGCACCTCAACCAATGGAAAATCCATAAGTTGAGAGTGGCTATGAAAGAGAAAACCAAAAGAAACATGTGTATGAAAAGAGTTTTGATGTTGAAAAAGAGAGGAAATGATGTGACTTGTTGAAAGATAAAGAAGATAATAGAATGCAAGAAAAAGTTGAAAAAAGATATAAAGAGCTACAAACTCGAAAGTCACATCCATGGTTGAAGAAAATCAAGGGAAAGAAGGTAAAATAGTAGGATGGAAAAAGTAGGGCAAAAGGAGGTTGAAAACCTAGTGTAAAATAAAAGAGGGTAGAAACTCACTAAAAAGTACCCAAATGTACCACACTTGACCCTGAGCCTACATTACAAGCCAAGAAAGTCCTATAGTGATCCTACAGTCTAGTTTGAAGAGTCTAAGCACTGAAAATAAGGGCAAGCCTGTGGTACTGAGCACTAACTATACTTGAAGTTATTTCTGAGTGTGAATGTTGAATCAATCCTTGTACTCAAATTCATAGTCATTGTGTGAAAAAAAAGGAATTTCGTTTGAAGTAAGGGCAATAGTTACATTGTCGGAAAGTTGGTACTTTGGTGATATTGAAATAGTGTATGTTGTGTGTTGGTTAGTCGATCGTTGTCATGGTTTAATTCACATGAATTAGCTTGTCGAATCTAGGAGAACAAAATTTGCACCCGCAAAGTTTGTGGGATATAGAGAGCCATGTGATTGCTTGTGCTTGAAATGCTTGCTTAAATACAAGTGTCGTTTGGAGTCTTAGTGGATCGCTTGAGGACAAACAACGAATTTAAGTTCAGGGTGTTGATATACTGTGAGTTTACGCTATTTCTAAAACAGTTCACTTACGAGTTGGGTGTGTCTAGGGCCTTTTTGTATTGGTTTTTATCATATTTTGCAGGAAAGAAGTTAAGGTGCGGAAGTAAAGAGACAATTGAAAGAAATGCAGAAAAGGGCATATACGGAGGTGATCTACGAACCGTAGGTCCATTGACGCTTGGTAGATGGTGGTCGTAGATCAGCAGGCAAGGCATGGAAGGCAAATCAGGGAAATCTGACCAACTGTGGAACCACGGTGACCATTGATGGTCCGTAGATTGAACTACGAACCGTACTGTTGATTCGTAGATTGAACTACGGATCGTACTGTTGATTCGTAGATTGAACTACGGACTGTACTGTTGATTCGTAGTTGAACTACGAACCGTACTGTTGATTCGTAGATTTAGACCGCGAGGGTTCCAATACCTGATTTTTGAAGATTCTAAGTGTGGAGCTACGGAGAGAGATTGACGGACCATAGATCGATCTACGGTCCGTATTGTAGTTCCGTCGTTTGCTTCAGAGAAGTTGATGTTTGGGAATGAAATATTTTTTAAGTCCTGGCAGATGGAAGGGACTCATAGACCGTAGAGCCATTGATGGTTTGGGGGTCAGTCTCGTGGAATGAAGACGCGTGCCTGAACAAACTTTCCTTATTTTGTTTCCCTTTTTATTTAGGACTTGTTTTTCTATAAATAGGGCATGTAAACATAGTTTTTAGGGTTGGATTCTATTACTTTTATTCTAGGTTTTGACTTGGGAGATTAACTTGCAACCTTACCAATTCTTAATTTACTTAGTTCGTTTTGAAGATTTTGGTGTTGAAATTCAAGTTGAATTTCTGGGTTTATTATTCTTCTTACGTAAGTTCATAATTCTTTTATCTAAAATAATGAATTATGTTCATATGATTATGGGTAACTAAACTCTACAACTAGGGTTGTGGGAACCATGGGCGATTAACAAAGTATGAATAGTAAATCAACAATTCTTAAATAGTGTTTTGCATGCATTGCTAATTCTTTCGTTTAGAAGTCTTTTTAACGAGTGGACGTGTTAGAACTCGCCTTGTTGCTACTTACCGGACCAAGGTGGTAATCAACAAGAAAAGAATTATCAACATAGATTTAGTGTGATACTATCTAATTAGCTAGTGTCGATTGGTGCGAAGTAATAACTAAGCCAAAAATCGATGTGATGTCTAATATGAGGTAAAGATAAGGGTTAGTAAATTATACACACGTAGCTGGACTAAGGTACGGGGTGAAAATCTCTAGATGCCAGACCAAGAATTTAGAGATACCTAACTTATCACTTTGCATGTAGTACACTAGGAAAGGATTGCTATTACTAAGATTGCTGCGTTATGAGCTTGTGGGAAACACTTATACCGTAGTTAATTCTCTCATCTTGATAACAACCAAAATTGGCTTTTGTTTACTGATTACTTACTGAATTTCTACAATTTGTTTCACAAATCCCCCCCTTTTAATTACTTGTTTCTGGAAGTAATTTGACTAAACGAATATAATTGTTGGTTAAAGTTAAGTCTAAACCATTTTCCTCTGGGTATCGACCCCAACCTACAACTTGGGTTCTTTACTTCATAACGATTGCTTATGTTTCTTTAGGGAGGTGTAATTTGAGCATATCATAGGTGAGAATAGCTTTACAACAACACACACAAGATCATAATTATAATCACTTTACTCTCAAAGTGTTCATAAAACATATACATAAATCTAATAATCATGAAGCATTCTCATATTTTTTCCCCTTAAGGACCATAGACCATATTTCATCAACACATCTAGAATTACTACATTAGACATGGATATAATAATAATTCAAGTAACACAAGTTCTACATGCATAATTTCATAACAGACTTCTATCATCATGAAACCCACATCACAAGATCATAATTGAGGAATATGGGGGTTTCATGGATTCATGGGAGATTCAACATAAAATCCATAGGAAATCATAAATTCATACATAATCTATATTAAATCAATCATTATAAACGTTTTTGAAAGTAAATCATGAGTTTGAAGTCAAACCCTAACTTTTGGAGAAATCACTAGTTTTGAAATTGAATTTGGAGGGACTCTATGGATGACTTATATCCATGGATGAAGAGATACCATACCTTAACAATGATTCCCAACAAATTTGAATAGAAAACATAGCTTCTTGAACCCTAGCTCCACATTCCTTCTTCTACTTTTTCTTCTTCTAGTTCTACAGAGAGAAATTCTGTAGAAGATGAACTTTTAGGATTTTGATTTGGGTTTTGGGAAATAATGAGGTGAATGAATTTATTTTGACTTAAAATGACTTATATAGGTGTATAAGAATAAGGCAAAACAACTTCACTTTGATAGGTCTTAGAAAGGAATTACCCAAAACACACCTCACTTAAAATGAGCTGCCAGGGACCACGTGGGGCTCCACGAGCCATGGTCCTGACCACCGATTTAATGTTTCAAGCATACCTCATTCAATTATAGGTGTTCAACAATCGTAAATCAGTATAAAACCCAACAAAATGAGTTGGAGTCGAATCCCACATGGATCGGTACGTGTTTCCGATTCAATTGGGAAATATAAATGCGGTCAAATAAGTTATAGGAATAAAAATTATTGAATAAAGACATAATCAAGTAAAATAGTGACACGAATGTCAAATGGGGGATTTTGGTTTTAGTTATCAGCTACAAACAATCACAAACACTAGGAATTAACAATAATGAGATGGATTCTTGAGATGCGATCGATTATAGGCTATTATAAGCCTATGGGTAATTGCAACTATTAGTAAATAGCTAGATATTATTGAATAGGCTAGGATATAATGGAAGTAATTTTTTCTCGAACAATTAACCCAAATCAAGCGATTTCCTTCGAACATCAACAAGCATGCATATTAAGAGTAGCCTACACCTTAATCCATTCACTTCTTCGATCTGAATGTGTCAGATTGGGTCTAGGATTTACTATCTCGAGCTTAACCCATGTCAACCTAATAACCACAAACTATTAATCAAAAACCTTAGTTCTAATACCTATCTCTCGAGCAAAGCAAGAACACAAACATAAAAATGCATTTGCAACTACAATTCTTAAATTAAACTACAATTAATGATTAAACTCACTTTTAAAAAGCATTTTAACTAATACTTAGCAATACACATAGGCTAAATCAGCCCATAATCACATGATCACACCCCAAGTTGGGGTTTTAGCTAGACGTCATAAAAAGGTAAAAACCGTTACCAAATTGATTATCCATTAACTGGGTAAGAGTGATTTAGTCCTTACAGTGCTCCAATTTGAAGATTCTAAAAGATCACTTCCAAATTCTCAAAAGTGAATTTCTTCAATCCTTCAAAGATAAGGAAAAACTATAGAAAATTCTCTATTTGACTCAAAATATGTCTAAAGATATTATAATAGATTGAAAGATATTAAACTAAATGTTCAAAATCCTATTTATAGTTGCCAATAATAAGCTATGAAAGCTCCTTTGGCAACGTAAGTCGGCCTCGCCGAACCACTCGGCAAGCCGCCCTTTGGACTATTCTATCACCCTTTTGCCTTAGCATTCAGCATCCTCAAGGTCTGTAACTTTTGGCGATCTATCTTGGCTTTACGGAATCACTTGGAGATCTGCGGACTGCTCATTTTCATCGCCAACTTGGTTCTTTCCTTCAGGGCTTTGCACACTTGTACTTTAGGCAGTCTTTTGAGCCATTAGACGACACGTTGAGTGCTCTTGCAGATCCTTAGGCTCGCCCATCTTCATTTCTTCAACCTGTTTTATTCTTTTTTGCCGGTTAGTGTCAGTGCTTTTTACCTCAATCCATATTCTTGAAAATTAAGGATTTAACATCAATTATTGGCACAAAATAAGTATTTGAGGTCACTAAATCTATATAAAGAAATCCCTAAGTGAGTCCAAATCTCGAACTCATCAATACCTCCAACTTAAACTTTTATTTTTCCTCAAGTAAAACTCACGTTTAGTAGTTCAGAAAGAAAGTCTCAAACAGTGCTACAAAAGACTCAATCATAAATGCACACAACATGACTCAACTTACTCATGCAAGGGTCAATTGTGCACTCAAAGATTCAAGTTGTGACTCACCATTATCAAAGATGCTCAAGTTCACAATACCAGCTTCAAATGCAAGTTCAAGCTCAACAAAGGTATTCAAATGCCCTCAAAACAAAGATGATTCCATATTCACACATAATTTTCAACAGTTTTTAGTTCTGAAATCCGATACAAGTCTCACACTCATAAAAATGAACACATACATGACTTCACCCATATGTTTGCCCTTATTTTCCAATCAACACTCGTTTCAGCTCACTCAAGATCACAAAGGTCGTTCAAGGCTTGTACCGAGGCTGAGTGTAAAAGTATGGGCATTTAGGCTCAATGGCTGCTACCCTCATGAAATGTGGTCTGAACATAACTTTCTTCCTTTTCTTCAACATTTTAATCATGCTCAAAATTCATTCCATTATTCTCTTTCACATGGACTACCGCATACTCCCATTTCTTTTTGCAATTTTTACAACTTTTTCATCCTTTTCCTTTATTTTCTATCTCTCTTTTTTTATATTGAGGGTTTCCATCTTTTTCAAAACCGTGGATCAAAGGGGACGTCTTCACACTTCTTGATTTACCTTCTCTTTTTACCACAACCCCAACTTAGGCTTTTGGCCTAGGTTGGCTATTCAACAAAACCACACTTCCTGATAATTATGGGTGAATGGATAAAGAGGGGTTATAATTTGCATCAAGTTTTTTCCAAGAAAAGGATAACGCTCAAAGGCGTTCAAGCAAAGCTCGCATATCTCAAAAGGTTAGCTACAAAAGAGGTATATTGTCAAATTGTTTCACTCCTCAAAATCAATGTCTAAGATCATTTGAAGAGTTTCCATCACTTAGTCAACCGAAACAATGAGGAAAGTTCTAGGTGTCATGACACAAGGATCAAAGTAAGGTCATCACACAAGGCATTGGCACCAATATCAAACTAGACTCCACACATTCGCTAATGTGCAATGTTCATCACAGGAGACTCCATTACAAAACTGGCTAGTCACAACAAGATGCAAAAAGTCCACATATTGTATATGCAACACATTTGGCGTCATCGTTGCCGCGCATTCATTTTTGTTCAATTAAGAGAATTATTCAAGTCATCGGTATGGATCATAAATGATATTCAAATTTGCACAAGAATAACCACATTCAATCACAACAAAAGGTGACAAAATTTTTAGATGGATCAAAAACAATTTCTATTCAAAACAAAGAGCCACAAGTTTAAATATCTACATGATTGAATCAACACACAATTTAAAACGCAAAAACCCAATACATATACAAAATATAGTCAACAAGAGGTAGGTATGGAAATTGTTCACCCCACAAGTAAAAACATAATTAGTTGTCATTAAATGCAACACAAATAATCAAAAGTAAATAAAAAAAATGATAGAGAGGGAGGTAAAGAAGAATCTTGTCTACAGAGTGTCTACATCTGTCGGGGAATCAATGCACGATGCAACACTCTGATCCTAGGCATCAGTGCCTAATGTAATAGGAACATTGGCTCCACTAGAACCTGCTATGGACGTCTCTATCAGCAATGTCTGAATGACTGAATGCATAATCATCTCCTCTAAATCCGATAGGTCTCCATAGATGGTCGCCTCTTGAGCATCTGGTTGTTTCTCATCTGTCTCCGCGTCTGACTCATCAGCTGCCACATCATTTATAGGCACATCTCCAGTGGTTGCCGGAGGCATCCTAGACCTGGCAAGGGCACCTTGATCCTCAGTTGACTTAAAGAGGGAAGTGAAGTCTGTGGACTTCAGATAGTCCACACCCTTTCTCAAATTTGAAACCTCGGCTTTCAAAGTTGTGAACTCTAAAGTAACCCCCTATCATCTCTGACAGATTTCTACTCTCACTGTAAGATCATCAATTGATGTCCTGAGGTATGTCAATGCAGCTAATATGGCTCTTTCAATCATCCAAGGCACCTCGGCCTCGAGCCGGGTAGCCCGCGCATCGGTAGAATAGGCTAGCTTCCCCATCTTTAAGATCATGGGTTGAGTAATCATGGTAGGCTGGGAAGCAATAGAACGACCAACAACCTGTGAAATAGTGGAACTGGGTGTACCTGAAGGCCTGGAGGTCGGAGTAGACAAAGATGCCTATGCAAGTATGCACTAAATATCAACCTCATGGGAAGCATCCACTAGAGACGCTCTCCTCCTATCCACCTCATCCCCTGTGTACTTAGCACATATGGATCGGATATCAGTGGAAGATGTGGGAATGACCTCTATGTCCCTCTTCTCATCACGAGGAATTCCAGCACGCCGACATAGCTCTGTAGTAGGTATTGGGAAATGAAGGGACGTCTGGCACGGTTTGGCCCTCATGGCCATCTTCTGCTCAATAATAAGTCCAGCTTTAGCTACTTCTTGGAAATAACTAAACCGAGGCAGGCCGTCTTTGGTTGGTAGAGGATTGACTCATTCTGTGAAGGAATTATGGAGCTGCTAATGTACTCTAACCAATACCGAGGAGTCATATTCAAGTCCTCAATCCACCTCGGGGTTGGTGTTAGGAATTAGGGGAACAAGCCATCTATTTAGGTCATCCAGGGGTTGTATTGTATCCAAACCCTCGTACCCATGTTCAAACTCAGTAGATCTGTCAAATTCATCTTTGATATGATCGTTGTTGCATCCCACTTCTTTCCCCCGAACCATGACGGACTTCATGGTTCTGAAGGCACAGGCCATGTTCTTCCCCTGGGGTACTACGTCACCATACGCAGTGTAGAACTCATAAACCCAGGTAGGGATGTATGGGCCTCCGGGCCTGGTGAAGAGGTCAAATTTGTGGTACAGGAGTATGTCCCACACCATAGGGTACCTGTCAACCACTCAATCTGTAGACACCCACTTCTCCTTAAGAATTGTCCTCAATCCCTCGGCCTTTATACTATTGAGTAGCCGGAGAGGAGAACCCTGAACTGGTGGCATTTGAACCACCATCTATGTCGGAGCTGGCATTATATCAACAACATATGGGGTAACAACTGGGGTACTAGACAGACCTTGGCTACCTCTAGCCCGAATTTTAGCTCGCCGAGATTGAATTGGCTGGTCATTATCAGGCTATGAGAATGAGGCCTGAGAGTGAGCAAACTCCCCATATCTGCCGGAGTTGTACTCTGGTTTCTCCGCTACGAGTTTTTTTCCCTTTGGCCTTGCCTCCCTTTTGAGGCTTTTACTTCCCATTTTTAGAAGGAGCAGTTGTTTCCTCATTAATTACCATGTCTCGTGCTTGTTTTCGGGGTGGCAAACCTTTGTCGTCAATGTTGGTCCTAGCCATATGGCTGAAAGGAGTGGCTCAAAAATTTCCTAGAAAAAGAGAGGTAGGCAATAGGCAGGTACCTTCGGTGAATCACCGACATCATTCGGTTAGCTCAGACTAGCCCGCCGAAAGGTACAGTGTGTTTTAGGGTTTTGGGACTGAGAAAGGGCGATTAAGGGGGACTTTCAGTGAGTCGCCGAGTGAACTCTGCGAGCTTAGAATTCTCGCCAAAAATTACCGAATGAATTCTAACCAAAACATGAAATCAAAGGTGATTAAGGAGGACCTTGGTGAACCGTTGAACGGTTTGGCGAGCAAACTTTCCAATGTGCCAATTTTCAACCCTATTTCACAAAATCAAGCCCACATCCCCGGACAACAAAATCAAACAGCACACTCATACAATTAAGGTTAGACCCATAAGACCCATGCCACCAGGGTACTCAGACTTCTCCTGGATTGGCCAAAATTAGCCATTTGATGACTTTTGCCCTTAAGAATGACGTCAAATGCTCCATCATTGGGAAAAGTACGTCATTTACCACAATTGTGGTTACTCAAACTTCACCCGACTAGACCCAAGAAAAATTAAACGCAACCCAAAAATTTATGATCAATTTTAAAGCACAAATCTCGGGAAATCTACAATATAAGCATTTTAGGCACGACTTCAAAACTAAAACAGGCAAATTAGCATAACATTACGATTTCAGAGCAGGCCCAGCACACATCAACACAATTTATATAGATGCATTTGTGTTTAACCGCTAATCAAGAGTTTGGGTTTCGAAAAGCAACCTTTAATGCCGAAATATGAATTTGAAAAGCTAGGCGGCAAAAAAATCCAACGTGGAGCACAAGATCAAAAGTAAGACCAAATACAATGATAAAAATATAGAAAATATGAAGAGCGGGTGTGATAGTATGAGACAAAAACGAGGAAATATGAAAGAGTTTGAAATTTTGAGCATTTGACCTTTAAAAACCATTCAGTTCGCGGCCCTTCGGCGATATTAGTCGTCCTCGCCAAACCACTTGGTGATGCCCCGAGTAATTTCTTACCTAGCTGAGTTTTACAGGACCTCCAGTTAATTTGGGGGTCCAAACGATCGACAATGTCGGGGTTGCCGACCTTTTCGGTGAGTCACCGACTCGTCCATAGGACCTTCGAGTGTTACAGACTCGCACCTACTATTTTTGTAAGTCCAACGGCTGTCTTAGTCGGTCTCACCGACCTCTTCGGCGAGTCGCTGACTGGGCACTTTGCTCGCCAACCTCTATTTTTCAAACACATTCCACATTTCGACCTGCTCAATCAACACCCGTTATTCCAATAATAAATACAAAGCAATAAAAACTTGGGTTCCATCACAAGAAGCACCTTAGATAACGTTGTGGCAAGACACAAGTACCCATTCAAGCTTCGTTCTTAGGGTTTTCCATAGTATCACTAGGCAACCCCCTTGTTGTGTAGGGTTAAGATGTGAAGAAATCCGACCCATTTGGGTCTCCAACTGTTTGAAAGAGACGGAATGAGAGGTCACCGTCTAGTTGAGAGTCGATACATCTTCCTTCATTTCTTTCAACACTTTATCGGACTCTTCAACCTTGTTGAGAATACGTTCACAATCTTCAGGATATTGACGCTCATGGGAGGAACATACTTATCCTTCTCCCCTTCTCTTTCCTTCCAAGTGGCATTATGATCACGCCACTGTCTATCACAGTCTCTCTAGCCCTCATCTCTATTCCAACCATAGTTTCCATCAGATCTTGGGTAGTTTGCCCAATAACCTCCTCCTTTGCTGGCTAGGAAGTTCACATCCTCATTGGACAACGCTTCAAATTTTGCCTCTTCGAGGTTTATACCACCAACACCGACAACATTAACACTCTTTGTACCAGAACCCATGATGTTCTTGGCCAAGATGTCAAACTGTGTCATCATGTTTGCCATGTTTTGATCTCTCTCTTTATCTTTTTGAACTATTCCTTTGACAATTTGTACATACGAGGAGAGACTTGATCTTCATGGGTGTACCATGCCCTGTTAATCTTGGTCATGCCATCGAGGAGTTGGACTGCTATTGTATAAGGTTGTTGCATTAAACCTCCTGAAGAAAGTTGATCAGCCACTCCCTTGTTCACTGATTCGAGGCTTCCGTAGGAGTATTGCAGCAGTACATTATCGGGCAATCCATGAGTTGTGCATTGCAACACAAACTTCTTAAACTTAGCCGAGTCTCAGGGATTGGGCACCAAGAGTCATCATCTTCGAAGGAGGGAAATATTTCACTTGGAATGCAGTAATAAGCTCGTCCCACGAAGTAATAGAATCTCTTGGCAACTCAGCCAACCACTTACATGCTTCTCCCATTAGAGAAAATGGGAACAACCTCAACTGCACCGAATCTTGAGATATGTTCTTAAAGGAGAACCATCCACAAACATCAACAAAATTCCTAATATGCTCATGGGAATCCTCATGAGCCAGCCCAGTAAATAAACCCTTCAGTTGTAAGAGCTGCAACATGGTGCTTGTAATGTGGAACACAACGTTTCTTTCAGCTGGAGGGAAATGAGTGGCACCAAGTCCACCGACTAGATTTGGGTCATTGACATTCGGTTCATTGACATGATGGATATTTTCGATGTCATCTTGGTGGCACACTTGTCTACCACTAGTTCCATTGACACTCATTTCCTCTATTCAACAATCAACTCAAAAACCAAAACTAAAAATAAGTAGATTCAACTATGACTAATAAGAATACAATTCAACTTCACCAAAAGAATTTCAAACAACACCACTCCCCAGCAGCTACGCCATTTTGATTTAATGTTTCAGGCACACTTCATTCAATTCTAGGTGTTCAATGATCGTAAATTAGTATAAAACCCAACTAAATGAGTTGGGGTAGAATCCCACAAGAAGTGGTACATGTTTCTGATTCAATTGGGAGGTATAAATGCGGTCAAATTAGTCATAGGAATTAAACTTATCTAATAAAGACATAATCAAATAAGGGAGTAACACAAATGTCAAATGGGGGATTTTGGTTTTAGTAATCAGCTACAAATAGACATAAACACTAGAGATTTACAATAATTAGACCGATTCTTAAGATGTGATCGATTATAGGCTATTATACACTACAAAAAAATTTGGTCACCACTCGTCGTAATAGGCTTAGTCGCTAAAAGTTAATCACGGCAGGTAATCTTAACTAGTCCCTAAAAGGATTCAGCGACTAGGTATGTTCTAGTCTCTAAATTTTTCTTTAGGGACCATATTTCTGGTCCTTAAATTGTTGTATGGTTTCATCTTTGGATATCTCCATTTTTTTAGCATCAATGTTTTCTAGTCCTAAAAGACTTTTGAAGAAAATCTAACTGGTCGTAAAATATTTTCTATTCTGGTCCTAAAAATGTATATTGTCATTTTTAGTACTAATTATATTACTGTTTATAATATAAAATTAAATTGGAAGAAGAACAAATATTAATAAATACATGCATTTATATACATAATTAATTACAAAATATAGTTTAATATCCAATAGGTAGCAATGTACCATGGTATGACCCCAATATATTACATTTGATAATACAAAATATAAAAAATTTCCAAAAAATCTCAGCAAAGCATCTTGAGTTTTCAACTCGACTTCTATTCTAGTGTGGGACTTGTAAGTTCATCAAGTCTTCAAAACCTATAAAAGACACAATACATACTGTTAAAAAATTTGGAAAAAGCAGTAGCATGCCTAGAAGTTAAAGGCTATAACACAAAAACATATATACTTACCTCCAAATGCCTAGAAAAGAAATAAATCAACTTTTCTTATGTTAACTTTTATCTTCAACACTTGAAAAGAAAAACTTTTCACTTCTCAACTCACCATCTTGATATGCTTCTGATTCGATAGAAAATCAATTACTTCTTTCAGCTGGTCCACATCACTAACAATCTTGAAATTAAACAAGTGGGATACGTACATCTACCATGTGAAGGGATCAACATGAAAATAGCCTGATCACAAGATCACACAAGATCTCTAACCATAAATAAAATATTTTTTTAAAGAAATTAGAAAAGAAATACTTATCATGGAATAAGAATCATAAAAGAACTCACAATTTCCTTCAGCTAAACTATTGCCAACATCCTTTCCATCTATCTTTGATGGAAAACTGTGATCTTGTGGTCAAACACCAGCATAAAAACATATCAGATTTACAGTTACAATTCAAGAAAGTACGATGTTGATATAAACTATGAGGGTTCATTTAGAAATTACTATTGTCTCTCTTCACCTTCTTAGCATGATCATATATTCGTTGAGCTTAGACTCAACATCAAAAGAGCAACTAAAACCTATATATGGAAAGAAGGGAGATGCATTAACTAGTCAAAAAAACATTGAAAATTCTAAGTTCTAACAATGAGTAACAAAATTCTACGAAATTTACAGCTACAAGTTGCTTTTATATAGAGAGATAAACTATGCTTGTAAGGATGAACCTGAAATTTGAAACATCAATTTTATATTTAAAGTTCAAGTTATTCGTAAGGGAGAAGAGATCCTTCACTAGAAGTGAATCCAAAACTATAAAGGGCACGCGGATCAACTATTTGCATTTAAAGAATTGCTTAATGAGATTAATAAAGTTTCCTACCCTAAATCAAGTTATTATTAAGTTAGGCGAGATTGGATTTTAATTTTGAATGAGATAGTAAAGGGTAATACAGACATTCTAATAATGTTCCTATAATGGATGAGTTTGGATCTTTATACTAAATTCGATAACAATTTAGTTAAAATTTAACATGAAAAGAAGATTCAAACTCTTAGGATATATGCAAGGAAGTTATATCATATATGTAATTTGAAGATACATACATGTTTCTAGTGTTTATCTTAAAACAGATACCACGCTACCCATTTTGAAAGTTATCAATTGTGGTACAAATGTCGAGATTGGTATATCACTTGAAAATAGGGATGGAGTTCCAATGTCTATGATAAATCACATATTTCGTTCACTAAATGAAATATTTCAGTTTGATGAAATCTTGGGCAAAAACATAGAATATCGTGAAGTCCATACTGATGTTAGCCAGCTACAACTTCTAAACATATCATGCCAAAAAGAAAATGATCTACTGAATGTTACGAATCCATAACTTCAGTAAGTTGGGAATAGTCAAAAGAGGATGGGGTACTGCTTGAATCTCTCTGTACAAGAAGAAAACAATCTACTAAAGGTTGGTAAAGAGTACATTAAGTGAGTCAAGGACAAACTGAGGAGGACAGTGTACCGCCGTATTCTCTCTTGACAAAAAGAAAATGATAAGAAGAAACACTGGGAGGAACTTCTTATACCGCTAAATAGTTGATAAAATCAAACACATAATATTAGCTCAAAAGAAAGCATAACAATAAGTATGCACTATAGGCTATCTTGTCAAAATGGAAACAGGAGATTTGGAAGGAAACTAAATTAACTATTTTGTTCTTGATGGGTGAATCTCTAGCTTTCCCCGATTACCATTCATATTATCTTATTTGATCTATTCTCACACTTATGACTGGAGAAGTACATTGTTTGTATTTAGTTGTATCATTTGCAATACTTTTACATTCTTGTTGGGACTTGGGGAGTATCTCATATGATCTAGAAGTACCCCTGGTTAACCTCATGATTTTGTACTACTTTGTTAGGACATGTTGTTCAGTTTTGTGTACTTAGATATGACCAAACAAGATGGACTATTAATTTGCTCAATGTACGTACATTGTATATAACTTATGAACATCAAGGAATTTTCAAGGGAAATGTGTTCCTGGAGAAAAAATAAATTCAAGCAACACAATACAAGTGATGATAAAGTTCTAATGAAAACTAAAAGGAAACCACTAAGCAAGAGAAGAACAAAAGGGAGGACAAGTACTCTATGTTGCAACTCTACAAAAAGTCACTTTTTTGTTATTATTTTGTATTTTATTTGATTTACAAAACATCATGCTTCTGTGGGTATAATTTTTTTACGACCTCATTCTAAATGATTTTGTTAAAGTTTTGAAGTTATCATTTACACAAATCAGAGTATGCATAGGTCTTCACTGCTAACAAGAGTACACAAAAGTCTGCACTACTAACCAAATTAGGCAAAAAACTGCATTAGAAGTCATAACTTATGTACTTTGATGATAAACTTTTACCTCTGACAAGCATCATAATTGACTTGTTCACAAAACCTTTAATTTGAAACCTAGAAATTGATGGTCAACTTCTTTCAGAGAAGTAATTTGACACAACCAATAATGTATTATTTAAACAAAAAAAACAAACATATAGAATTTGAAATATTGTAGAATAATCGGAACAAAACAAGCAGAGGTCAAAGTTTAGAATAACAAATTAGTACAACTTAGGTGTCTAAATTGGGTGTCCAAATCGAGATAAGAGGAATCTGAAAATAACTCTTAAATTGTTGATTGACTTTCATAGAATTTTAGAAATCCCATTTTAGAATTAATGAAATAGAAAATTACCTCCATTGCTTGATTATCCAGTTGTTGCAAAGCCTCGCCGCAATCTTTTCATCAAATCGAAGAAGAAGCTTGAAAGTGGGTTTCTCATGATTAGGGGTGGAAACGAGCTCCGTCACTTTAATTCTTGAGGATGCGTAGTTGAATAATTTTGAGGCTTGGAATCTGGCTCATAGTAAGAAGAAGCTTTAATCGGTGGAGATAAAGCCTCCATCCTTAGGCAACAATGGTGAGGAGATTAGGGTTTAAAGATTTTACTTTTGGGAAATATATTTATGTACAAAGACCCCTCACCCCCTAAAAATAAAATAGACATTTAATGATTTGAGCGTGCCTTTTTTCCGCTAAATTTACTTTTGGGGACTGGTTGCTTAATTAATATAGAGACCAGATTTAATATCGTCTTAATAAAAATAATTAAAACTGCAAATTCAGGACTAGAGGTAAAACCCATCCTTATAACCATACTTTTAAGGACTAGATTTCTAACTAGTCCATATAGGTTAGTCTCTAAAAAGGCTTTTTCTTGTAGTGATAGGAATATGGGTAATTGCAATTATTAGTAAATAGCAACATATTGGTGAGTATTCTAGGAAATAAGGGAGGTAATTTTCTCTCGAACAACTACCCCGAATCAAGTGATCTCTCTCGAACATCAACAATCATGAAAATTAAGAGCAACCCACACCTTAATCCATTCACTCCTTTGAGTTGAATGTGTGAGATTAGGTTTAGGATTTACTCTCTAGCTAAACCCAGGTCAACCCAATACCCAAAAACCATTAATCGAAAATCTTAGTTCTAAAACCTCTCTTTCGAGCAAGCTAAAAATGCAGACATAGAACTGCATTTGCTACTACAATTCTTAAATTAAAAAATAATTAATGATTAAAATCACTTTTAAATTGCATTTTAACTAACAATTAGCAATACCCATTAGCTAAATCAACCCATAATCACAGGATTACACCCGAAAATTAGGGTTTTAGCTACATATCATAAAAAGGTAAAAACCATTACCAAATTGATTATCCATCAACTGGGTAAGAGTGAATTCATCCTTACAATGCTCCAATTTAAAGATTCTCAAAGACCCACTTCCAAATACTCAAAAGTGAATTTCTTCAATTCTTCAAAGCTAAGGAAAAACTATAGAAAACTCTGTCTAAGACTCACAATATGTCTAAAGATTCAATAATAGGTTCAAAGATACCAAACTAAATGTTCAAAATCCTATTTATATTTGCCAAAAATAAGTTACAAAAGCTTGTTCAGTGAAGTAAGTTGGGCTCGCCGAACCACTCAGCGAGCCGCCCTTTAGTCTCCTCTATCGCCCTTTCACCTTGGCATTCAGCATCCTCAAGGTCTATAACTTTGAGCGATCTATCCTGTCTTTGCGGAATCACTCTTTGATCCGCCGACTGCTACTTTTCATCGCCAACTTGGTTCTTTCCTTATGGGCTTGTCACACTGGAACTTTTGGCGGTTTGATTAGCCACTAGGCGACACGCCGAGTGCTCTTGGCGATCCTCAGGCTCGCCCATCTTTATTTTTTCAACTTGTTTTTTTCCTTTTTGCATGTTAGTGTCCTTACTTTGTTTCTAAATCCATATTCCTGAAAATCAAGTAATTAACATTAGTTATTGGCACAAAACAAGCATTTAAGGACACTAAATCTATGTAAACAAAGCCCTAATTCAGTCTAAATCTCGAACTCATCAACCACGAGCCATGGTACCCTTCGTGGACTTGAGGCAGTGGACAGGCTTTCATTCCTTTTAACCCACATGCCCAAGTCAACCTCACGAAGGGTCTATGTCTCATAACCCAAGCCTACACCCAGACGTAACACTGCTTAGAAGACTCCGAAGAGACTCATACTAGACTGATAGCATTCATAACATAAGACATATGAAATATTGCAGAAATTAAAACTTTTGTTTACTAATCTCACATTGTCATCTAATACATTTGAGTCAAAACTAGGGTCACGACCCTTACAATAGAAAGTGTAAAAAGAGTCTAATACAATGAAAGACATAAAACATCAATAAAACACTTGTCCACGGATACATGAGAACATGTAGCTATGGAACAAGGATATTGCTACTAGAAAACCTTGACTTACTAAGCGTGGAGGTTTCCATCTCATAAGACAACATCTATGTTGGGAACCCGAACTTGCTAAACGTGAAGGTTCTTTTGTGGGAAGCCGTACTTGCTAAACGTGAAGCCCCCACTCTCATTTTTCATGTTCACTCGGTGCTAAGCTCTAACTCCGTTTTTCAACATCTTTAAGCCTTTATTTAACATTAATTCATAAAGTAGGCTTTAGTGACGTAATCCCTCATATCATATAGCTCAAAGGTTTCTTAGATGAGAATGACCTTTCATCATAGAACCTATATTATGTGAGAATAACCTTTCACATAGTCATACCATATTCATATTATAGTCTAGTTTAGAGTACAATTGAGGAGACCATTCAAGAGACTCACTTCCACTAGATTATCATAAACCTTATTCATTCATTCATGTGTGTGTACATATGTGAGAAAGCCTTTCACATAAACACCTTTATGCAACACATATTCTTACCTTGCTAATCATACACTTTGCATGCATAATAAGATGTAAGGGTGCATATAAGAGTTAACCTTTCAATAGACACCATACAACGTCATATTCATAGCTATACATGTAGAGTGTGTGTGTGTGCATATTGCTCCTCATAGTGACTTATTAGCAACAACATTGATATTGAGTGTTCTTCCCTTAAAGGGATCATAACACATTCACAATGTCCCCAATTCATGAGCAATTCACATATAAAGCCCTTACGGATTCTAGACCACACACCCACACTTCATCATAGAAGACAAGGACACATTCAACATTGAATAGGTACTCCTAACATGTATATGATCAAGCATTCATATAGTGGTCACATAGGTAGGGTTCATCCAACAATAGTACCTAATATAATCAATCATGTAGACCATACCTTATCCATAACATTATAATTCACATTATACTCCTCATCATCAACACACTTTAAACATCATGCTAGCATTAAGGATTTCATACATAACCTTCATAGCACAACTTTATAAACATTGGCATCATAATCATCAATTCACTTCACATCTATTGCCTTCAAGGCCATGATCTCAACATGCGTAGATAGACAAGAAGTTAACACCTCCACCATAAGTGGATCAAACTTCACAACATCGATTCTCATACTACAGAGTAAAAGTTAGGTCAACTTACCAATTCCCCAAGCCATGATCACCGTGGATCAATCCTCAACAATTCATAATCAATTGACATAGGTAGCAATAGGAATCAAAAATGTCATTCAATAACATACACATAATCTAGGTACAATTCTATAAAGAAAGGAATCAACCCACAACTTTGCCCATAATGCAATAATTCTCAACTCATGAATATACCAACAATTCAACATGAATAAGTATAGACAATCATAGGAAACATCAATACAATCTAATCTAAACATAATTTCACCAATATAGATCATATTCACAAAGACCCACATCATAGTCAATTTTTGAGAATTTTGGGATCTTGGGTTCTTCAAGGATTCCTTTGAAAATTGTCTTAAAAACATTCATTCCACATTAATTGATCAATAGAATGATTTAGAAATTCGTTTGACAAGGAACCCATGTTTAGATTGAAAGTTGAGAATTTTGGTCTTTGAATCACTTTTGAAAATCTTTGATAGAACTCCTTGAATGAGAGGTTATTCAAGAATCAAGAGTCACCATACCTTAATTATTGAAGACCCATGAAATTGAAGAAGAAATCTGTTGAAAACACATCTTCTAGCTAGAGCTGAGAGAATCTATTTTGATAGGGAAGGGTCAATTTGAAGAATGGGGTCTAATTTTAGGTTTTTGGTTTTTTAACCAACTTAAAATACACTAAATTAGGTAGAATAACCGTTTAAAATAATTCTCCAAAGTACCCAAACTACCCCTCACTTAGTTTGACCTTTTTAAACAAGTCAAACTTGAATTTTATTTTTGCAGATTTCGTCGGGAAAGAAGTTCACGACGCGGAGGTGTTCCCACAAGTTTTCTGGAAATTAAATTCAAGACAGTAGAGTCCGCGACATGTCCACGACGCAGACCAAATATTTGGCCCTTGGTGGGGCTAGTCCGCGACGCGGACATGTTCCCTCCAAGCACAACTTCAAGCTGCCTTGGCAACTTGGTTGGCCAAGGTTGGGGTCCTCCTCGGGAACCCTTAGGATGCCCCCAGGATGTCGTAATCGAACGTTTTGACCCTAAAAGCATTTATTAAGACACTAGGGTCACCTCCACTGATTTTAGATTCAAAACAACACATAAAAACATGTACAACAAACTAGAACACACCAACACGTAAAAGACTAGTTTCCGAACGTCTTGGTCGTCCCTTGACGTTTGACTTGCAAACTCTTTAAAACTGACTTAAAAGTCTAGTATTCATTATTTTAACAAGTTATTAATGCATAAAACCTATGTGAGGCTCTACTTTATCCTACTTTATTTTGAGGGTCGTTACAATATCCCCACTTAGGAACATTCGTCCTAGAATGACACTAAAAACACTTCGGAGGACTCAATGAACCAACTAGCAACTCAAAATATGCAGCATGCAACATCAACATAAGAGCACACATTAAGGAGGAGCATCAACTCCAAATAAAAGGCTCAAAACAACTTTGTACAATTCAAGAAAGTAGCGACACGTCTACCAACTCCTTATGCATCAACTTTATTATTTCCCATTTCATTGGAGGAACTTCCTTCTCCAAATCATCACTATGCTTAAAACTCTTTACTTCTCATAAGTATAGGAGGAACTACCTTCTCCATATTCAATGAGCATCAACATATATATTAAGCAATCAACAAGACATTTCTTTAATAAGACAACATCAAGTATGCTCATTACAACTCTCATGAAGTCAACATCACACAACATCTATGGGTGTAATTTCAACTATGAGAAATAAAGTTCATGAAAACTCAGAATACAACTTAAGCATGAATTTTTCACAAAATTATGCACATACAAGGAAATCATGTCATAATCATCATTCTCATTTCAAACACCAAAGAAACACAACATGCAACTACCTCATTAAAGAACATTATGCAACTTTTTCATAAGAAATCATTTAAGAATGCACTTCAAATCAACTCATGCACTACCTGCAAGTTGAAACTTTATTCACCGACTCATAATGCATCAACCACATAGGCCTTTCTCATGTTCATAGGAGGAACCACCTTCTCCTAAGCATGACAGGATATTTACCCCTTTTATATCATCATAGGGTCCATTATACAATGGCTTTCAAGTGCACACTAGACATGATCAATATTTCCACTCATAAGGAAATTAAGCAATTCATATTAGTTGCACCCTAACATGAGGATTATAGATCATCTACTAGTCTTATCATTTAATCATCATACTATCAAGAACATACATGTCATTACCATGTTTAGTTATGCTCAAGGAGGGACTACCTTCGTAGTCACAACCACACACATGGCATCATAAACTCATAAGCAAGCATTACACAAAGGTCAATTCATTTAAGGAGAAATTCCAACTTCTAACCTAAGTATGCTCATACGCTCTTCCTCATGAAGTCAAGAGTGCATTCACCATATAAAGATGCATGTTGAAATCAAAAACATGAATTTTATTACTAAAATTTTATTTTTATGTAGTAAGAATCCTTTAAAACATGCATAACATAGTGTCTTATAAGACATGAATAACATATGGAGATCATGCAACTCATAATCATATGCAAGACTCCAAAACATGAACAAGCTACTAGGAACTCTTTGGTCTAAAGCTTGAATAGGAATAGAAGGAAAAGATAAGGATATCAACAATCTTACTACTCACTCATCATCCCCCACTTAGGGTAAACCCATCTAAGAGCACATTAAAGTAACCAAGAGAACTATCACTTACTTGGAGGATTTCAAGAATCTAAAAAAAAGAAGTATCTATACCAGTCTACTTCATATCTATCACCCAAAGTAGTTCTCAACTTGGAGAATTCAAGGAAGTTCAATGTAGAAATATTAAGGGCACTCAAAACCTTACCATCTAGGCACATTATCCCCCACTTGGGGTGAGCTTAATCAACTCTTTATCACACCATACCTTTATCATCACCTTTGGTGTAACTTTCTGCTCAACCATGCCTAGGTATTATCTAATCATCCTCTTTGAATGACCATACTTAAGATCACCTTTACAAGACAACTATCCTCTTTAGAGTTGGTCAACATCTATTCTCTTGTCCTTCCTATGAACTAAGGGGTTCATGTAACTCTCCAAGTTAACCTTAGAGAAAAACACTATCTTAACTCATGGAACAAAGCCACTTTTTCCACTCTTAGGGCAAGCCTACACAAAAACTCTGATTCACACAAGGACAACCATGAAGCATCACCCATAAGAAAAAGGCAACTTTCAACTCACACTAGTTACCACATTCCTACAAAACTCCTCAAATCTTCACCATGACTTTCTACTATTATTACCCATCACCATAAAGCAACTCCTCATACTAAAAAGGATGTCATTCTTACCAAACGACTCTTATCATACGAGAACTACACCACCATACAATATTTTCAATGTAATGCTCACAACCTCGTAGGTCACACATAGCCATGATTGGCATCACAATACGATTTCCAAATCTACCGTCATATATACTCATATAGTTACCACATCGTAATAAGCATTAAAACATTATGCTCTGATACCAAGTTTGAAACGACCCGAGAGCACCCCCTAGTCGTTACCAACGTATTTGACCTCTCGGAGGTCTTATACAAGCCCTTAGCATTCTTCATACCATTTATCATAGAAAAATAACGGAAAAATTTAAAACTTTTTTTTTATAATATAACACAAGACATAAAAGTCACCTCATTAAACCTTTAATACAAAAAATGGAGTACTACGTCTAAAGGTAGCCATCTTAAAATATGACTACAACACAAGGGGGACACAATCGTTACAATACAAAAGAAACTACTATCTAGTACATAAAACTTAAGGAAACTCTTTAACATAAAGGTCCTTGAATCTTTAAGAACACACCCAAACTTGGGAATAGTAAGCCAAGCTCATCACTTCTAAGAAAGACCCTTTAGCCACCACCACCTACACTTGGTGTAAAAAGATGAAGAAGAATGGCGTTATTACAAGAATGCACTAATTATGATAACCATGCAATACATGCTTTTAAAAGGACATTTAGTTGGAAACTGTGCATCATGACTTTTTAGAGAAACTTAAAGAAAATTTAGTACATAGGCACAACATCAACCACATACATCATCATACACATGGAAACCATTCATAATAGCACATAGAGCCACTTACAACATTTTAGGCATATTGGATGCATACAATACATTACCTTCCTCTTTATCTTAACTCATTTCCTCAAGCAACCCTTAGGGAATACTTGGTGCAATGTATTGGCTTGAAGTTACCATAGGTGAACTTACATATAGCCTTCATCAATCCAACCACATATATTCATAGAGCCAGAAGTACACCATAAGACATAGTCTTCACATAGGAACCATGACCTAAGACAACCCCCAAGTCACACTAGTGCAATGTGCAAGTAGCATCTCATAATACTACTCACACCAAGTGTTCCTAGGAAGCCACCATAGACTAGGCACATCATATTCAACAAGTCATAACATCCTGATTTAACATTAGACATAAGACCAACATACTTCATCACATCATATAAAGACTCATTCCTTTACTACATCATTAGTCATAACCCATTTAGTTCATATCATAGGTAAACCACCCTCACAACCCCTTCACAAGATCACTTGTGCAATGTACACATGGAGTCCCATACCCCCATATATACTAAGCAAACCCATTAAGAAGTCATAAGTGTAATTCACATGCATAATCATACTTCATGTCTTGACATAAGTAAATTAAACCTTAACATGCTTTCATATTAACATACATAGACCATAGTCTTCATTACATAAAGAACCTAATCTTAACCTCCCTTAGAGTCCACTTGTGCAATGCATAAGTATGGTCCATAGTCCTACCTACACTAAGTAACTCTTGAAGAAATCATGACTAGAATTCATATTCTTAACTTAGTTCATTTCTTAACTTTCGGGAGACATTTCCATAACCAACATAGACCATGTGATCTACAAGGAATTCGGTGTTCTACTCCCACACCAAAAAGAAAGGGTACTATTTGTCAAAGTAGGACCTACATACATAATAGCTATCTAGTGGATCCACTAAGATAAGACCTACGGGGGCACATAGTTATGGAACAAGGAGATTGCTACTAGAAAACCTTGACTTACTAAGCGTGGAGGTTTCCATCTCATGAGATAACATCTATGTTGGGAACCCAGACTTGCTAAATGTGAAGGTTCTCTTGTGGGAAGCTAGACTTGCTAAACATGAAGACCCCACTCTCATTTTTCATGTTCACTTGGTGCTAAGCTCCAACTCCCTTTTTAAACATCTTTAAGCCTTTATTTAACATTAGTTCATAAAGTAAACTTTAGGGACTTAATACCTCATATCATATAGCTCAAAGGTTTCTAAGATGAGAATGACCTGTTATCATAGAACCTATATTATGTGAGAATGACCTTACACATAGTCATACCATATTCATAACATAGTCTAGTTTAGAGTACAATTGAGGACACCTTTCAAGAGACTCACTTCCACTAGATTATCATAAATACACTAAATTAGGTAGAATAGCCATTTATAATAATTCCCCAAAGTACCCAAACTACCCCTCACTTAGTTGGACCTTTTTAAACAAGTCAAACTTGAGTTTTATTTTCGCAGATTTCGTCGGGAAACAAGTTCGCGATGCGGAGGTGTTCCCACAAGTTTTCTGGAAATTAAATTCGAGACAGTACATTCCGCGACATTTTTGCGACGTGGACCAAACATTTGGCCCTTGATGGAGCTAGTCTGCGATGCAAACATGCTCCCTCCAAGCACAACTTAAAGCTACCTTGGCAGCTTGCTTGGCAAAGATTGGGGTCCTCCTCGGAGACCTTTAGTGTGGCCCCCGGGGCATCGTATCTGAACGTTTTGACCCTATGCTCACCTCCACTGATTTTAGACTCCAAAAAACACATAAAAACAAGAACACAATACTAGAATACAGCTACACGTAAAAGACTAGTTTTCGAACGTCTTGGTCGTCCCCTGACATTTGACTTCCAAACTCTTTAAAACTGACTTAAAAGGCAATTCTTCATTAATTTTACAAGTTATTAATGCATAAAACCCATGTGAGGCTATACTTTATCCTACTTTATTTTGAGGGTCATTACAAACACATAAATCACACATGACTCCAAATCATGAAACAATCCATAAGGATCTCTTGGTCTCAAGCTTGAATATGAATAGAAGAAAGTGATAAGAATATCAGAACTCTCAACAACCTTACTAGCCAAACATACAATATCCCATTTGGGAGTCAACCCATACTAAGACTAACATCAAAAATAGCATAGGGACCTCGATAAAACATTTACAACTTTAAGGAACTATCATCATACCGACTCCTTCATCCGGAATGGCTCCTTTGTCATCTCTTGCCCGAAGTTCATAGAAATGACTATTCTTTGGAGCATTAGGAACCGGGCCATTAAGAGAAGCTTGTTTGGCCTCCCTTCCTTTGGCCGTGAGAGTAGGGCAGTCTTTCACTTGATGATCATTATTTCAACATCCATAGCACCCATTTGTACCGGCTAGGCACTTCCCATGATGCCTCTTTCCACAATTGTGGAAAGTAGGTTTAGAAAAAGGAGGTCCACCACCTTTCTCTTGGTTAACCCTAGGAATGCTTGAATAATCTTGATTTGGAGCTCTCTTTTTTAACCTTGGTTGACCTTGATCATCGAATCTAACTCTCCACATCTCTCTACTCTTCCTTTTAAGTTTGGACTCCTCAATTGATTGAGCAGATACCACAAGCCTAGAGATGTTCATGTCTTCATGGAGCATTTCCGTACAACATTCTTCCTTAACCAGGTCGGAAACACCCGTCACATATCTACTCATCTCATCCCTTGGGTGTCTTACACCAAGGATGGAGCACACATAGACAATAGGGTAAATTTCAAAGAACACTCTTGAACGTTCATGTTACCTTGCCTAAGATTGATGAACTCCTCCATCTTAAATTCCCTCTTTTCACGAGAAAAGAACCTACCAAGGAATGATTTCTTGAACACTTCCCAATCAATAGGCCCCACTCTCACTGCCCTATTACTCTTCCATTAAGTAAATAAAATTTGGGCAACATCCTTCAATTGATAAGAGGCTAGTTTCGCTTTTTCTATAGAAGTCACCCTCATAGCATTAACTACCTTATACACCTCATCCAAAGACTCGTGGGGATCTTCTCCTACCGTGAAATCAAGAAACACCGGAGGGTTCATCCTAACAAAGTCCTTCAACCTAGAAGACATATTACTCACAATGGGGTTCACATGAGTTTCACCACCCCTATTAGCTTGGGCCGTCATAGCTTAGGCTTGAGTAGTTACGGCTCAGCCATCATCAAAAGAGCCGACCTAAATTCCTCATTAGTCATGGCCACAGGATCAATCGGAACTTGATTGCCTTGAAGACCTTAAAGCTCTTAAATACAATGGGGTCCTTAGGTAGGAACTCCCTCATTCACATTCTTCTCTTCCATCCTTCGTTCGTTCACCTTGGTTGTATTCATATCCTATAAACACAAGGGAAGGGTTAGTAAAAGGACATTCATAGAGTTAAAAGTCTAAAGCACGACTAAAGAGTAATGAAATAAGTGAGGTTTCCTCACGTCTTACAGCCTCTCATTCATAAATGTGTCGCGATTCACACTCATGAACAAGAATCTACTTGACGTGGATTGTGAGACATCAATTCTAAAAACCATCCCAAAACCTTGTGCTCTGATACCATGTTTTTCACGACCAGAGCCTACACCCATGACGTAACACAACGTACAAGACTCGAAAGAGCCTCATAGCATTCATAACATAAGAAATATGAAATATTGTGGAAATTAAAACATTTCTTTAAATTCATACAATAGAGAACATCATTTAAAACAACGAAAGTCTACTAGTCTCACATGCCCATCTAATACATTTGAGGAAAAACTAGGGTCACGGCCCTTACAATAGAAAGTCTAAAAAGAGTCTAATATAACGAAAGACATGAAATATCAATAAAGCACTTGTCCTCGGATCCATGAGGACATACCACAAGCTTTGGAAGAACTCAATCCAAGCACTTTGACCTAGAAGGAAACAACTCACTTGTTGGAACCTATACTTTATAGAAAAATAGAATAAATATGGGTTAGCACACAAAATGTACCAAGTATGATAGCCACGCAAAAACCATGCATAAAAAGGACATTTTGGTTAAAACCATGCATTATGCCAATTTCTTTAGAAACATCATGAAATTCAGTATAAGAGGCATAAGATAAAAGAATAATCATCATACAAGTCATCACATCACATTAGAACATTCAACTTAAATAACCGTAAGTTATACTTGTGCAATGTAAGAATAGCATCCCATACTACCATTCCTACTAAGTACCACTTTGAGGACACTTTCGATGAACTTACAATTCTTCATTAGTCATCTTTAATCAATACTAATGCATAAGGAACACATACATTTTATAAGTCCTGAAAAGGAAAGTAACTCATAACACAATCCAAGTAAGGCATGAATCATTACTTTAAGCATATAAGTCATCATTTTTATTAGCTTTATTAAGAGCACTTTCATTCATTAGACATTAAGGAATTGGAGAATCAAACCAAAGCCCTCTCAATGCCTACTCGTGCAATGCATGAATGAAATCTCATACTACCACCCACACTTCATAGAACTTCTCAAGTAACCATAGCACGTATCTCACATGATAGGAATAACCATTAACCGGCATAGACCATGAGAGAAAACCATGGAATCCAGTGTCATATCCCCACACCATAAAGAGGTGGTCTACTTGCCTAGCGTAGGACATGCAACATTTTAACTTAGGTTGATCCACTAGCTAATAACCTATGTGGGCACATAGTTATGGGATAAGAAAGATGTCCATTGAAACCCGTCCCAACATAGGGAGAGCTTTCATCTTACCATATCTATTCTGTTCTTAGCCTCCATTCCCATAGAGTAGTTCATTTTCATTAATATTATTATACTTTGGAGGGCTACCACCATTAAGTCTACCAACTCAGGTACATTTACACATGAAAGGGCCACCACCATTAGGTCTACTGATTCAAGGTGCATTATAAGTATAGCTCATTTAATCCTAAAGAAGGGGAAATGACCATTAGGTCTACCGATTTGAGGTTCATCCTTACATTATTTCCTAGACTCATCATGAAGGGCTACCACCATTAGATCTACCAGTTCAAGAAATAGTTGTAGGATACTTCATTAATAATTTATGAAAGGGCTACCAACATTAGGTCTACCGATTCAAGGTACTTTAATCAAGATCACATTCATTTACACAAGAAGAGGATGCCCTAAGCCTACCATTTAAAAATGTAAACATTATATTGATGAATCCATCAACATATATCATCATCATTCAGGAGTGCTAAATTGTGATAACCTTTTAATAATAACACAATTGCATTCTAGACATGATCAAATTACCTTCATTCAATTCACATGCATATACATAACATCATAATCGTACATCAATTCTTCATACTTTGCCATTTAAGACCATGAATCACAATTCACCAACATGCCTAGATTACTACAATTTAGGCATGCATAATGAAATAATTCAATAAACTAAAGCAATATATACATATTCTATTCGCATACTTTCATAATCAATCAATCTCAAATCACAATTCACAATTTAATATTTTGGGGGAATCTTGGGTTCATAGGGAAATTCCATCTTAAAAAAACATTAATTCTTGAATTGAATCACAATTTATCATAATTCAACCTTTGAAAATGGTAAGAAATTTAACCAATGACTAAGAGTTAAAACCCTAACTTTTGGGGGATTTTTGTAAATTTTGAAAACATATTTTGAAGGGGCTCCTTGGATGGAAACTAACTAAGGATGAAAACTACCATACCTTAATGGAGTTTTCCTCTAAATTTGAGAAGAAACACTTTGGTTCTTCATGCCTTAGCCTATACTTCTTTTTCTTCTTCTTCAGTGGAGGCTTTTATAGCGAGAAATATTGTGAGGAATGATCTCTTTTATGTGCTTGGGAATAATGAAGTAAATGGGGTGTGTAAAGAATTAAAACCATTTATATATGTGAAATAAAACAATTAAAAATGACCCCATAAAATAACTAATTATATAGGAAATTACCATTTGACCTTCGACTAGGCAGCCCACTCATAGGCACCACGAGAGGCCTCAAAAGTTGTGGTGAAGACCGCGAGTCATGGTCCTGCCCGTGGTCCTTGGGAAGTGGCTATGGCTTGGGTTCTTGGCCAAAATTATTTGGAGGCATGAGCACGAGACCTCCCATGCTCCGTGTTGAAGACCATGAGTCGTGGTGAAGGTCGTGGTCTTGAGGCAGTGCCTAGGTTTCAAAGGATTCCTCCTTGCGTCTAAGGGGTCTTCACGAATACCCTTCATGACTAGTGAAGGGAACCACGGCTGGTGGTGGTGCCCGTGGTCCCTTGACCTGTAGCTCCTCTAATTTCACACATCCCCCATGAGGCTAATGCAACCCCACGAGCCTTCCCATGGTCTGTGGGCATGACCACGAACTGAGAAGTGGCTCGTGAAGGGGAGCCTTGGCATGGCAACTTTTGAGGGCACACTTCCTCACCAACCAAGTGTGGCACTATGACTCGTGGTGGCCACCACGGTTCGTGAAGACCCTCGTGGTCATGGTAGGCAGTGGTAGGCTAGTTTTAGGCAACCTTGGCCCCCTAGCCATGACCTTTACCCAAAACCCTTGGCCGTTGTTCTTAACCCTCTATGTTAACCCTTACGTTTAGGCTCTAGTTCAACCTACTCATATCTGGGGTGTTACACCACGAGCCGTGGAGCAAGCCTCGACCCATAGTCCCTGTTGGGGGTCCTGAGGCAGTGGCTTGCTACCTCCTCATCACACTCACACCATCAAGGCATGACCAAGGCCACTCTCATGAGCCATCAAAGACTTCATGAGCCGTGAAGTGGCTGGTGTGGAGGGCCACTTTTGGGGCATCCTAAAGGAGGCTAGTGTCTCCACCTCCACGACTTGCACCACGACTCGTGGTGACCACCACTAGTCGTGGAGGACCTCGTGGTCATGGGGCAGTGCCTTGGCAAGGATTAGGTAGCCTTGGACCTTTCCCCTTTTTTCCATTGGCCCTTACCCTTCTTCCTTGACGTTAACCCTTACATTTAGGTCTAGTTTAGCCTACTAGTTTTCGGGGTGTTACAGTGTTGAGCATCCTTTTAATTTGGAGAAGGTAGTTCCTCGTATGAATATGATGAGTTTTGTGATTTCATGCAAAATGGGATGTTAGATGTAGTTCTTACTTCCTTGTATTGCATTGAGTATGTTCAGCTTAGAGATCAAATTCCTCCATTGTTTATATGCATTTGGATGATTTGCATGCATGGTGGGTTGCTAGTCTAGATTCGTGACCTTAACAAGTGCCTAGATCATCATTCGAGGACTAATATTTCCAAGGGGGAGATATTGTAATACCCTGGAAACTAGTAGGTTAAACTAGAGCTTGACGTGATGGTAAGAGTTGTAGATATAACATCCTGTACATAAAATGAAGGATTACGGGTTTGAACGTCAAGGTATGACTTCCCAAGGCCCAACCAAGGTTCTTCGTGGAAGACCATAGCAAACCACCCTAGAATCTGCCCAAAATAGTGCACCCACCAAGGAGGACCCAAGCCCCGTAGGGTAATCCATGCCCTATGGTTGAGGGATCATGGGTCAGGGTCCTAGAACAGGCAACAGACAACCACCAACAGAAAACCAGCATGACCCATAGGTCCACTCAAGGCCTGTGGGCGTGGACTCGTGGTTGAGGCAGCATGTTGGTCTTAGGTCGTTAAGTGCGGGAAAGATGGAACTTTCCGGAACTAATTAGGGGTTAAGTTGTGTCATTTTAACCTTACTTAGACCACCTATATAAAGACTTTTGACTCCTAAATTCATTGATCCTAGTCATTATGTTAAATCACCAAAAAGAACCCAATTTCCTCTCAAAGATCCTCTCTCTAGAAAGTGATGATGATGATGAAGAATAATAAGAAGAAGAAGTGAAACAAGCTAGGTCAAGTCAAGACTCCATTGTTGGAAGCTTTGTGAGGCTTTATAATCAAGGTATGTTAGGTGATTCATCCATGGATTCTTCCATATATGGACCCCCCTAGAATTCCCCCAATTGTGAAGATGAAATCCCCAATTCAAGTTAGGGTTCCTTCCAATATTGTGGATTAAATGGAGTACGAATCCAATTGAGTGGATATTGATTGTATATTATTGAATTAGTAGTGAATCATATTTTTATTATGATAGTACATGTTTTCCATGGTTAACCCTAAACTAATTGATAAAATTGAAGTAATGTGGGTTTATGCCTTGTGAATGGAAATTGAGGATTCATAGATGACCTACTAGAATTGGTGATATGCATAGTAATTGGTCAAGAATAAAATCATGTAGACATGAATTGAATTAGAATAATGTATATGTCATGAATCAGGTATGTAAGGCTTGAGATTGAACCTTTATGATGATATATGACTAGAATAACTTAAGAATGAAACCTGCGATTAAAATGCCTTGGAATCTAGATATGTATGATGATTGTAAGAAGTAAAGCTTTGAGTGTAAGGCTTGTAGTCATGAATTTTGATTACTAGGTTTTTGAAAGTAAAGATAATATGATGAATTATGCATGTTAAGGCACTATGAGTGGAGCTTATATGATAAAAGTAGACCACTAGCTAGAATTGTTGTGGAAGGACTTTACCCACCTAATATATCTTACGAATGTTTGATTATATGAAGTAATAGAGTCACTTGAGTTATGATGAAATCCATGTCTAATGTAGTAACTCTATATGTTTTTATTTGATATGAGTTTTGACCCTTAAAAGGGCAAGATATGATACTATGTATGTTTTATGAATCTATGTATATGCTTTAAGAAGACTTTGTGAGTGAAATGTATTTGATTATGATGGTGTAGTTGTTGTGTTTGATTGAGTGTCAAGAACATTCCTCCATGAACATGTTAATTAATATAAGATGAAAGCTTTTACCCTAGTTGAGTTCGGTTTTCCAATGGAATCCTTGTACGCTAGTGAGTCCGGGTTCACAAAGCATGTCTCATATGAATATGATATGATATGAAAGGTGCTCTCACATTGAATGATTCTAGGTTGAAAGGCTTGCTCACCTAAAATGAATCTAAGTCAAAGGACTTTGAAATGTGATGAGCTTTGTGGTGATTCCCGAATGACCATAGTATTAGAGTAATATGAGGTGAATTCCCTTATTCTTATATGGATAAACATGAGATGATTTCCCATGTCATGATATGAGAAGTGTGTGGTGACTACCCTTAATATATGACTTCTAAAAGAAGGCAAGAAGTGAATACCCATTAGCCTATAAAATGATGCGGACGCGAATACATATTACGACGGACATGGATGCGAATACCTATGATCCTTATAAAGTAATATGGAGGTGAATACCTACATTACACCCTATTGTGAACATGGAGGCGGATACCTATAATCCCTTAAAATGAACATGAAAGAGAATACCTATTGTTCCATAGTATGTATTATGTCATGTATTATGAATTTTATGGATTGCAGCTAAATAGGTCTTCCGTGATATGTATGACTACAGGTGATTCCCCTTGTCCATGAATGATGAGCTAAATATGAGATCAACGAGATGATCAATATGTATGATGGCCTAAATGAGTACTTAGCATGGGTGAGATTATGAGGTCTTATCCATGCATTGCACAAGTATGACTTAGGGTTACTTATGAAACAATTTTCTTATATTATGTAGGTCTAAGTTTTTACTATGTTATTAATATGATAGATATCCTATGTTTATTGATTATGCCTTATATTGACTATGCTTACACTATGCCTATGTTGGAGATTATCCCCATGTCTATGTTGTTATCTCTTATGCTTATGCTTATGTCTTATGTTGGCTAATGTTTATGTTATGCCCATATTATGTGATGGTAGCTATCATATTTAGTACGTTTTTGTACTAACACATACTCTTACCTATATTCTTATCAAATGTAGGGTCCGACGCCATTGAGTTCCATTCTCGTGGCTAGGTTCTAGTAGAGAAAAGGAGTTGAAGACTTGGTGTTCCTCATAGCATCGAGGATCTGATAACCTTTCCTTTATGTCTTTCTTTTATGTTTTAGACTTTTGTCTGGGCTATTTCCCAAGGATTGATGCAAGTTGTTTTAGATTGTTTGAGACAAAGTGTTATAGACTTTCCTTTTCTATTATAAAGACTTCGATTGTAAGGAATTTTTTTTAAAAAAATTCCGCATCATTTCTATTTACTTTATGTTATGATATTCTAAGTGGTTTGTGTTACCCTTTCGGGGTCTAGTACACCATGTTACATCTAGGGTGTACCCGTAGGTCATGTCATTCTTGTTCATGAGTGTGAAGCACGCCATATTTATGAATGAGAAGCTACAAGTTGTTTAGGAAACTCCACTTCTTTCATTACACTTGAGTCGTGCCATCTAGTTTAACGTTATAAGGTCTCTCTTCTAATCCTTATCCAATTCTCTACAGGATAAGGCTACCAGAAGAGCTCAGGAGGGAAAGTGTGGAACAAGAAGCTCCTCCCCAAGCTCCTGAAGTTCTGATCGATCCGTTAGCCAAGAAAGTGACTAATGCGGAGTTTAGGGATGCTTTTCAGGTGTTGGCTCAAGTTGTTATAGCCAAAGACAATAGGGAGGTTGTGGTTCCCGTGAACTCAAATATTGGTACAACGGCATCTAGATTTAGGGATTTCACATGGAAGAATACTCCAGAGTTTCATGGTTCTAAGGTTGAGAAATATTCTTAAGAGTTTATTCAGGTTTATATGGTTTTGATGATCATGGGAGTGACGCCGGTGGAAAAGGCAGAGTTTGCCGCTTATCAACTTAAAGCTGAGTCTCAAATTTTGTACAAGCAATGGAAGGAAGGGAGACCGGAAGATGCGAGTCCTCTTGATTTGGAGAAGTTTATGTCTGCTTTTCTTATTAGGTTCCTTCTCTTTGAGATTAGGCAAGCCAAGGTGCTTGAGTTTATCAACCTTCGGCAAGGAAGTATGAGTGTGAGGGAATACGCTCTAAAGTTCAAACAATTGTCTATGTATTCTCCAATAATGGTTGTCGATTCAAGTGCAGTAATGAGTAAGTTCATTTTGGGTGTTTGCGAAATGGTGGTTAAAGAGTGTCGTACCTCCATGCTCAATAGATTGAAGAGAAGAAACTTCAGAAAAAGTCTAGAGAGGTGAAGAGGGTTAAGATCGATGATGGTAATTTCTCTCATGAGAGGTCCGATGGACATAGTCATTCTAGATTTCGACAAAGGTTTTCCGGTCAAGGTTCCTCCAATGCTCCACTGAAGTTCAACAAGGATAAGGTTTCTAACCCTAAGACTCAAGGAGGGAATAGTAATCGATCTTTATTATCCAAATCTACTTGTACTAGGTATGGAAGGAATCCCGAGGGTAAGTGCCTTGCCGACACATATGGTAGCTTTAGTTGTGGTATAAATGGTCTTAAAATTAGGGATTTCCCGATGCTTATGGTTAAAGGTATAGAGGGAAAGCAAGCTCCTCCTAGTTGTTTGGGTCCTAATGCTCCTAAGCAAAATTGATTCTACGCACTTCAGACTCGTGGTGTACAAGAGGGTTCTCCTGATGTGGTTATCTGTATGTTGAAAGTTTTCAAACTTGATGTTTATGCTTTACTTGATTCCGGTGCTACCTTGTCTTTTCAGACGCCATATGTTGCTATGAGGTTTGAAGTTCTTCCGGATGTGTTGTTACATCCTTTTTCTGACTCTACTTCTATTGGTGATTTTATTATCTCTAAGAGGGTCTATAGAAAGTGTCCCATTTCCTTGTCCCGTATAGATACTCTTGTTGACTTGGTAGAGCTTGATATGCTAGATTTTGATGGTATCCTTGGTATGGATTGGCTGCATTCATGTTATGCGTCTACTAATTCTAGAACTCGTGTAGTCAAGTTTCAGTTCCTGAATCAGCCTGTCCTAGAGTGGAAGTGGGGAATTATATGCCTAATGGTCAGTTTTTGTTCTTGTTCATTGCATTCAACTAAGCTTTTCAGTTATGTTTCAATATTTACATTTTTGCTCAGTTTATGTCATTGCTCAGTTATGCTTTGTTCAGCTTATATATATTTGTTCAGCTTAGTATCTATATCCTGAAAGCTCAGTACAGTCCAAGTACTAACGCATAATCTCCGCCACACCCTTTCATGATGTAGGTCTAGGTACTCAGTAAACAGATCACTCTTAGATCGATTCTCGATCCGCGTTCAGTAGCTTCGATAGTTATGTAACAACCCTGAAAATGAAGTAGGATAAAGTAGAGCCTCACATGGATTTTATGCATTAATAACTTGTTAAAATAATGACGAATAACCTTTTTAGTCAGTTTTAAAGAGTTTGGAAGTCAAACGTCAAGGGACGACCAAGACGTTCAAAAACTAGCCTTTTGTGTATTGGTGTGTTCTAGTATGTTTTTCATGTTTATATATGTTGCTTGGAGTCTAAAATAAGTGGAGGTGACCCTAGTGTCTTAATAAATGTTTTTAGGGTCAAAATGTCCAGGTTAGACTCCCTGGGACCAACCTAAGGATCCCCGAGGAGGACCCCAACCCTTTGCCAAACAAGCTGCCAAGGCAGCTTACAGTTGCTCATGGAGGGAGCATGTCCGCGTCGCGGACTAGCACGACCAAGGGCCAAAGTTTTGGTCCGCGTCGCGGACTCTACTGTCTCAAAATATAATTTATAAAACTTGTGGGAACACCTCCTCGTCGCGAACTTGTTTCCCAATGAAATCTGCAAAAAAAACTCAAGTTTGACTTGTTTAAAAGGTCCAACTAGGTGAGGGGTAGTTTGGGTCTTTTGGGGAATTATTATAAATGGTTATTCTACCTATTTTAGGGTATTTTAAGTTAGTTAAAACCCCAAAACCTAGAATTAGACCTCATTCTTCTAATTGACCCTTCCCTCTCAAAAAAGATTCTGTCAAAAACCCCATTGAAGACCTTGATGAAGCTCAAGCTAGAAGATGGGTTTTCAACTGATTTCTTCTTCAATTAAATGGGTCTTCAATAATTAAGGTATTGTAACTCTTGATTCTTCAATAAGCTCTCATTCGAGGAGTTCTATCAAAGATTTTCAAAAGTGATTCGAAGATCAAAATTCCCAATTTTCAATCTAAACATGGGTTCCTTGTCAAACGATTTTCTAAATCATTATATTGATGAATTAATGTGGAATCAAGGTTTTTAAGATAATTTTCAAAGGAATTCTTGAATAACCCATGATCCCCAAATTCTCAAAAATTGGCCTACGATGTGGGTCTTTCTGAATATGATCTCTATTGGTGAAATTATATTTAGATTGGATTGTATTGATGTTTCCTATGATTATTTATACTTATTCATGTTGAATTGTTGGTATATTGATGAGTTGAGAATTATGGCCTTATACGCAAAGTTATGGGTTGATCCCTTTGGTTATAGAGTTGTACTTAGATTATGTTTGTGTTATTGAAATATCTTGTTGATTCCTATTGATATCTATGTCAATTGATTATGAATTGCTGAGGATTGATCCATGGTGATTATGGCTTGGAGAATTGGTAAGTTGACCCATCTTTTAGTCTATAGTATGAGAATTGATGATGCGTGGTTTGATCCACTTATGGTGGCGGTGTTTACTTCTTGTCTATCTATGCATGTTGAGATCATGGCCTTGAAGGTAATAGATGTTAAGTGAATTGATGATTATGATGCATATGTCTATGAAGTTGTGCTCTGAAGGTTATGCATGAAATCCTAAATACTAGCATGGTGTTTAAAGTGTGTTAATGATGAGGAATATAATGTGAATGATAATGGTAGGGATAGGGTGTGGTCTACATGGTTGATTATGTTATGTAGTATTGTCGAGACCCATCTAGTAGGTCGTGGCCTTCTGGCCAGTGACTACTGGTTCTGGGAGGACCTTCTATTGTCCACTTTACAGACTGTGTGGAGGACCATGAATTGTAAGTTCACTTTTTGTGACCTTAGTGTGGTATCTTGGGGTTGATGGTGGTATGGGACGCTATACATATATTGCACAAGGTATAGCATGAGGGTTACACTAGGTGAAGGCTTAAAGAAAAGGTAATGGGTTATATGGTATATTATGTCCTAATATGGATAAATGACTTGCATGTTGGTTGTGACTTATATTATGCCTCTTTTATTCAATGTTTATGAAGTTTTACCAAATGGTATAAAACATGAATTTCAAACAAAAATGGCCCTTTTTAAGCATGTTTTTGCATGGTCATCATACTTGGTACATTTTTGTGTGCTAACCCATATTTCTCTTATTTTTACTACCAGTGTAGGTTCCGGTAAGTGATTGATTCTAACTAGGATTGAAGTGCTTGGATAGAGTTTTCCTCCAAGACTTGGAATGTCCTCATAGATCAAGGACAACGACTTTTATTGTTTCTAGTTCTTTATGTTTTAAGACTATTGTAAGACTTTGATTGTAAAAGGTCACGACCCAATCTTGGTAAAGTTTGCCTAAGATGGCCTTGTGAGACTTTAGTATTCCACTGTTTTGTAAATAAATATCTTTAGATTGTATGGTTTTTTAACAAAAAGTTTTAATTCCGTACTATTTCTATTACCTATTAGATGAATGAATGCTATGAGGCTTGTATAAGACCCATTCGTGGTCGAGTATGGTGTGCTATGACTAGGGGGTGCTCTTGGCTCGTGACAAACATGTCATCAAAGTACAAGGTTTTGGAAATGGTCTTTAAGCTTTATGTCTCACAAGCCACGACTTGTAGAGTCTTATTCATCTGTGTGAGTCGCGACACATCTATGAGCGAGAGGCTATAGGATGATAGAAAGTTACAGTTCATTTATAATCTTGAAGTTGTGCCTTAGAATGTAGTTCTATAAGTGTCCTTTTCTTAATTCTTCTCTTCTGTTTATAGGATATAAATACAAGAAGGGCTAATGAAAGAAGGGCACAAGAGGAGAATGTGAATGAGGAGGTTCCCCCTCAAGCTCCTTAAGACCCTCAAGCCCCTAATGATTAAGGGGTCATGTCTAATGTGAAGATAAAGTCGGCCTTTCAAACTTTAACCCAATTCATGACGGTTCAAACTCAGGCCATCACCACTCATGCTCAAGCATTAACAGCCCAAGCTAACCGAGAAGTTGGACCCCAAGTAAACCCCAATGCAAGTACACCCTCTTTAAGAATTAGGGATTTCACAAGGATGAATCCCCCTACCGTCCATGTCTCTAAAGTGGATGAAGACCCACAAGGCTTTATAGATGAAGTGTTTAAAGTGGTGGATGCCATGGTAGTATCTTCTAGGGAAAAGTTAGAACCAGCCGCCTACCAATTGAAAGACGTAGCTCAAGTGTGGTTTCAGTAATGAAGGGATAAGAGACATGTGAGAGTGGACCCGGTGGATTGGGGATTGTTTAAGACGGCCTTTCTTCATAGGTTTTTCCCCCTAGAGTTGAGGGAACAAAAGTTGGTGGAATTAATGAACCTCCGTCAATGGGGTATGAGTGTGAAGGTGTACTCTCTCAAGTTCACCCAACTATCCAAGTATGCTTCAACCGTGGTGGAAAATTCAAGGGCTAGGACGAATAAGTTTGTAATGGGGTTGTCTGGTTTGGTTGAACAAGAATATCTTACGGAACTGCTACATAATGATATGGATATCTCAAGGCTCATGATTTACGCTCAACAAATTAAGGAGACAAAGCTTAGGAAGATGAATAGGGAGGCAAAATGAGCTAAACCCGACAAACAAAGTCTATCAAGGTCCAAAAAGAGGTATTACAACCAAGATTCTTCTATGGTCAACAATGATAAGTTGTCTAACGCTGAAGCTCAAGGAGGGAATGGAGGGAATGGAGGTGATTCTTCATTTGAAAGGTCTATTTGTGCTAAGTGTGGGAAAAAATATTTGGGTAAGTGCTTGCTGGCACGGATGGGTGCTTTGGGTGTGGGAAAAAGGGTCATAAGATAAGAGATTGCCCCACATTTTCGGCAAAAGGAGAGAGGCCAAACAGGCTTCTCTTGATGGCCCGGATCCTCATGCTTAAAGAGAAACCGTTTCTATGTGCTTCAAGCTAACAAGGACAAAGGAGCTAATCTGGATGAGGGTACCGGTAAGTCATAGTTCCCGTTTAGTTGTGATGAGGTTCCTATGTTGTTTTTCATGATAGCCTTGGTTGGGGTTTTCTCCTATGTGGGGGATGGTAAGATTAATAGTAAGGTTTTTGAGAGTGTTGATATCCTTATCTCTTTTTCTGTCTATTCCTATTCAAGCTTGACACCTACAGTTCCTAGTAGCTTGTTTCATGTTTTGGAGTCATGTTTGAATTTCCGTTTCCATGGTCTCCTTATGTTATGCAAGTTCTAGTTGAATTCTTGTTTAAATGAGAAAATGAGCTTATGTGATTTGTGTTCCTCATGTTGATGTGCATTTAGTAAGAATTGTCGATATGCTTCATGAGGTGAAATGTTGAACATGCCTAATTATGTTTTTGAGAGTAATTGCATAATGTGCTTAATGATGGTGTGATGAGCGTGATGTGATTTGGAGAAGGAAGTTCCTCCAATGAATTAAGAAATGTGAAGTTTTGATGCATAATGAGTTTGTCGATGTAGTTCCTACTTTCTTGTTGTGTTTTGAGCTTATTGATGTGGAGTTGATGTTTCCTCATAGTTGTGTGCATTTGATTTTGATATTGCATGCTTCATGGGCTGCTATTCTCGAGTCATTACCCATTAATGTGTTTAAACCATCATTTGAGGACGAATGTTCCTAAGTGGGAGATAATGTAACGACCGTAAAAAAATGAAATAGTGAAACTAGAGCCGAACTAGTGAGTGTGTGAGTGTGTCTTGAGTTTTGATGGTGTTTCATGTTGTCCCAAGTCATGGTTGTGGGGTTTAGGGGTTAAACATCAAGGTACGACTCCCCATGGACCACCCTAGGGGTCCTTGAGTAGGACCCTAAGCTTAACCCCCAAGGCTACCCCAATTGATGAGAGTTAGGCAATGTTTGGTGACCTACTGAAGGGGTCAATGCCTCGTAGGTCCATCAACGCTCCATGGATGGCCTCCGTAGGTCAAGGGGACTCAAACCAAGCCACAACCCTAGACCACAGAGGAACAAGACGATCCGTGAAAGGACTCACGATCAGTGATTCTAATGCTCATGGATGGCACCTGTGTGTTGTCAAGTGACACGACCAAGTGAAGGGTGAAGTGGTAAATTCACCCTTTTCTTAGTCAAGTGTTTGGAAGGTTATTTTAGGGTTATTTAGGTATTTTATGAGTATTAAAACATTAAAATACTATTTTAGATTTCATTCTTCAAATTTCCCAAATCAAAACCTCTCCCTCTCAAAATATCTTCTCTTTAGAATTCCATTGAAGACCAAGAGAAGAAGAAGACTTAGGGCTTGAAGAGGAAGGCTTATTGGGTAGATTTTTGTGGGAATTCATCTAAAAAAATATGGTGATCCTTTATCTAGGGATAGTTTTCACCCTAGTGTCAAGTTCGAAAAAGTTTTCAAAGTTTTCAATTTCATGAAAAACCAAGGGATTCACTCAATCTCATGGGTTGTTTCATCAAACGGTTTTAAAGGTTTACTAATGTCAAATTATGATTATATGGATTTTTAATTGATGATTTTACTTTATGAAACCATGATTCCTCTCAATTTCTAAATTATGTCTTATGAAGTGGGTTTGTTGATTATGAATTATGCCTAAATTTATTTAGATTATTGAATTTTGTCAGCATCTATGCCTAATTAAGGTGAATTGTTGGTGAATTGAGGATTTGTGATCGTAGCCTTGAAAGGGAAAGTTTGACTTTAGTACATGTTAAAGTAGAATTGTGCTTCAATTGTTGAGCCACTTAGAAGGTGGAGGTGTTTACTTACTATGTACATTGTGTTTAGTTATCACGATGTTGTATATATGAATGTGATGATAAGCATGTGTGTGATCTAAATTAATGAATCATGATCATGTTTAGAAGCTAATTGTTTAGGATTGAATGTTATCTTTATATAAACACTTGTGGATGATAGTGATTATGTGAAAGGTTATTTCTCACATACACACACACATGAATGAATGAATGAAGTTTAAAGATAGTGTTAGTGAATGTTGAGTCTACTGAAAGGTTATTCTCATATAGTACTCTAATGAATGTTAATGACTTGTTGCGAAAGAACTTCTTTACAATAAGGGGGCTCTTAGATGACAGGATATTCTCATCTTTGAATCTATGATCTTTCCAATGAATGAATGAATGTTGGGTTTGGGATGGATGCTCATCCGGCAGTTGAGGCAGGGTATCTAGTAGAAATCCCTTCTCCCATAATGAACTAATGTAATGTATGTAATGTACTCTGTGGGGAATAATGCTAAGCACCGAGCGTATATGGCTTGAGATGTGTGCTCATTCGGGAGTTGAGCTGGGGTACTTTGTAGCAATATCTTGAGATGGATTCTCATCCGGGAGTTGTGGTGATGTAATTCTCACAAGAAGAACTATAATCTGCTGCGAAAATTGAGGGAGTTACTGGAATTTTTGGAGAGATAACCCTTGGTCGCTGAATCCATTCGCCGCATCTCTAAACTTCCACTCCTATCGCCGAGTTGCCATGTCCGTTTGCAAAGTTTGGCGAGTCGATTTGCAAGTTGGCAAGCTGAACTTCAACTTAGGCAAAGAAAATAGGTCATTCGGTGATTGGAAACTCAAGTTACTCCTAATCTCAGATTCTAACTTCTTAGTTTCGTTCTTTTTGATTCACAAATCTTCTTATGAATCCTAAACCAATTTTCAACTCGTAATTACTCTACTTGTTGGCTATTGGTTCTGGAATTCACTTCTTTTCTTGTGCCTTTTCTTATCGTGCTTTTCTCATTTTTACTTCATAGTTAATTCTTGATTCAAGTCCGTTTGTTTCAATTGAGTCGTCCATTCTTATTAAAAACAAGAATCTATTCTAACCAAGAATAAAAATTGGTACCTAGTGACAAACGGTGTACAAACAATTGTCAACATTAGCCGTGCCAATTGAGAGGCAATTAAAGGTGCGTAAACAAGAGTGTTTGTGAGTTTTTTACTAACTTAACATTGTTTGTTATTTGTGAGTTGTCTTATTGCATGTACAAAAGAGGAAGGAGTAGAAACTCAAGCACCAATTGGAGAAATTGCTTTGGAAACTTTGTTGGATGTGTTGAACAACGTGAGAGGTGATATAGCAAGGATGGATGGTAGGGTTGCTACTGTGGAAGGTAGAGTCAACTCGGCATGATCACACTAATTCTACTACTCTCACCCCGGGAACCCTCCACCAAGCTTTGCACCCAACTTTCAATCAATTGGGTTCAAATAGCCAAAGTTCCAATTGATTGTTCCATTTTCCGCTTAGTCAAGAAGCTTCACCAACTCAAAGCCATCCTTACCAAACACCACTTAACGAAAATATTCCCTAATAGAGACCACAACCACAAACAAATCCCATGCATGAGGTGAGGAATAATGAAGATCAAGCAGGTTATGAAGGCGAAGGTGAAGAAGCGCCCTGGAATGAGTCACCAAGAAATCAGCCAAGAAGTCAAGCCTTGCAAGGAGGACCAAGAGGTAGATTGAGTCCAATGCCATTTGACAGGAGACAACATGGGAACCATCCTCAAGGTGGGAATCAATGGTAAGTCAATGGCAATCACGAAATTGGTAAAGAAACTAGAGAAGAACTTGGTAACCGCTATCAAGGAGGGCATCAAAGGGGTGACCATTACAATGACCAAGGTAGCCATGGATGCTGAGATGTTCGCATTAACTCTATCAAAATGATTCTTCCAATATTTAAAAGGGAATGCAATCCCGATGCTTACTTAGAATGGGAGTCACAGGGTGATCTGATTTTCAATGTCAATGAATTGGCAGAAGTCAAAAGTAGTTTCTATTGTATCGCCCATTTTGAAGGGTATGTTGTCACATGATGGGAATACATGAAGAGGTATCACTTAGTTGTCCAAGAAGTTCATCCTCCACCATGGCCTGAATTGAAAAGGTTGATGAATGCTAAGTATATGCCGAAATGATATCGCCAAGGATTACATGCCAAATTGTATAACTTGAGGCAAGGAAGCAAAAGTGTTGAATCCTTTCATGAAGACTTGCAAATCATAGTCATCAAGTAGGATTATAGAGAAATTGAAGAGCATGTCGTGATTCGCTTCGAGGTAGGGTTGAACAAAGAGATTGCTTCTAAGATGACCCTTCATAGGTTTTCTACTTTGATTGATGCCATTGAGGCCGCCCATGAGATAGAGTTAGAATTCAAGGAGGAGAAGGTGGCTAAGTACAAGAATTCTTCTTCCAATTCTTGGAGCAAAAACAAAGGGGTAGTTAAAATATCGTCGAGTTGGAGCAAGGGTGCGGATGTCAATAAGATTTTTGAGAAGAAACCCTTCGAAGGAACACTCCAAAGTACCTGCCAAGAGAAAAGGGTAGCAATGACCCAACCAAATTTCCTAAAGGTATACAATGCCACAAATGTAGGGGATGGGGTCATATTATGCATGAGTGTCCAGATTGATTGAATGCTCTAATTCAAGGAGGTGAAATCTATGTTAGTGTGGAGGAGGAGCCAATAGGTGATTGTGAAGAATGTCCTCAAGAAAATGATGAATTTGAAGATGCAAAAGATGAGGAACCAGACCATTCTATCAAAGAAAAAGAGAGTGCCACTTCTGTATATGTGGTAAGACGAGCAATGGTTAGTAAGGACTTGGTTGATCCGAGTCAAAGAGATAATATATTTCATTCCAAGTGCTTCATCAAAGATTATATGTGTTCCTTAATCATTGACAGCGGCAGTAGTTCAAATGTTGCTAGAACTGTATTAGTGGAATTCTTAAAACTTCTTACCACTAAGCATGCTACACCTTACAAACTTCAATGGTTGAGTCACTGTGGAGAATTGAGAGTGCATCGACAACTATTGATCAAGTTTAAGATTGGGTAGTATCAAGATGAGGTTCTATGTGATGTGGTCCCAATGCATGCTTGTTATGTGCTACTCGGGAGACCTTGGCAACATGATCGTTCAACCAAACATGATAGGAGAACCAACAAGTATTCAGTTGTGTTGAATGATCATAAATATGTTCTTCATCCTATGTCCCCCTGTCAAGTCAATGATATATATCAAAGAATGAATAAGTTGAGGGAAAGGAAGAAGTGTGAAGAGGAACATGTGGAGGACGAGAACCAAGAAGAGGAGGGGAGGAGGAGGTTGAATGGAAAGGCCCAAGTGTTGTTGGCTAATTACAAAGAGATAAGGGAGGAAATTGAGTCTGAAAGTTCTTTGATCCTTATCACATATAGGGATCATGTACTACAAACTAACCAATCTCATTCTTCCCTTCCAAATTCTATTTCCTTTCTTTTGCAGGATTATGAGGATGTCTTCCCAAAAGAGCTTACAAGTGGATTGCCCCCAATTCGGGGAATTGAGCAGCAAATTTATTTTGTGCCGGGATCACAATTGCCAAACAAGTCGGCGTATCGAAGAAATCTAGAGGACACCAAGGAGCTACAATGACCAGATGAGGAACATCTAAAAAAGGTTATGTGAAGGAGAGCATGAGGCCTTGTGTCGTGCCGGTTCTATTGGTTCCAAAGAAAGATGGAACATGGCGCTTGTGTTGTGATTGCCGAGCCATCAACAAAATTACGGTAAAGTATCATCATCCTATTCCTAGGTTATATGATATGCTTGATCAATTGAATGGCTCTTATGTGTTTTCAAATATTGATCTTAGTAGTGGTTATCTTCAAATCTGAATGAACCCTAGTGATGAACGAAAGACCACATTCAAGACCAAATTTGGTCTATATGTATGGTTCACGATGCCCTTTAGTCTCATTAATGCTCCTAGTACCTTTATGCGTCTCATGAATCATGTGATGAAACCCTTTATGGAGAAATTTGGGGTTGTCTATATATATGGTATTTTGATTTACCGCAAGACCATGCATGATCATGTTGAACATTTGAGATGTCTATTTGATGTGTTTAGGAAGGAACAACTTTATGCTAATTTTGATAAGTGTTCATTTTATGTTGATAAAGTTGTCTTCTTGGGTTTTGTTGTGAGTTCAAGCGGGGTTGATACTACAAGAAAATGGGTCTTTAGAGACCAAAATTTTGAGACGAGTTAAAAAACTTGTCTTTGAAAGTATACTAATAAGGACAAGATTTATTTCCGGTGGTTATTCCTAATTAGTTAGAGAAGGGAAAAAATATTGTCCTAAAGTAATTGAGATCTGGTCCTAAATCTAAATTGAGTGGACAAAAAAGGCCCATTCTACTTTTGGCTTCAAAAAAAAATCAAAATTCAAAACCCCTGTAACTTTATTTGATCACAAAGAACGCTTCCTCACAAAATAATTTCCATCGGAAAGCCGATCCCTAAATCCTCTTCTGTCAAACCCTAATTTGAACACTTATCCTCTCTAAACCATGATTTACTCTTTGAAAGCTCCATTCATGGATGAGATCGTAGTTCTTTTTTTCCATATAGGAGTCCCTAGATCTTTGGTATTTGTTGAATCGGTTGGTATTTTTGGAGACGCAGACCGTTGCATTAGCGATTTCTCAAAATGAAGGAAATCTACGTATCATTAATTTCATATATATGCACTTCTTCATTTCACTATGGTAAGCTCCCACTTACATTAGGTTATTCGATTAAATGCATTTTATGGTGGAATAGCATTTTCAGTTGCGATTCATGAATTTCTTTGGTGATGATGATAGCAGTTCATGTTTAAGGGTATGGGTTAGTCTTTTCCCAGAGGTTCTATAGTATAATTTTTATTTTCCTTTTGTTGTTATCTATGATAAACTTGTGGTTATCATTATGGGTCTAAGTTGTAGTTGATTAGGAATCACCATCTTAGGGGTTAAATATAGATTGTAAAAGTATTACAAAGACAAAAAAATAGATCTAGCCTATAGAAAAGCTACGACGATCAATTAGAAAATTATACCCTGCATACAATTTAAATGTGATTTTTTCTCTTATATTATTGATCTTGAGAACCCTTGAAACAATAATGGAATCCGGCAGCAATAGACATGTATTCAAGCTTTCTTTTAACTAGCGTGTTTGATTAATTTCTATAGCGTTATTCTGTCTCTTTTTTGTTCAAAGCACAACATTTCTTATTAAGGTGAAGCTGTTCCCGCAAGAATATAGTAGAATCAGCTATGCATTTACATTGAGAAATATGTAAAGTTAATGATTGTTTGTACTTGGAATAGAATACTACAACTAACCATAAGAGTCATTTGTTCCAAATCTACTTAACAACACTTGAAATTCCTTACCTTTTTCTCACCTCAAGAGCTATTATGACAGATAAGAAAGAGTACATCAACATTGTTATTAAATGAATCATACCAGTCATTGTATACAAATATAAATTTTATGAAAGAACTCTTAATGGGATTGAGAGTTGTTATTAAATGTGTGTCTTTCATTGTGGAAGAGAAAGTGGATGCTAAGAAGTAACACACAGTAGAAATTTGTGGAACTTGGGGCTGATGAATAGGATAAAAATATATTATGGACACTGATTTGAAATAGTTCTTGATAAGTTGAGGTAAATATTTTGGATGGATTTTAATTTGTAGAAGAACTGGCATATTGAGGGAAATGAGAAGTTACAATTTTAAATCCTTTAGAGAAATTGCCAAATAGCCAAGACTTTTACTTTATTGGCTGCACAATGCATTTATATCGATATTGAGGTGCTTAGTTAAGTAGGAAAACTGGATCTAAAGTAGTTATGTTGGGATCTCTTTCCATTTGGGAAGCAAATAATATTTTCCAGCATCCATAGATTTGTTGATAGAGACTTTATCTTAGCCAATGTAGAAGACATGTTGACATGAAAATAGTTGTGTTGTTTGGCAGTAAAATATTGAACCTATATAATTGAAGAGGTGATTTATTTTTGGACCTAATTTGTAGGAAAGAGAACTCAAAGACCCCAAGAAAAGTTATATTTTTAGTTTTTCACTTTATATATAACATGTGAATCAACTATTACATTTAAAAATGAGAGAAGGAGAATGATGAGGCGGTGTTCGTGTGCAGGTTGTATGAGGAAGATCAAAACTATACTATCTTGTAATTATAGTTACTTTACGAATATGGTATCTAGTGTTTTGCATAACTAGAGTAGGGGCAAAGCTAGGGACGCAAGTAACTATAGAGGTGGAAAGTGCAAAAGATCGAAAGGGTTAAGAAGTAAGAATTGTCATTGAATTGACTTTTTCTAATACCCAGTAATAGGACAAGTTTAAGATTGTACATTTGGGTTAAAGAGAATATACTTTTTTTTCTATAAAGAGTTGGCAGGACAACATAGTTGAATGTTGCGGAGAAGTGTGCTATATTTTAGTTTGTAACTTGTAGTCTTACCTGATGAATTATTTTTTCATGTTGTTCATTATAATTGTAAATTAAACAAAGCTCTTAAGTAAGAATTGTTGAGGAGAAAAGATAATGCTTTGAATTTCTTATACTAGTAGACCATCTATCCCATTGTATTCTGCAACATTTCCAAATGTTTTGAAGCAAGTACCTACTACAGAACGGGTTACTATAGAACCTTTTACCTTACTGATACTTATATGTATCGAGCTAATTATTGACTAACTTTAAATAACTAGATATTACTATTTGTCTTTTAAGAAAAAAAGACACATCTTTTAAATATTTATGGGAGTTGTAACTAAGATTAATAATGTTGAGCTGTTAATTTTCAGGAATCAACTAGCAAATACAAGCATATAGAAGTAAATACTGGTTGAATGTTGAGCAGTTACAATATTCACATCCAGCAGGTTGGTCCGAACCCGGTTATTTAGTTATTAATGATTCATATGTGTGTCTATTATCAAACATAAGATCAACACAGTAGACTAGTCTTGGATTAATCACGAGGTGTCTCTCAACATATCCACAAATGCATTATGGCCCATTTGTCTTGCCAAGCTATTTTTGATGAAAGCATTCAAGTCAAGAGGTATAGTTATATATTGTCCTAACCTTGGCGTTTATTTTACTGCCTCATCATTTTACACATCACTAGTGTCGAACTTCTACAACTAATCGTATTGTATCTTTAGCATGTTATTGATCTCGTGATATTGGAAACAACCTCTCTACTTTACACAACCCTATTCAGACGTCACTAGTGAGATCACACTGGCATGTCATTGTTATTTCTTCTAGATCTCTCCATATTATTCGTTGGTTAAATAAATTAATATAACTTACTATGGTCATACAAGCTAAGGGTTAACATACTATATTTACTTATAATTATACTTTTAAAATTTGACTATTCAAGAAATTGACAGTAGCTCAGTTAAAGTTGCACCATCATTGAGCCTTTACATTATGCATAAACCATATGGAATAAACATGCTTGTATATCACCTTGGTTACCAACAAATTAGATCCTTTGATTTTTAAATTAAAGCCTGCTCATAATGTCAAATCTTGTATGTCCTCTATTATTGCAGCTACATTAAATTACAGGGCATCATCAATACATTGTTGGCCTTGACAATCACGTTCAGTGCATTAGCATGTTTCAAGGATTCACACTCTCCTGAACTTTGTGAATAACTAGACCCTACACTAGACAAATATGGCACTTTGCTGAACTCCTAAAAGGCTGGAATCTACGTGAAGATCAACTTTTGTATATGACACAAACTAGACCTGGGAGTGTTCGAAATAACAACTGGACTTGGGAGTGTTTGACCTGACACTTTTCAAACATGGGAAATGTTGGTGCTTAAACTCAAAGGGCCTAGGCATTTGAATAAGCCAACAAGACATCTACATTAATATTATTTTACAGAGAATATTAGATTTCTTTTTTCGTGAAGTATTTGTGTAAAGAATGACAGGACATATGTATTATGGTGTTTATATATATATATAAAGCAGGTTGTGGTAGTTCTGTATATATGAAATTTGATTATTGCCATTAATAATTGTATTATAATTCCAAGAATATAAAATTAAAGATCATGTGTAGATATGGACCACACTTGGTCCAAATTGGCTTTTTCGGGCAAGCACACTAGTGGTTGTAAATCTTTAAGCACCAATTGGTTTTACAAGTAAGGACCAGTAAATATTGTCCCCAGAAGTATTTCTAGGACTAGAACTACCATCCCTAAAGTTATTCTAAGGACCAGTTTTATACTAGTCGCAAATACATTTTAAGGACCAACTAGTCCACCTGTCCTTATTGACCTTCAGCGAAGAAGGCTATAAGGACGAGCTGGCGACCAGTTTTGCTAGTCACTATTGACCTTTAGGGACTAAAATCTCACTTTTAGGGACCAGTTTTCCCTTCGTTGTAGAGCCTTTTTCTTGTAGTGTGAAGTGGATGAGTCTAAAATTGAGGTTATTAAGAATTGGCCAATTCCAAAATCCATAACGCAATGTAAGAAGCTTTCATGGGTTGGCTAGTTTTTATAGACGATTTGTCAAAGGTTTTAGTACCATAACAGCCCCATTGACCGAGGTAATCCAAAAGGATAGACCTTTTAAGTAGGGAGAGGAACAAGTCAAAGCTTTTGAGGCTTTAAAATTTATGTCTAGTTCTGCTCCTTTGTTTCAATTACCATATTTTGATAAAATATTTGAAGTGGAATGTGATGCTAGTAAAGTAGGCATTGGAGCCATCTTAATGCAAGAAAAAAATCCCATTGCTTACTTTAGTGAAAAGCTAAAAGGTGCTAGTTTGAATTATTTCACTTATGATCTTGAATTGAATGCCTTGATTAGGGCTTTGGGTAATTGACAACATTACTTGTGGCCCAAGGAATTTGTCATTAGGATTGATCATGAGTCCCTAAAGCATATTCCAGCCCAAGAAAATTTGAATAGGAGGCACGCAAAATGGATTGAATTCCTTGAAACTTTCCTTTATGTAATCCAATACAAAAAGGGAAAGGAAAATGTGGTGGTCGATGCCTTGTGTAGAAAACACATGTTGATAAATACCTTGTCTTCCAAATTGATTGGCTTTGAATGTTTGAAGGCATTGTATCACAAGGATACCATGTTTCCTCAAATCTTCAAAGATTGTGAGGAATGGGAGAGTAAAAGATGGATGAGGGATAGGTCTTCTACCCCCTATTCCACGTTTGATGGTTTCTTTGTAAAAGCCAAGAAACTGTCTGCCTATGAGCTCTTGGAGAGAACTATTTGTGAGGGAGGCACACAATGGAGGTTTAATGGGTCATTTTGGTATTAAGAAAACAAGGGAAATTCTTGAGGAACAATTCTATTGGCCTAAAATGCATCAAGATGTTGTTCGAATTTGTGGTAAATGTGTTGAATGTCGACATGCTAAGTCACGCCTCATTCCCCATGGTTTATACACTCAACTCCCTACCCCTTAAATACCTTGGCTAGATATTTCAATGAACTTAGTTTTTGGTCTGCCAAGGACCAAAAGAGGTAGAGATAGCGTCTTTGTTGTTGTTGTTGTTTGATTTTCAAAGATGGCTCATTTCATTCCATGTCATAAATGTGATGATGCTTCCAATGTAGAGACTTTGCTCGTTGACCATGTTGTTAAGTTGCATGGAATTCCTCAAACCATTGTAAGTGATAGGGATCCAAAATTACTTAGTCACTTTTGGAAGGAATTGTGGGGTAGACTTGGCACAAAGTTGTTGTTCTCAACTTCGTGTCACCCACAATTTGATGGCCAAACTGAGGTTGTGAATAGGACCTTGGGTTCTATGCTTCATGTCGTTGTGCATGGAAGGTTAGCCTCGTGGGAGGTACATTTTCCTTTAGTGTCCAAACTGAAGAGGTTGAATAAGGATTTGAAGAGGGGTAGATCCGACGAACAAGGTCAACCTAGGTTCAAGAATAGAGCTCCAACCCAACATTCTTCAAGTGCTCCTAAGGTTAATGAAGAGAGAGGTGGTGGATCTCAATTTTCTAAACCTACTTTCCACAATAGTGGAAAGAAGCATTATGGGAAGTGTGTAGCCGATCCTAGTGGATACTTTGGGTGTGGAAAGAATGATCACCAATTGAAAGATTTTCCTATTTTTACGGCTAGAGGAAGGGAGGCCAAACAAGCTTCTCTTAATGGCCCTAATATTGATGCTCCAAAGAAGAACAGTTTCTTTGTGCTTCAAGCTAACAACGACAAAGGAGCTAATCCGGATGAATGTACCGGTAAGTTATAGTTTCTTTTTGTTGTGATGAGATCCTTATGTTGTTTATGTTTGCCTTAGTTGGGTTTTCTCCTATTTGGGGGATAGTATGTTGAATAGTAAGTTTGTTAAGAGTGTTCATATCCTTATCTCTTTCCTTCTATTCCTATTCAACCTTGAGACCAAGAGTTCCTTGTAGCTTGTTTCATGTTTTGAAGTCATGTGTGACAGTGTGTTTCTATGGTCTCATTATGTTATGCATCATCTATTTGAATTATTGTTTATATGAGAAAATGAGTTTTCATGATATATGTTCCTCATGTTGATGTGCATTTAGTATGAGTTGTCTATATTCTTCATGAGGTTAAATGTTGAACATGCCTAAATGTGTTTTTATGAAGAAGTTGCATAGTGTGCTTTTATGAGAAAATTGCTTAAATGTGCTTAATGATGTTGTGATGAGCATGATGTGATTTGGAGAAGGAAGTTCCTCCATGAAATGAAGAATGCGATGTTTTGATGCATAATGAGTTTGTAGATGTAGTTCCTACCTTCTTGTTGTGTTTTGAGCTTGTTGATGTGGAGTTGATGTTTCCTCCTAGTTGTATATATTTGATTATGATACTGTATGCATGATGGGCTACTAGTCCTGATTCATTAACCCCCTTAATATGTTTAAAGTGTCATTCGAGGACTAATGTTCTTAAGTAGGGGATAATATAACGACCGTAAAAATGAACTAGTGAAACTAGAGCCAAACTAGGGAATGTGTGAGTTTGTCTTGAATTTTGAAGTGGTTTAAGGTTGTCCCGAGCCATGGTTGAGGTGCTTAGGAGTTAGACACCAAGGTACGACCCCCCAAGGACCACCCAAAGGGTCCTTGAGGAGAATCCTAAGTCTAAACCCCAAGACCCCAAGGAAACCATGAGGCTGCCCAAAATGGGATGACCTACGGAAGGGGTCCATGCCCCGTAGGTCCATCCACATCCATGAATGGCTTCCGTAGGTCAAGGGACCCTAAATCACGCCACATCCCCAAATGATGGATGACCAGGACGAGTCGTCAACCCATCCATGGTCCTTGAATGGGGAGTGATGTTTGCGTAATCAAGACACAACTTCCGATGCAAGTGTCTACGATCGTACAATAGTTTAGTAACCCAACCAAGGGTTGGGGTCGAGTTCTAAGGGAGTGGTTTTAAGAATTAATAGAAAAATAAAAATTAGTTCTATCTAGCCGTAGCTAAAGACATTATCGATTAAAAACATTATAAATTAAAGGGGGACACAAAAGTGTCAAGTAACAATGGAGGGTTTTGTCACAAGTAAGTCAAACCAACAAAATAAACAAGAGTATTTAAGTAATGAGAGGGAATCCCGAGATATGACGGGAATACGGGTTAAGCTATATTTTTGGGTACATGCTTTTGATAGAAGATTCATAGAGTAATTGTGACTAGGCTAGACTTTAAGGAGGATAAGCTCTCTCTCATGCAACTTACCCCGTTTCAAATGCGTTCCTGTCGGACACCCACTTGCCGCATGAAGACCAGCCTCTTCCTTAACTCACTCACTCTCTCGAATTAAGTGTGTGGACATGGGACTAGGGTTCACTCTCTCGAGCTAAACCTTAAGTCGACCCACTCACACTGGCCATCAATCTAGTGGTCTTAGTTTTACGACCTCTCTCTCTCGAAAGTTGAAAACACATAAATAAACTTGTATTTGCAACTACAAATGCATTAAATTCATTCACAACCACTAAACGATATCACAATTAAACTACAAATAGACTATCATCAAACAAGACCCAACAATTATCTTAAACCATAATTGCTAAATTATACCCCAAGAATTGGGGGTTTTAGCCACACATCAAGAGATAGAAATTTATACCTAAATGAGCTTGCATTCAAATGGGTATGAAGATTTAAGTCTTGTTACAGACCAAGAGTGAAGAATCCAAAAGACCCAAGTCCAAATCCTTGGAGATGAAACCCTATCTTTCTTCAAGTCTTCAAAACCCTCTAAAACTCAGAGAAAAAATATTAAAAAGTATTGTTCTATATGAAAATTATAATAATTGTTCGACACCTAATACTACAACTCTAACTAGTATTTATAGTTGTCACAAATTTGTGATGCATCAGGTAATTAGGCGAAACTAGTCGGGATCACCGAGTGTGTCGGCGATCCGCCCTTTAGCCTGGTTTACTTCCCTCCTACTTCTTCCTCAGTGTTTTATCGTTCTGGGGAATTGCGCGATAGGGAACTGCCTTGTTGATTTGTCCGGTGATCTGCCGACTTCCTCTTTTCATCGTCGTTTTGACTTCTAGCATCGTCGTGTTTTGGTCCATTGAACGATGAGGTACTGCTTCGCGGAACTACTCAGCGATACGCTGACTGCTCTTTTTTCCATAGATTGGTCCTCTTCTTCAGGTCACAACACACTAGAACAAAAGGCGAAGTAAGACTTTTCGGCGACTCTCCAAGTGGACTCGTCAATCTTCAGGACTTCATTTCTTAGTTCTACTCAGCCTTTACGTTCCTTTTTGCGGCCTACTGTCCATGCTTTCCTTTAAACCTCATATATGAGAAACTTAAGGGTCTTCATAAAATATTGAGATAAAATAAGCATTTGAGGACACAATTTTTATGAAAATATAGCCCTAAATAAGTCCAATTTGTGGACACACCAACACCCATAACTTAAACTTTTACTTGTCCTCAAGTAAAACTAAAGTTCAGTATTTCAATAAGGACGTCTCAAATAGTGCTATAGAAGATTCAATCTTGAATCTACATGATGCTTATCGTGAGCAACGACACTATCCTACGGTATGCGTGTCTACGATCGTCGATAATATAAGAACCCAACCAAGGGTTGGGGTAGTGTCCCAATGGAGTGGTTTTGAGAATTGATAGAAAAATAGAATTTACATTCTAACAAGTCATAGATAAAGACATTTGCGATAAAAGACAATATAAATTAAAGGGTGCAACACAAAAGTGTCAAATATCAAAATGGGGTTTTGTAACAAGTACTAAAATAACAAAATAAATAAGAAAATCAAGTATGGGGAAAAGTTCTTGGGATGTGACCACAATATAAGTTGACATTAATAGTTGCGTACATTTTTTCCACAGGAAATTTGAAAAAAATAGTGACTAGGCAAAGCTTTAAATGGAAATAAGGTCCCTCTCGGGCAACTTACCCCGTTTCAAATGCGTTCCTCTCAGATACCCATTTGCCACGTGAAGACCAGCCTACGCCTTACCCCACTCATTCTCTCGAGCTGAGTGTTAGGATATGGGACTAGGGCTCGCCCTCTCAGGCTGAACCTCATGTCGACCCACTCCTTAGGCCATCAGTCTAGTGGTTTTGGTTTCGCAACCCCCCTCTCAGGCAAGCCGGAAACACATAGGTGGCTTTGTATTTGCAACTACGAAGCCTTTAGATTAAACCACAACCACTGCGTGAAATCACCATTAAAATACATCTAACCTATTAAAAAGCAAGACCCAACAAGAATATCAACTCATATTTGGTAAATCACACCCCAAGAATGGGGGTTTTAAGCCACACATCAAGAAATAAGAAATTATACCTAACATGATAATGAAATCAATTGGGTATAAGAAATTAAACTTTAAATTAAGCAAAGGAAAATGAATAAAGAAGACCCACGTCCAACTTGGGGAAGAAGAACTACTTTCTTCAACTCTCCACAAAACCCTCTCCAAACTTGAGAGAAAAAATATCAGCTAAAGTATGTTCTAAAGTGAAAATAATAATAATAATTGTTCCACACTAAGACTACAATTCTAACTAATATTTATCATTTTCACAGATTGTGCTGTGGAGGATTGTTCGGTGAAATTATTCGAGATCGCCGATGAACTCGGCGATCCGCATTTTGGTCAGCTCATCTCCTTCAGTGTCATGCCTTTAGCATCCTCACATTCTGGATCATTAGGCGGTACAGTACTACTTTTCAGAACGATCGGCGACTCACCGACTGCTCCTTTCCTCGCTTTTGGATCCAGTTCTTTCAAGGCTTCGCGTACTAGAACGAATGGCGGTTCATGTCGTTTTGGTGACTCGCCAAGTTGAACTCGGGGATCTGCAATATTCCATTTATTTTTCTTTTTAGCCCTATTTGCTCTGTTTTGCGCCTAAGTGTCCATTCTTCTACTAAAACTTCAAATACCTGAAACTTCAACATTTTAATAAGGTATTGAGATAAAACAAACATTCAAGGACACCATTTATATTAAAATAAAACCCTAAATGAGTCCAATTTGTGGACTCATCAACACTCCCAACTTAAACTTTTGCTTGTCCTCAAGCGAACTCAAGTTCAGCCGTTCAAAAAGGGTGCCTCCAACAGTGCTACCCAACATTAAATCATGAATGCACATAACAAGACTCAATTTTACTTATGCAAGGATCAATTGTGTACTCAAAGATTCAAATTGTGACACGCCATAACCAAAGATACTCATGCTCGCAATACTTGCTAGTTGTGCAAGTTCAAGCTTAACAAAAATATCTAAATGCCCTCGCACAAAGAATAATTCCATATTCACACACATTATGAGTAAATTTAAGATCAGGAACCAGATACAACGCTCACATTCAAAAAGAGGAACACAATGCATTTTTTCACCCATAGGTTTGCCCTTATTTTCCAATTTGACTTTCGATCCAGCTTACTCAAGATCGAAAAGGTCTTTCTAAGGCTTGTAACGGGGCTGAGTGCAATGGTATGGTCATTTAGGCTTAGTGACTTTTTCCTCGTGCGATGTGGTATTCTCAAATCATTCCCTTTTTTTCCTTTATCACTTATTTTCTAGTGCTTTTAAGTCATCCTTTTATTCACTCCCCATGAGTTGCTTGGAACCCCAATATCCTTTTTACTTTATTCCACAAATTTCTCATTTTTTTGGAGGGCTCCATTATTCTGCAACATGGGTAAAGGGGGGACTTCTTATAGCACTTATTGACTTCTCTTTTTCCTTTTAACTACACCCCCAACTTAGGCTTTTTGTCCTAAGTTGACTATTCACTAAACTACAAATCAAGAGGTTTATAGGTAGTGGATCAAGTAAGGTCTAGGGTTTATCAAGGTTCTTCCAAAGAAAGGTAAGGCTCAAAGGTGTTCAAAAGAGTTTCACACGCTCACAGGTAGGTTACAAAAACAAAAATATGTCAAATTGGCTTACACACTTTAAAATTGCCTAAGATCATCTCAAGAGTACACCTTTCTAAATCAATCACACTAACAGGGCAAATTCTGGGTTTATTCATGCAAGGTTCAAAGTAAGCTAAAGAAACAAGGCATCGATACTTCATTCAAGCAAAACTACACACGCTTGCTAGTGTGCAACGGTCATCACAACGGAATCAATTTGATAAATGGCTATTCACAACTAGATGCAAAGAGTGCACATATTGTCTATGTAACTTCATTTGTCCCCGTCGTAGCCGTGCATTCATGTTAGTTCAAATGAGAGAACTATTCAAGTCATCGGTCTTAATCGAAATTGAGACTTAAATTCTTGCAAAAGAACAGCCACATTCAACTCACGATGTGGCGTAATTTTTTTGAAAGGATCAAAATTATTGTCAATGAGAACAACATGATCCATGAGCTAAAACATCCATAGAAATGTAGTATTAAAAACACAACTTAAAGTAGACAACCCAAATATATACACAACAAAACATGAATGTCAACACAAAAGGTGTGGGCCTCACCCTCCCACAAATAAAGAGCGTTTGTCCTTAAATGCAAGTAAACAAGAAAATATATCAACAAGTAAGATAGGAAAAGAAAATGAGAGAGAGGTATGGTCTCTATGCATCTACTTCATTTGTAGGAGCATTGTTGCCTGCTGCATTAGTCTGAAATTCTACAATAGCCCCCGGATTGTCATTTTGGGTTTCATTGTGTTTCTTTGTTCTAGGTTCTACAGTGACCTTAGCTTCAACCATTCTATCCACATCATGGGCTACCAAAAAGGAATTTGAGGCTATGTATAATCTGCGTCTCCATGAAGGAATGTTAGGATCAATGGAAATCCTCCCACTAGCACTGACTTTCTTACTCTCCTATCTTTCTTTGGTCAGTTCTGTTATCTTGTCGTCTCTTATGAAATCTCTTGCTCTTGCATGTCGGGGTGGTATGTCTCTTCCTGTAACTTTTGGTTTTCCCATTTCTACAAAGGCTTCGGGAAAAGTTAGAAATTACTTAAATAGAGCAAGAGAATGGTAAGTGCATCATCACCTTCTGCACTAGTTGGTACGTGCTCACTCACTTAGGTTAGGTATTGAAATCCGTGCATAAAGGAACTAAGAGTGCAGGTAGGAAGGGTGAATTAAATGGCCTCTCGGCGCGTTGCTAGAAATTTTCAGCGATAGCAAGTTTATTACCGATTCTTACAGATTAAATAACCCAAATTTGATGTTCATGAAAGGCGACAAGAGCAGTTAGGAGAATCGCCGAGTGATTTAGCGAGCTTAGTCTGGCTCGCCAACTGACTTAACGCGCCAATGATCTACGCAATTTGTAGCCTTAACCTCGCAACCCTGGTGAAAGAAACTCAAGTCCATATAGCACAAACTCATAATAAAACCCATAATAGTATCATACCCCCGCAGTAAATTAATTCAAATTAGAGCACAATTGATTTGTATTCTACCAATTACGCGAAGATTATTGAATGGTATTCAATGATGTATGAAATGCCATCAACGCGTAGATTATGCCAAGACTTGACTATATCAACACTATGCAAATGAGTAAAATTTTACTAAATTAAATGTGGGATTAGAATCACCAACCTTAAGTGTAGAATCGGATGCTAATGAAATGCGGAGAAGCAATGAGATCCAACTCCATGCACAATTTGACACTTACAATAATTTAGGCTTGCAAGAAATATAAAACTAACGTGCAGGTGTGGGTTTGGAAGGATGAAGACATGGGAGAAAGTTGATGAACTAGAATATTTAAACCTATGAATTGCATAAATTGTCCAAGTTCTGCCCAATCGGCGATGTACATTGGCTACGCTCATTCACTCGGTGAAGCGCCAAGTATCTAGTCTCTTCGGCAAATGTAGCAGGACTCGCCATTCATGTGAGGATCCCAACGGCGGTCTAAATTGCATTCACCGATAGGGTTGGCGATGCACCACAATTCTTTTTCAGACCGTTGAGTTGTACAGGGTTTTGGCTGAGAATTCCTTGTGTTAGCCAGCGGATAGAACCGTGTTTGCCAATCTTTTCAGCGATCCACCTACTGGACTCGTTGCTTGCCTCAATATACTCTTTCAATCATCTCCCTCATTTCAACCTATACAAACAACACACAATTTTTTTCTTAAGGTAAAACAAAGCAAGAAAGGGTTTTGGGTTGCCTCCCAAACAAGGACTTAGTTAACGTCGTGGCACGACGCAAGTCAACAGTTATGCTTCATCCTCGAATTCTCCCATGTTGTAAATAGGCAAATCTTCGGCGAATGGTTGGTAGTGTCCTGATATCAAATGGCCGATTTGAGCATCCTACAAATGGATGGTCATAGACTGAGAGGCTTATGCTTCATTTAAGATTACGATATTTTCCTTCATCTCATTCAGCATCTCCTTTTCTGCCTTCATTTTCTTTTGAATGAGTGAAAGAGCTTCATCTCCTGGCACAACTCCCTGCTTCATCCCATGACTACACTCACAGAGGGAGTGGTACTTTTCTTTACCCATGGTTTGTACTTCCAATCCTGTGACTCGATTAGACAGATCATCCAACTAGGTAATTAGTGCCTCCCACTCCTGCTTCTTTTTGACTTTTTTGATAGTTCCTACCATTACATCAAGGAGTTTTTCGACGACTTCATAGTGCTGGTATAACATGCCCCCCTCGTAAATCTATTCAGCTATGCTTCTATTCTCAGGTCCAAGACCCTTATAGAAGCACTCCAGTGTTGCCTTAGCCTTCATCCCATGAGATGGGCATAGTTGCAGCACAACTTGAAACTTTAGCCACATGTCCTGAATTGTTTCATCCCCTACCTGTTTAAATGTTAAGAGGTTGTCCCTGAGGTTCAGTAGTTTCAGGAGGGGATGATTCGTGTGGTATCCATAATGATCATCCATCGTTTGTTCCCTACTGTGATGTTCAAACAAGCAAATAGAAACTATAACTAAGATTAGTAAAGCTAAACCTATGGAAAACAAAATTCTTGCCAATAATCCTTGGGATTACATACAATCAAACACTCAAAGAAAAACTAAACTAAGAGTAAAGTTAATAATCTACAATTAATAAGACAGAAATTCTAGTGAACTAAAAATTCTCAAATAACACCACTCCCCGGCAGCGGCGCCATTTTGATGCTTATCGTGACCAACGACACTATCCTACTGTAACACCCCAGAAATTCTATGACTTAAGTTAGAGCCTCACCTTCTGAATAATGACTTAAAATATAGTCAAAATGATGTTTATAAACCTAAACTAATGTAATTGACTTGGTTTGGAAGAGTAAAAGTGTTAACGTCAAGAAAACGACCACGACGTCCGAAAACTAGAGAAGAATGTGTTCTAGTGTGTCCTTAGGTTTTGGGTAGGCTTGGGAGTGTCGTATGATGGTAAAATCTTGTAAAAAGGTTTAAATTAGGTAAGTTATGTTCATAGGGTTAAAAACGTCTGGGTACGACCCCCCAAGGACCCCTTAGGGGTTGTTGAGAAGGACCCAAACATGGACCCAAAAGCTGGCAAAACTGCAGCAAACGACGAGACCAAGACTCACGGCCCGTAGACTGGTCGACGAACCGTAAGTCATGGCCGTGAGTCTATACTTAGTCGTGGGAGACTTGACCCCCCAAAAGAGAGCCTCAGTACCAAACAAGGAATGACCAGCACGGTCCGTAACTCCACCTACGGTCCGTAGGTGGAGGGTCGTAAGTCCTGGCAGTTGTTAAGTTTTAGTTTTTGTTTAGGGGTCTTAGTTTTAGTTAGTTATTTAATTAAGGGTTAAGATGGGTGGTTAGTTAACTAATTACCATTCTAAACCTAACTATAAGACCCTAACCCTAAGACTTTAACTCACACAATTAAACCCACAAGTCAAACTCATTCTTTCTCAAAACCCTCTAAATTAATAACCGCATTGAAGAAGAAGACCAAGGTTCATCTAGGGCAGCAAGGTTTCAATTTTTCCCCATCAGTTGTCAACGAATAAACTAAGGTATGGTTGCTTATCACTCTTGGGATTCCTTTCCCCTAGAGGTCCCTTCAAGATGAATTTCAAAATCTCCAATTTCTAGGTTTTCAATCCAAAAACGTGGGTCTTCTTTCTAAAGTGAAATTGATGTTATAAACTGAATTTGATTGATGTTATATGAATAATTATGAATGAATTTATGGTGTATTTGTGGTTTCTTGAAGAATTCCCCATGAGACCCATGTTTCTCCTTCTTTCCTAATTCTAACCCTAGTTTGTGTTGGATATTGATTGAAGGCTATGAATTGAAGGTGATGTTATATAATTCATGTTTGTATGATGATTCTACCCTAGGTTATGTATAATTTCTATGGAATTAGGGTTGAGTCTTTGAATAAAGCCTTGAAGGCTATGAATTGAATATGTCAATTGATTAAATTGATGTTGATGATGTTATTACTTCATGAATTACCTTGTATTAAGTATTGGTTATGAACTGATTGGTGATTGAAGTATGAATGTCCTAGGAAGGGCAAGAAGGTATGAAGGTTGGTTCTTCTTTGAACTCAAGTATGGAAGGTGAATTACTTAGATTGTAAAGATGCTATACCTAATGTGTTATTGTGATGTTGATGACCTAGTTTCCTCATCCTTAACCATCTACACTTGAATTAGCTACGAAATATGTATGTATGTTATGGTATGATTGTTATATCATTGAAAGGTACTTCTCATGATTATAGTGTATTGTGAAGTGAAAGAGTTACTCACTTACTAAGTGTTTCTAAAGTGAAAGGATTGTTACTCACTTATGAACACATATGAGCTATTATGGTAAGATGTTTTCTTAAAAGTCTAGTAAAGGGGTAATGTGAACTTATGTGATGACTAAAGATGATTACAAAAAGGGAATTAGATGCTTAGCACTGAAAGGGCATGTAAATGAGATGGTAGTCTCACGTTCAGTAAGTTCGGCTACCCAGATGGGTGTCCTCACGTTTAGCAAGTCCGGATTACCCACGGTATGTGTTGTCTCATGAGATGGAAATCCCCACGTTTAGTAAGTTAGGATTTCTAGGAGCAATCTCCTTGACCCTTAACTATGTGCCCACATAGGACTTTAGCTAAGTGGATCCACCTAGATAACTATGTACGAATGGTTACACCTTAGGAAAGTGTTAACCCTCTCATTTTGGTGTGGAAGTAAAACACCGGATTCCATGTAGCTCTCATGGTATATGTCAGTTATGGCAATATCTACCTAATGTAAAAGTAAATGGAGGTTTCTACATAGTATAAGGGAGGGTATGGGACTTCTCTTGCACATTGCACTTGTGGGATCCTAAGAGATGGTTGTAGTAGTGTTCTCTCATGATTATGATGATTATGACTTATGTATGTTGAAGTTATGTAAGGTATAATCATTATGAATATGGTAGGTTCTGATGAAATATGACCTTATGAATGTATACATGAAGTAGGTTACTTAATGTGATACTTGTCTTTGAGTAGGGTTATGGGATTCTATTCTTTGCATTGCGCTAGTATTGCTTGGGTTGTCTACATGTTGAGATGATATCATGTTGGGTGGTGCCATGATGCTTACATTGGATTTACTTGGTAAAGAGCATGTTTTGGCTAAATATCCTTTTATGCATGTTTCAAATTGTTTTTATGCATAGTAGCCATACTTAGTACGTGTGTAGTACTAACCCATATTTTTCCCTTTTCCCCACACATTTGGGTTCGGGCCGTGAAGATTCACGCTTACTTTTCAAGGCACTTGGAGTTGCTTCCCCAAGTTGGTGAGTCTTCAAGTCCGAGGACGAGACCATATGATCTAGCTTCTATGTTTAGTCTTTTGATTATGTTGAAAGACATTGTTGTACTTTCCTATTCTAGGTTTCTAATTTATGTAAGGGCTAAGTCCCATTTTCGATACTTCTATGTCTAGATGGTACATTGTAACGAAGTTAGATTCTATTTCCATATATGAAGTGAAGTTGAACTTCCAAAGTAAAAGTTTTAAATTTTCCGTAATTTTATTCTATGATACATGCTATGATGAAGGCTAAGGGCTTATATAAGACCTCTTTGAGGTCGAATATGCCGGTAACGACTAGGGGGTGCTCTCGGGTCGTTACACCTACGGTATGAGTGTTTACTATCGTCGATAATATAGTAACCCAACCAAGGGTTGGGGTCGTGTACCAAGGGAGCGATTTTGAGAACTGATAGAAAAATAGAATTTACATTCTAACTAGTCGTAGCAAAAGACATTTGTGATAAAAGAAATTGTAAATTAAAGGGGTCGACACAAAAGTGTCAAATATCAAAGGGGGTTTTGTAACAAGTACTAAAACAGTTTTTTAAGATAATTTTCAAAGGAATTCTTGGATAACCCATGATCCCCAAATTCTCAAAAATTGGCCTATGATGTGGGACTTTGTGAATATGATCTCTATTGGTGAAATTATATTTATATTAGATTGTATTGATGTTTCCTATGATTATGTATACTTATTCATGTTGAATTGTTGGTATATTGATAAGTTGAGAATTATGGCCTTATGGACAAAGTTATGGGTTGATCCCTTTGTTATAGAATTTTATTTATGTTATCTTCATGTTATTGAATTACATTGTTAATTCCTATTGCTAAATATTTCAATTGAATATGAATTGTTGAGTATTGATCCATGGTGATCATGGCTTGGAGAATTCTTAAGTTGACCTAACTTCTAGTCTATAGTATGAGAATTATTGTTGTGTGGTTTGGTCCATTTATTGTGGATGTTCTTACTTCTTGTCTATCTATGCATGTTTAGATCATGGCCTTGAAGGCTTTATATATGAATTGCTCATGATTTGGGGACATTGTAAATGTGTTGTGATCCCTAGAGTGGAAGTGCACTCAATATCAATGTTGTGGCTATTATGTCACTATGAGGACAAATATGCACACACACACTCTACATGTATAGCTATGAATATGATGTGTTATCGTGTCTATTGAAAGGTTAACTCTTATATGAACCCTTACATCTTATTATGCATGCAAAGTGTATGATTAGCAAGGTATGAATATGTGTTGTATAAAGGTATTTATGTAAAAGGCTTTCTCGCATGTGTACACACATACGTGAAAGAATGAATAAGGTTTATGATAATCTAGTAAAGGTGAGTCTCTTGAAAGGTTTCATCAATTGTACTCTAAACTAGACTATGTTATGAATATGGTATGACTATGTGAAAGTTCATTATCACATAATGTAGGTTCTTTGATGAAAGGTCATTCTCATCTTAGAAACCTTTGAGCTATATGATATGAGGGATTAAGTCCCTAAAGACTATTTTATGAACTAATATTAAATAAAGGCTTAAATTTGTTTAAAAAGGGAGTTGGAGCTTAGCACCGAATGAACATGAAAAATGAGAGTGGGGGCTTCACGTTTAGCAAGTTCGGCTTCCCACAAGAGAACCTTCACGTTTAGCAAGTCTGGGTTCCCAACATAAATGTTGTCTCATGAGATAGAAACCTCCACGCTTAGTAAGTCAAAGTTTCTAGTAGCAATCTCCTTGTTTCATAACTACGTGCCCCCGTAGGTCTTAGGTTAATGGATCCACTAGATAGCTATTATGTATGTAGGTCCTACCTTGGAAAGTAGTACCCTCTCTTTTCGGTTTGGGAGTAGAATACCGGAGTCCATGTTGCTCACATGGTCTATGTCTAGTCATGATTTCTTGAATAGATACTTAGTGTAGGTAGGACTATAGACCCTACTTATGGATTGCCCAAGAAGACTCTAAGGGAGGTTATGATTAGTCTATTTTTGTAATGAAGCTTATGGTCTATGTATGTTAATATGAAATCATGTTAAGGTTGAATTTATTTATGTCAAGACATGAAGTATGATTATGCATGTGAATTACACTTATTATTTCTTAATGGGTTTGCTTAGTATATGTGGGGGTACGGGACTCCATGTATACAATGTTCAAGTGAGCTTGTGAAGGGATTGTGAGGGTGGTTTACCTATGATATGAACTAAATGAGTTATGTCTTATAATGTAGTAAAGGAATAAGTCCTTATATGATGTTATGAAGTATGTTGGTCTTATGTCTAATGTTAAATGAAGATGTTATGACTTGTTGAATATGATGTGCCTAGTCTATGTTGGCTTCTTAGGAACACTTGGTGTGAGCAGTATTATGGGATGCTACTTGCACATTGCACTAGTGTGAATTAGAGGTTGTCTTAGGTGATGATTCCTATGTGAAGACTATGTCTTATGGTGTGCTTATGACTATGAATATATGTGGTTCGATTGATGAAGGCTATATGTAAGTTCACCCTTGGTAACCTTAAGGTGATACATTGCACCAAGTATTCCCTAAGGGTTGATTGAGGAAAAGAGTTGAGATAAAGATGAGGTAATGTATTGTATGCGTCAAATGTTCCTAAAATGTTAGAAGTGGCTCTATGTGCTATTATGAATGGTTTTCGTGTGTATGATGATATATGTGGTTTATATGGTACCTATTGTACTAAATGTTCTTGAAGTTTCTCTGAAAAGGCATGATGCAAGGTTTCCAACTAAATGTCCCTTTTAAAAGCATGTTTTTGCGTAGTGATTATACTTAGTGCATTATTGTAGTAACACCATTCTTCTTCATCTTTTTACACCAAGTGTAGGTGATGGTGGCTAAAGGGCCTTTCCTAGAAGTGATGAGCTTGGTTTACTATTCCCAATTTCGGGTGTGTCCTTAAAGATTCAAGGACCTTTATGTTAAAGAATTTCCTTAAGTTCAATGTACTAGNTACTTAGTGCATTATTGTAGTAACACCATTCTTCTTCATCTTTTTACACCAAGTGTAGGTGATGGTGGCTAAAGGGCCTTTCCTAGAAGTGATGAGCTTGGTTTACTATTCCCAATTTCGGGTGTGTCCTTAAAGATTCAAGGACCTTTATGTTAAAGAATTTCCTTAAGTTCAATGTACTAGATAGTAGTTTATTTTGTATTGTAAGGGTTGTGTCCCTCTTGTGTTGTAGTTGTGTTTTAAGATGGCTACTTCGAGACGTAGTACTCCAATTTTGTATTAAAGGTTTAAATGAGGTGACTGTTGAAGTCTTGTGTTATATTATGAAAAAGTTTTAAATTGTCTGCTATTTTTCTATGATAAATGCTATGACGAATGCTAAGGGCTTATATAAGACCTCTGAGAGGTCGAATACGATGGTAACGGCTACGGGGTGCTCTCGGGTCATTACAAACTTGGTATCAGAGCATAGGGTTATGAAAAGAGTCTTACGATTCAACGACTCGTGAGCCATATCTATTAAAGTCTTGTTCATCGGTTTGAGTCGCGACACATCTATTAGCGAGAGGCTATAGGACGATAGAAGTTTCACTTTCTTTATTATTCTTGTGTCGTGCCGTAGTGCTTTACTCCATATGATCTCTCTCTCTCTTATTTTCCCTTATCCGATGGTCTTCTCGATGTGATTACTTGGAAGGGGTGATGTTGCAAGGATCGAGGGAAGAAAAAGTGAGTTTTAATGCTTATTATGATGTGGTGACTATATGAGTATATATGAAGGTAGATTTGAAAATCGTATTGTGATGCCAATCATGGCTCTGTGTGACCTATAAGGTTGGGAGTATTACATTGAAAATATTATATGGTGGTGTAGTTCTCGTATGACAAGAGTCGTATCGTAAGAATGAAATTTGTTTTAGGATAATGAGTTGCTTTATGGTGATGGGTAATGATAGTTGAAAGTCATGTTGTAAATTTGAGGAGTTTTGAAAGAATGTGGTAACTTGTGTGAGTTGAAAGTTGATTTTTTTCCTTATGAGTGATGCTTCATGGTTGTCCTTGTGTGAATCAGAGTTCTTGTGTAGGCTTTCCCTAAGAGTGGAAAAAGGGGCTTCGTTCCATGAGTTGGGATAGTGTTTTGCTCTAAGGTTAACTTGGAGAGTTGCATGTACCCCTTAGTTCATGGGAAGAACAATAGAATAGATGTTGACCAACTCTAAATAGGATAGTTGTCTTGTAAGGTTGATCTTAAGTATGGTCATTCAAAGAGGGTGTTTAGATAATAACTAGGCATGGTTCAGCGGAAAGTTACACCAAAGGTAATGATAAGGGTATGATGTGATAAAGAGTTGATTAATCTCACCCCAACTGGGTATAATGTGCCTCAATGGTAAGGTTTTGAGTGCCCTTAATATTTCTACATTGAACTTTCTTGAGTTCTCCATGTTGAGAACCACTTTCGGTGATTGATATATAGTGGAGTGGTATAGATACTCATTTTATTTGGATTCTTGAAATCCTTACATAAGGGAGTATAGTGAAGATTTAGTGGAGAATAGTTCCTAACGTAGAGATGAATGAGGTAATGATTAAAGGAGTTTGCATAACTTGATCCCAAGAGGGGGACATTGTGCTTAATTGGTTTGTGATTGTTTTTTTGGTTACTTTAATGTGCTCTTAGATGGGTTTACCCTAAGTGGGGGATGATGAGTGAATAGTAAGGTTGTTGATATCCTTATATTTTCGTTCTATTTTTGTTCAAGCTTGAGACCAAAGAGTTCCTAGTAGCTTGTTCATGTTTTGAAGTCTTGCATATGATTAAGAGTTGTATGATCTCTGTATGTTAAGCATGTCCTAGAAGACACTATGTTATGCATGTTTTGAAGGATTCTTATTACATAAAAATGGAATTTTAGTAATAAAATTCATGTTTCTCATGTCAATATACATCTTTACATGGTGAATGCACTCTAGACTTCATGAGGAAAAGAGTATGAGCATGCTTAGGTTAGAGGTTGAGAATTTCTCCTTAAATAAAATGACCTTTGTGTAATGCTTGCTTATGAGTTTATAATGCCATGTGTTTATGTTGTGACTAGGAGAAGGTAGTCCCTCCTTGAACATAACTAAACATGGTAATGCCTTGTATGTTCTTCATAGTATGTTGATTAAATGATAAGACTAGTAGATGATCTATAATCCTCATGTTAGGGTTCAACTAGTATGAATTGCTTAATTGCCTCATGAGCGGAAATGTTGATCATGTCTATGTGTGCAATTGAAAGCCATTGCATGTTGGACCCTATGATTATATTAAAGGTAAATATATCATATCATGATTAGGAGAAGGTAGTTCCTCCAATGAACATAGGAAAGGCCTATGTGATTGATGCATTATGAGTCGGTGAATAAAGTTTCTACTCGCTTGTGTAGCATGAGTTGATTTGAATTGCATGCTAAAATAATTTCTTATGATAAAGTTGCTTAATGTGCTTTAATAAGATAGTTGCATGTTGTGTTTCTTTAGTGTTTGAAATAAGAATGATGATTTGGAGAAGGAAGTTCCTCCAATGAAATGGGAAATAATAAAGTTGATGCATAAGGAGTTGGTAGATATGTTGCTACTTTCTTGAATCGCACAAAGTTGGTTTGAGCCTTTTATGTGGAGTTGATGTTCCTCCTTGATGTGTGCTCTTATGTTGACGTTGTATGTTGTGTATTGTGAGTTGCTAGTTGGGTCATTGAGTCCTCAGAAGTGTTTTAAGTGTCATTCAAGGACGAATGTTCCTAAGTGGGGGATATTGCAACAACCCTCAAAATGAAATAGGATAAACTAGAGCCTCACATGGGTTTTATGCATTAATAACTTGTTAAAATAATGAAGAATAGCCTCTTTAGTCAATTTTAAAGTGTTTGGAAATAGAACGTCAAGGGACGACCAAGACGTTCAGAAACTAGTCTTTTACGTGTTGGTGTGTTCTCGTAAGTTGTTCATAATTTTATGTGTTGTTTGAAGTCTAAAATTACTGGAGGTGACCCTAGTGTCTTAATAAATGTTTTTAGGGTCAAAATGTCCGGGTACGACTCCCTGGGACTACCCTAAAGGTTCCCGAGGAGGAACCCAACCCTTGGCGAAACAAGCTGCCAAGAAGCTCGAAAATGCACATGGAGGGAGCATTTCCGCGTCGCGGACTAGCTCGACCATAGACAACACTTTTGGTCTGCGTTATGGACTCTACTGTCTCATAATTTAATTTCCAGCAACTTGTGGGAACACCTCCGCATCGCGGACTGGTTCCCCGACGAAATCAGCAAATATAAAACTCAAGTTTGACTTGTTTAAAAGGTCTAACTAAGTGAGGGGTAGTTTGGGTACTTTGGGGAATTATTATATATGGTTATTCTACCTATTTTAGGGTATTTTAAGATGGTTAAAACCCCAAAACCTAGAATTAGACCCCATTCTTCCAATTGACCCTTCCCTCTCAAAATTGATTCCCTCAAAAACTCCATTGAATACCTTGATGAAGCTCAAGCTAGAAGATGGGTTTTCAACTGATTTCTTCTTCAATTTCATGGGTCTTCAATAATTAAGGTATGGTGACTCTTGATTCTTGAATAACCTCTCCTTCAAGGAGTTCTATGAATGATTTTCAAAAGTGATTCAAAGACCAAAATTCCAATTTTCAATCTAAACATTGGTCCCTTGTCAAACGATTTCCTAAATCAATCTATTGATGAATTAATGTGGAATTAAGGTTTTTAAGATAATTTTCAAAGGAATTCTTGGAGAACCCATGATCACCAAATTCTCTAATATTGGCCCAGGATGTCTTTGTGAATATGATCTCTATTGGTGAAATTATGTTTAGATTAGATTGTATTGATGTTTCCTATGATTATCTATACTTATTCATGTTGAATTATTGGTATGCTGATTACTTGAGAATTTTGGCCTTATCGGCAAAGTTATGGGTTGATCCCTTTCTTATAGAATTGTATTTAGATTATGTTCATGTTATTAAATTACATTGTTGATTCCTATTGCTATCTATGCCAATTGAATATGAATTGTTGAGGATTAATCCATGATGATCATGGCTTGGAGAATTTGTAAGTTGACCAAACTTCTAGTTTATAGTATGAGAATTGTTGTTGTGTGGTTTGGTCCAATTATGGTGGTGGTGTTTACTTCTTGTCTATTTATGGATGTTGAGATCATGGCATTGAAGGCAATATATGTGAAGTGAATTGATGAATATGATGCATATGTTTATGATGTTGTGCTATGAAGGTTATGTATGAAATCCTCAATGCTATCATGATGTTTAATGTGTGTTGATGATGAGGAGTATGATGTGATTAATAATGTTAGGGATAAGGTGTGGTCTACATGATTAATTATGTTAAGTATTATTGTGCAATGACCCCTACCTATATGACCCATATATGAATGTTTGATCATACATATGTTAGGAGTACCTATTCAATGTTGAATGTGTCCTTTTATCCTATGATTAAGTGTGGGTGTGTGGTCTAGAATCCCAAAAGGCTTTATATGTGAATTGCTCATGATTTGGGGACATTGTGAATTTGTTGTGATCCCTTGAGGGGAAGTGTACTCGATATCAACGTTGTTGCTTTTATGTCACTATGAGGACCAATATGCACACACACCCTACATGTATAACTGTGAATATGATGTGTTATGGTGTCTATTGAAAAGTTAACTCTTATATGCACCCTTACATGTTAGTATGCATGCAAAGTTTATGATTAGCAAGGTATGAATATGTGTTGTATAAAGGTGTTTAAGTGAAAGGCTTTCTCACATATGTACACACACATGAATGAATGCATAAGGTTTATGATAATCTAGTAAAAGTGAGTCTCTTGAAAGGTTTCCACAATTGAACTCTAAAGTCTATGTTATGAATATGGTATGATTATGTGAAAGGTCATTCTCACATAATATGAAAGGTCATTCTCATCTTAGAACCTTTGAGCTATATTATATGAGGGATTAAGTCCCTATAGCCTAGTTTATGAACTATTGTTAAATAAAGGCTTAAAGATGTTTAAAAATGGAGTTGGAGCTTAGCACCGAGTGAACATGAAAAATGAGAGTGGGGGCTTCACGTTTATCAAGTCCGGCTTCCCACAAGAGAACCTTCACATTTAGCAAGTTCGGGTTCCCAACATAGATATTGTCTCATGAGATGGAAACCTCCACGCTTAGAAAGTCAAGGTTTCTAGTAGCAATCTCCTTGTTCCATAACTACGTACTCCTGTAGGTCTTAGCGTAGTGGATCCACTGGATAGCTATTATGTATGTAGGTCCTACGTTGGCAGGTAGTACCCTATTTTTTCGGTGTGGGAGTAGAACATCGGATTCCATGTAGCTCACATGGTCTATGTCGTTATGGCAATGTCTCCCAAAGGTTAAGAAATGAACTGAGATAAGAATATGAACTCTAGTCATGATATCTTGAAAGAGTTACTTAGTGTAAGTAGAACTATGGACCCTACTTATGCACTGCACAAGAGGACTATAAGGGAGGTTATGATTAGGCTCTTTATGTAACGAAGACTATAGTATACATATGTTAATACGAAAGCACGTTAATGTTGACTTTACTTATGTCAAGACATGAAGTATGATTATGCATGTGAGTTACACTTATGACTTCTTAATGGGTTTGCTTAGTATATGTGGGGATATGGGACTACATGTGTACATTGCACAAGTGATCTTGTGAAGGGCTTGTGAAGGTGGTTTACCTATGATATGAACTAAATGGGTTATGACTAATGATGTAGTAAAGGTATGAGTCCTTATATGATGTTATGAAGTATGTTGGTCTTATGTCTAATGTTAAATGAAGATATTATGACTTGTTGAATACGATGTGCCTAGTCTATGTTGGCTTCTTAGGAACACTTAGTGTGAGTAGTATTATGAGATGCTACTTGCACATTGCACTAGTGTGACTTAGAGGTTGTCTTAGGTTATGGTTCCTATGTGAAGACTATGTCTTATGGTGTGCTTATGACTCTATGAATATATGTGGTTGGTTTGACGAAGGCTATATGTAAGTTCACCCTTGGTAACCTTAAGGTGATACATTGCAACAAGTATTCCCTAAGGGCTGCTTGACAAAAGGAGTTAAGAGGAAGAGGAAGGTAATGTATTGTATGCATTGAATATGCCTACAATGTTATAAGTGACTCTATGCACTATTATGAATGATGTCCGTGTGTATGATTATGTATGTGGTTTATATTGTGCCTATTGTACTAAATGTTCTAGAAGTTTCTCTAAAAAGGGATGATGCATGGTTTCCAACTAAATGTCCCTTTTAAAAGCATATTTTTGCATGCTTATCATACTTAGTGCATTCTTGTACTAATACCATTCTTCTCCATCTTTTTACACCAAGTGTAGGTGATGGTGGCTAAAGGGCCTTTCCTAGAAGTAGTGAGCTTGGCTTACTATTCCTAAGTTCGGGTGTGTCCTTGAAGATTCAAGGACATTTATGTCAAAGAGTTTCCTGAAGTTCAATGTATTAGATAGTAGTTTCTTTTGTATTGTAAGGGTTGTGTCCCTTTTTTGTTGTAGTCGTGTTTTAAGATGGCTACCTTGACTGTTTAAGTCTTGTGTTATATTATGACAAAGTTTTAAATTTCCCGCTATTTTTCTATGATAAATTCTATAACCAATGCTAAGGGCATGTATAAGACCTCCGAGAGGTCGAATACGCCGGTAACAACTAGGGGGTGTTCTCGGGTCGTTACATTATCATTCTTTAGATTAGAATTGAGAATAGCCTTTCAATTAACCCATCATTATTAACATTATCTTAGAAACTTCATTCATTAGTCATTCATGAGTGTGTGTGTCACGACCCAAGCCTAGGGACTAGACGTGACATGGCGAATGAGGAACCCGAAGGAACCCCAAACAAGCTTCTCAAACTTGTCATCACACTTCATCGGTCACGGAAGTACAATCAACATTAATTAGTGGGAAATAAGGACTAAAGGTAAACCATTTCAAAATGACATCATAGAACAAGAGTCAAGCTCATTTACAAAATACTTGTCCAACGCACACCTCTACATATATAGATAGGACAAGGGCCATGACATACTACCGGCTCCCCTCAAAGTCAGAATACAATTGCAAGCTAAAGTCTCAAAACATAGGAGTAGGAAACATAACATAACCCTCGAATCATTGAGGACTCACCAACAACCTCGGATAAGCACCGTACTAGCCACGTGAATGGAGAGAAGGATCAAGAGTAGCTCCGATCCCTACATGGTGACATCATGTAGGCAAAATATGCGTTAGTACATGGAATGCACTAAGTATGTGGGGTGCAACACAACAATAGCCAAGGACATAATCGAAATACAAGAAATAGTTTCATAGGCATTATGAATAACAATATGAGGATGCATGATCAAAGTGAAGTCAAAACATGTTTAAGTAAATCTATACTAATAGTAGATATCATATATGTATGCATGATCCAACCAATCTATAACCCCAAATTAGGATTGGGGATGTCGTTCATACCCGGACACACTGGTGGCAAGGTATACAGCCCTCACATGGTTGATGTTGGTCACACCCCAAGCATCCTAGGTGGTGAGATATAAACCTCTCACATGGTTGTCCGGTTCTTTTCCCCCGGACCGGGCATGGTCATGCAACACTTTATATAGGAAATTCCCATTAGGCTCTAATGCAATCTCACGTATGGAATGAACATATACACAAGCTTAGTTTGTCATCAACACATCTCTGGATTGCCATACATCTCATAACTCAAGCTTTAAAGCATCGATTCATCAATTCTCCATAGTTGGACATTTTGTCAAACACCTTGAAGGCATGTAATGGAATCAAAGAGCATGGAAAATAGGGTAGTAATTATGCAGCCAAACCAGTGAACAACCTACAACAACACCTTTTAACACCCACAATACCACATGAAAATCTCCACATCCATTCCAAATTTAGATTCAAGTTCTAGAGTCACAACATGCTCAAAACAATCACTTTTCATGTTTAAAATTCAATGTGCAGGAAATTATTACAAAGAACAAGACTAATTTATGAATCTTAACTTAAACCATGAATTAGTGAGTAGAATAGAGTCTAGGCACTATGGGTGGAAGGACCCATGAGTTCAACACCACATACCTTGAGTTCTTATGAAGGTATTGAGAATGTCTTCAATGGAAGCTTGGAACTTGGAGCAAGAGTCTCTTCAATCTTGAGGAAGGTTTTGGATTAGGGTTCTTGAGAGAACTTGAGAGAAAATGTGTCTAAGTATGGGAGAGGTGTTTTGGGAAATGTTTTAGAGATGGGAATTGAACTAATGGTATATAGGAAATAACATATGCCCTTTGGAAAAATGGTCCAACACTTAGAAAAAAAAATGAGGCGGGTGAACAGTAAAAACGCTCACTGGAAATTGCATTTTACTGCCGGATAGATTTTACGAAAATGGACATAACTTCTTCGTCCGAACTCCAAATGAGGTGAAACGAAGTGCGTTAGGTAGCTAACTCAAAGGGATTTCCATGGATATGTTATGGACCACTCAATTATTTGTGTGCTAGGAGATATGACCCTCCAAAGTAGACCCTCGAAAAAGGCTTCACTTGGAAATTTTGGATTTTGATACGGTTGCTCTAAAATTTGGGTTAGACCCATTTCCCACTTAATTTGACCCCATAAACAAGAATATGAAGTCATATTTTCGAAAAACAAAATGGATTTTTTTTGATATAGCTAAATAAGTTTCCGGTAACTTCCGAAGCACATTATTAAGAACCTTTTGGGTCATTTCAGTGTGTATGTGAGAATATCCTTTGACATAATCATCATCCTTCATACTAAACATGATCATAATACATTCATTTAGATCACAGGCATATACTTCATCATATCATAAGTCATGCATTGTAATTAAACACCTCCACCTTTCAAGTGGATCAATAGTTCAAGAACAATCCTACTTCAACATGTGATTAGCTAATAACTTGTCCTTTCAAGGCCATGATCACAAATCATCAACTCACCAACAATTTACCATAATTATGGCATAGATAATGATACAATTCAATAACATAAAGCAATTTAGACAAATTCCATTCATAAGCTTTCATAATCATCAAACCCACTACATAAAGGCACATTTTAGGAATTGAGAGAATTCATGGGTTCATAGAGTATTTTCATCATAAATCATCAATTAAACATTAATACAATCATAATTTTTCATTAGAAATCTTTTGAAATCGTTTGATGAAAGAACCCATGAGATTGAGTAAAACCCTAGGTTTTTGATATGTTGAAATCACATTGGAATTGACTCCTTGAATGAGAAATTAGACAAGGATGAAGACTACCATACCTTGCTATTGAGTTCCCACAAAAATTGAATAAGAAACACCTTGTAATCCATCCAACCTAGCTTCAATGGCTTCCTTCTTCTTCCTTGAGCTTAGAAATAAATTTTTGAAAGGAAGAACTTCTTTTGGGTTTTAGAGAAATAAGGAGTTAATAACTTATTTTAGGACTTAAAACTATATATACTAGTGATATAAACTGTTTAAAATCAACCCCACTTAATAATTAAATAAAACAAAATTACTCAAACACCCTTAATTTGGGTAGCTCCGTGAAGGACCACGCCTAACGAAACAGGTCGTGAGGGGCTCCATGGGTTATGGTGGTGCCCGTGGTCCCATAGGAAGTGTGCCTCCCAACCTTGCTTGTCACGCTTCAAATCCGATTAAGATGGACAGGCACTCGATGCCCTAAAGGCCCGAGAGAACCAACATGTAACATGTGTATACTATGCATATAACTATGAAAATCGTAAAAGATGTGACAAGTTCACAAAGGATGTCATGGTACGAACCAACATAAGTAGACCTAATACTTATATACAAGATTTGGCCATTGAGGACACAACTTGTTAAGAGACAAGAAGCAACTGAACTGTATACATTAGTCTATAAAGCGTCTAAAAGATAGAAAACCATAGTTTATGGCGGGACAAGGCCCGACCTTACCCTTAAATATCATACAACAACAAAATAGGTGACAAAGACTCAGTAAGCCCCGAATCAACCTGGAGCTTCACGAATAGAAGTTGAGTACATGCATGTGCTCCTACTAACGAGGTCTACTGGCTCGAGTACATGTGCTTGCAACATGAAATGTAGCATCCCTGTAAGGGACGTCAGTATGAAAAATGTATTGAATATGTAAGGCAATAACATATGTCAAACAGGCTTAAATGATATCAAATATTATATGTAAGTGCATAGATCAAAATACGACAACCATTGTAATTCATGTGGGATCATGTATGTTGCATTCATTTCTTTACTTTTCTATATGTTATGATCTTTATAACGCATGCGATGCGAATGACCAGCTGATCAGAGGTAGAAGTGGATAACCCATGCTACACATTTTAACCCTTGAGATGTTGTCCTTATAATTACACAAATTGGGATCGGCCAATTCTAGGCTTTCACCCTTAAGCTGCCACCCTTCTATACCAATTGGGATCGGCCCATGCTAGGCTTTCGCCCCTGAGCTACCACCCTTTTATACCACTTGGGATCGACCCATGCTAAGCATTTGCCCAAGGGCTGCCACCTATTATTAGACAGATTGATTAACTTAGATTCTTTAATCTTTGAGATTGTTGTTTTGGTGGTCATAATCATTTTTTATATTTGGAACTACGGCCCAGTAGTAGCAGACATGGAAATAATACTTCAAGGCAGTAACAATGACATAAAGAGCTATGTAACATCAATGCATTACTTGTGAGCTTTATGGCACAATTGACTTCAATTGACTAAGAGGATAATTCACAAGTTTGCTTTTGCGAATAACATTTCTATACTCGCACATAGGAGGATAATTATACAAATGTAGAGTAATGAGAATTTAATGAAGTAATTCTGCACACTAAGGAGAGTGGGAAAATATTGTTAGCTATTTGGAGATCATACACTGCCACTATGTTTCCATTACTAGGAATAGAACTCAAGAAACTCACTTTGTTGATATTAATTGCAAGTATCAGATTTCATGCCAAAGAATATGGAATCAAATAGCCTTACTTACGTTGTTGTGTAACACAGTTATTACAAGGAATTAAGATCCTTCCTTTCAGATTATTAATCTACAATGAGATAAGTAAAACTACTTTTAGTATCTAATCAACACATTTAGCTACTTAAACTCACAAAAATGGTAGCCCAGCAGTGGGTCCTATAAATTATCATATCAAGGAGGTTGTTCAATTATTTCTCCTCGAATTACATACACATACCAACGTAGAGTAAGTAGTAAGCCTACACAACATGCAGTTTGGTGGTGTATCACCACACCGTCGTATATTTCCATATAAAATATTCACACCTTTCCCCATCATAAACCCTGCAGTCCCCACATATACATATAAAACAACCTCAAATGTTCCTTATCATAGTAACCAATACTGAACTCACCACCCCTTGAGTTCTTAATAACAACAAACATGTAATTCCTTATCCAAACTCATGCATAAGGAGGACAAAAAAGTAGTAGTCACCTTACTTTATGTAACAACTGGGAAAATGATACGTTGAACTAGAGCCTTGACGTTTGGGTTAGTGTGACCTTAGGTTGATGTTTATGCTATTTTAAAACTTAAGTGGTGCTAGGTAGCAGCCTAGGGTGAGGCAAGGGCCTAGGCTTGCAAGTTAGGGTGAAAGAAACCATGTCCTTGGAAGGACTACTTGGCAATGGGGCTGCTAGATTGCCTAAGTGGTTGGCGAGTCACCCTTTTGCCCCTGTGGTCACCTAGTGGACTACCCATTTTGCCTAGCTACTGGACCAAAGGTCGATCTAAAGAGGAGCTCGCCATGCTGGTTAGGGTGTCGCCCTTCTCCCCCTCCATAGCCCAATGACCAGCCTTTGAGTGAGTCACTGGAACAAAGGGTGAGCAAAGGGTGCGCTTGGTGAGTCGCCTAGTGCACTTGGCGAGCTCAAGCTGGCAAGGGGAGAAAATTTTAAGTCGAAACTTCAGGGTCCATAGTTCTTTTCCGAAATTGACCCTATACTATTCTACTCTTTCCTAGCAACTATATAACCTTTTATGATCTAATTCCTTTAATTTAAGTCACTCCTATTAGAGTTAAAAAGAAACCCATCTCCTCTCAAATATTTCTCTCACTAGAAATCCTCCATTAGAGAAGAAGAAGAAGAGAGCCATTGGAGCTAGGGTTTGATAATTTCATGGTGGTTCTTCCTCAAATTGATTCGGGAATCTTAGTAAGGGTATGGTGATCCTTCATCTAGGATTACTTTTCACCCTAGAGTCAATTTTAAAGATGTTTTCAAAGTTTTCAAGTTCCACAAAAAACCTAGATTTCACTTAAACTCATCGGTTCTTGCATCAAAAGATTTCAAATGATAAAGCATGATTGCATTGATGTTTAGTTGATGTTTTAAGCTGAAAATCTCTACGAATCCATGATTTCTCTAAATTCCTAAATATGGCTTATGTAGTGGGTTTTATGATTATCAATGAATGTTGATAAAATTATGCTTAGGTTGAATTATATTATTGAATTCTATTGATATCTATGCATATAGATGGTGAATTGTTGGAGGATTGAGGAATTGTAATTCATGGCTTTGAAAAGGGTAAGTTGTGACTTAATTCTCATTTAAAGTCAAATTGTTCTTGAATTGTTTATCCACTTGAAAGGTGGAGGTGTGTATTTACTTTGTGTACTGATCCACTTGAAAGGTGGAGGTGGTTCCTTATGAGTACATTGTGATCATGGCCTTGAAGGCATTATATGATGAATTGTAGTATTTTCATGATGTTGTGTAAATGATTGTGATATGAAGGTTATACTTGTGGTTTCAATGGTAGAATGATGATCTTATATGGAATGTGAATGTGTTGTGATTAAAAGTGTATTCTCACTAAACACTTATGAATGTTGATAGTAGAATGTGAAGGGTTTCTATGTTATAATATCTTATCTTGACCTGGTAGACTTAGGTGCCCTCTTTTTGATAAATGAAAGCTATGATTGAATGTGATCTCTTGACTTGGTAGGCTTAGGCATCCTTCTTTTGTGTATTGAATGTATCTTGACTTGATGTCTTAATGTGTTGAATTGGTAGACCTAATATTGGTAGCCTTTTCATTAATGAATGAATGACTGTCTTGATTGGTAGACCTAATGTTTGTAGGCTTTCTGTAAATGACTAATGAGGTATTTTAGACTATCACTTCAATCGGTAGACCTAAAGTTGGTGGCCCTTCATAGTGACTCTAGAACCCTATATGAATGTGAAACCTTGAAGAGGTAGACCTAATTGTGGTGGCCTCCTTCTAGTGTGAAATGATGAACCTAGAGACGGTAGACCTAATGGTGGTGGGTCTCTCTAGGAAGATCACTGAGCTATCCTTAATGTACCTTGAACAGTAGACCTATTGGTGGTGGACCTTTTTGGTAAAAGTACTTAGGGTAAGTAGGCCTAATGTTCATGGCCCTCTCTAATACACTAATATGAATGACACTACTCTATGGGAACTAAGTATAAGCACTGAGTGGATATGGTTAAGATAGTAGCTCTTCCCAATGAAGAGGCTAGAGTCCAATGAACATCTTTGGATATCCGATAAACTATGTGCCAACATAGGATGTGTTTTAGTTCTACCCTTGGCAAGTAGAACACCTTCCACGGTGTAGGGTTTATGAGACCGGATTCCATGTCTAGCTTGCATGGTCTATGTCCGTTAATGCCCATTCCCATCATTTGAGATGTGCACTCTAGTTACTTGATAGGTACTTCGAAGTGTAGGTAGTAGTATGGGATGTTATCTATACATTGCATGAGTAGGCTTTGAAGGTACTATAAGGAGTTCTCTACGCCTTAATGGCTAATGAATAGAAGTCCTCTAAATGCATGAATGTGTCCTAAATGATTCTAATGAAGAATGTTGACCTATTGTCTATATGAAATGATTAATGAGTTATTTAGCATGTTATGTTGAAATGCAAAGGTTCTTGTCTATTGTAGCCCTGAGGAATTTCTAGATGTGTATGAAGAGGTTGTATGGGGGACCAGTTCATATCTTACTTAGGTGCGTCTTAGGGTAACTTTTGCTAGAGATCCTAAGCTGATGAAATGGCTTACTTGAAGAATACGCTTATGCGTTGAAGGTATATATATATGTGTGTGACAAATGTTAAATGTGACTTGTATGTTTGTTGTGACTTATATTATGCCTCTATTGTTCAATGTTCATGAAGTTTTACCAAATGGCATAAAATTATGACTTTCAACAAAATGTCCCTTTTTGGCATGTTTTTGCGTGGTCTTCCTACTTAGTACTTAATTGTGCTAACCCATTCTTCTTCTATGTTTTACTAGAAGTGTAGGTTCCGGCAAGTGATCGTTTCTAGCTAGAAGTTGAAGTGCTTGGGATAGAGTTTTCCTCCAAGACTTGGTATATCCTCATAAATTGGGGACAAAGCATATTATTGTTCTAGTTCCTTTATGTTTAGGACTTTGTAATAGACATTCCAGTATTTTTTATTGTAAAGGGCCGTGACCCTATCTGTTAAACTTTGCCTTAAAATGGCCATGGGAGACTTATTTCCGCTGCTTTATAAATGAGATTTTAATAGTTGGTTGTAAATAAGTTCTTAATTCCGCACTATATTCTATATCAAATGTTATGAAAGCTAAGAGGCTTGTATTAGACTTCTCTGAGGTCGAGTACGCCGTGTTATGACTAGGGGGTGCTCTCGGATTGTGACACCTTAATTTATGAAACTTTCCCTTTTAACTTGGAATCTTCAAGAACTTCAACTTCCCTTCACACTTGAACCAAAGAAGAAGAGAAAAGTATCTTAATAACCAAGGATGTGATGAGTAGCATCTAGAAATATTCTGCCTTTATACTTGAGCATGAATAACATGTTTACCTAATTATTAATGGGAGAATTAAGCTAATCCATAAGTGTTTTCACCTACCTTGTCTTGCAGAGATGAGGGTTTCTTCACGAACCCTAGAAGAACTTTAACGTTGTTGCTTTAATCCTTAAGAGAAAAGAGAGAGAGAGAGCTCGAGTTAATTGTCAATATAATGTGTTTAAAATGGGTGAAAATAACAGCCAATATATCTTATATTGAGCTTTCTTCACCTTTAAGGATATCCTCTAGAACCTCCTTCTTTTTAGCTTCATTTTCTTCCACTGATTGGTCAAGTAGGTAATTCACCTGCTTATGTATATCAAGCTACTCAAAAGGTTAAAGTAGGTGATTCACCTACTTTCCCTTTTCATTAGTTGGGCTTCACTTACATTGGGCCTTAACAAATTTGGCTACTGGGTTTTAAATCCATTTTCATTATATTTAACTTAGTTTGGGCCTCAACTAAGTCCATTAGCATGGGCCTGCATCTAATCCATAAACCTTGGCCTTTTTAACTATATCCATATAACTCAAGTAGGTGACGCACCTACTTAGACCTTTGGACTAGTCAACAAGTCAAAGTAGGTGATGCAACTACATGTCACCTACTAGCTTAGTTATGTCAAGCAAGCAACTCACTTATTTTATTCTATTTTCTAAATATTAATCTCTTTTTCTTTAACTTAGCACTTAACTTTCAACTTTAAGTTCAATTACCACCTTACTAGCTCGAGTTTTAAATACTTACGTTTGATTTATAACTTGCAGTACACATGTTGAAATGTGCAAGGCATCACATCGCCTTTCAATACATTTTAAACCAACTCTAGTCATATAAGAAACATGGTCCCTCACCTTTACTCTAAGGCTATGTCAATTATCACAAGAATAGAACAAACATATGTGTAATATGGGTTGTTACGTCGTTTCCCCCTTAAAACATTCGTCCTCGAATCTTAGCATGGTTATCCAACCCAAACTGGTTTAAGCCTAAGTTAGTACTACTATTAATCACATAATACCTATAGACTTATACTTACATGTCAACGGCTCAACTACACATTTTCATCCTTCTGATCGATCTGAAAGAGATATAGATACTTCAATTTCACTGCCTATTCCGCTTCCCATGTAACTTCTTCTATTTGTTGGTTCCTCCATAATACTTTAAGATACCTCTTTATTTCATAAACTCTTAACTTATAGATACAAAATAGCAATGGGTACTTCTTCATAGGTGAGATCTCCCGTAACTTGTACATCTTCAGTAGGAGTAATATGAGATGGGTCACCTATACACTTCTGAAGCATCGAGACATGGAACACCGGATGAACGGATGGAAGCTCATGTGGTAGCTCTAACTCATAGGCTACATGGCCACTCTTTGAATAATCCTGTATGGCCCTATATAGCGGGGACTCAACTATAGTTTTTCACCAAACCTCATTATCCCTTTCATTGGAGACACCTTCAAGAACACCCAATCCCCTATAGAAAATTCTAGCCGTCTCCTTCTATCATTTGCATATGATTTATGTCGACTTTGAGCTATTTCTAGTCGTTGATGTATTACTTTGACTTTTTTCCATATCTTGTGAACAAGATATTGCCCAAATAAGGCACTTTCACTTGTTTCGAACCAGTCAATTAGGGATCTACACTTTCCTCCATATAAAGCTTCGTAAGGTGCCATTTTGATACTATAATGGTAATTATTGTTATAAACGAATTCAATAAGTGGTAGATGATCATTCCAGCTACCCTTGAAGTCTACCATACAAGCTCGCTGCATAACCTCAAGTGTTTGAATTTTACGGTTTGCCTGACCATCCATTTAAGGGTGAAAGATTGTACTTAAATTCACCTGTGTTCCAAAACTTTTCTGAAATGACTTCAAAAAATTTTCTCTGACTTGAGCTCCTCTATCGTATATTATAAAGATTGGCACTTCATGTAGTCAAACTATCTCTTTAATATACAACCTTGCATGCACTTTGGTTGTATAAGTAGTCTTCACTGGCAAGAAGTGCGCTGATTTGGTGAGTCTGTTAACTAATACCTGTATGTAATCAAACTTCCGAAATGAACGAGGCAAACCAGTTACAAAATCCATGTTGAACACGTCCCATTTCAAAATTGGAAGTTCTATACTCTGCATATAACCTCCGGGCTTTTGGTGCTCTACTTTTACTTGTTGACAATTTGGACATTGAACCACAAATTTTGTAATGTTCTTCTTCATGTCACCCAACCAATACATTTCTTTCAAGTCATGATACAATTTAGTTGACCCCGGATGAACAAAATATCTTGAATTATCTTCTTCCATCATGATCCTATTTCTTAGTTCATTTACATTAGGTACACATAATATGTTTTGACGTTGAAGTACTCCCGCTTGTGTAAGCTCTAATGCCTTTGTCATACCATGTTGTACATTCTCCTTACGATGTAATAGAATAGGATCAGTACACTGCTTCTCTTTCACTTCCATTACTAATGGGGGTTCTGTTGCATTTTACACAATAACCACTTCCGGATATTCAAGAATGTGAACCCCCAAGCTAGCTAGTTGGCATAGATTCTTAGTTATTCCTTGTCTTTCCACAGACTTCCCATAAGTGCTTGCCGTTATTTTACAGCTTAAAGCATCAGGTACTACATTTGCTTTCATGGGATGATACAAGATATCAATATCATAATCTTTTAATAACTCCAGCCTTCTTCGCTGCCTTAGAGTTAGGTCCTTTTTCTTAAAGATATATTGCAAACTATTGTGATCAGTGTATATGTCAACATGAACTCAGTACAAGTAGTGGTGCCATATCGTCACAGTAAATACAGCTGCTGCTAGCTCCAGATCATGAGTTGGATAATTTTTTTCATATGGCCAAAGTTGCCTTGAGCCATAAGCTATAACTTTACCATGTTGCATCAATACACATCCTAGTCCCACTCCCAAAGCATCACAATATACTGCATACCCTTCCGTTCGTTCTGGAAGTACCAATACACGTGTAGAAGTTAATTTATTCTTCAACTTTTGGAAGCTTCTTTTACATGCATCACTCCATTTAAACTTTGTTTCTTTGTGTGTTAGCTTTGTTAATGGTGCAGCAATGGAAGAGAATCCTTCAACAAACCTTCTGTAATAAACTGCCAATCCAAGAAAACTACGGATCTCCATAGGCCTTGTAGGTTTGGCATGTTTTTCACGGCTTCTATCTTTTGAGTATCAACCTTTATTCCTTCGGCAGCTACAATATGACCTAAGAATGCCACAAATTTCAACCAAAACTCATATTTAGAGAACTTCGCATACAACTTACGATCAAGAAGAATTTGTAAAACCTGCTGCAAGTTATCAACATGGTCATCTTCTGATCATAAATACACCGAAATGTCTTCTATGAATACTATCACAAACACATCTAGAAATGGCTTGAACACCCTATTCATCAAATCGATAAAAGTTGTTGGTTCATTTGTTAACCTGAATGACATGACTAAAAACTCAAAATGACCATATCGTGTCTGGAAAGTTGTCTTGGGAATATCTTTGTCTTTGACCCTCACTTTGTGATAACCCGACCTCAAGTCGATCTTTGGAAAACACATAGCATCCTGTAACTGATCAAACAAATCATCAACTCTAAGGAGGGGATATTTATTATTAATTGTTACCTTATTCAACTACCGGTAGTCAATACAAATTCTTAACGAGCCATCTTTCTTGAGTACAAATAAAACTGGAGCTCCCCATGGGGACATACTAGACCTTATGATCCCTTTTCTAACAGGTCTTTTAATTGCTCCTTCAACTCTCGTATCATTCTAAATGGAGGGATAGAGATAGGTTGAGTATCTGGAATCACATCAATACCAAACTCTACTTCTCACTCTGGAGGAAAACTCAAAATATCTTCCAGATATACATCGAGAAATTCATTTGCCACTGGAATGTATTGCAGAGTTGGTGTAATGACCCGAGAGCACCCCCTAGTCGTTACCGACATATTCGACCTCTCAGAAGTATTATACAAGCTCTTAGCATTCGTCATAGCATTTATCATAGAAAAATAGCAGAAAATTTAAAACTTTTTCAAAATATATCACAAGACTTAAACAATCACCTCATTTAAAACTTTAATACAAAATCGGAGTACTACGTCTCAAGGTAGCCATCTTAAAACATTACTACAACACAAGAGGGACACATCCCTTACAATACAAAAGAAACTACTATATAGTACATTGAACTTAAGGAAACTCTTTAACATAAAGGTCCTTTAATCTTTAGGGACATCACTTCTAGGAAAGGCCCATTAGCCACCACCACCTACACTTGGTTTGAAAAGATGTAGAAGAATGGTGATAGTACAAGAATGCACTAAGTATGGTAACCATGAAAAAACATGCTTTTAGAAGGGATATTTAGTTGGAAACCATGCATCTTGCCGTTATAGAGAAACTTCAAGAATATTTAGAACAATAGGCACAATATAAACCACATACATCATCATACACACGAAAACCATTCATTATAGCACTTAGAGCCACTTATAACATTTTAGGCACATTCAATGCATACAATACATTACCTTCCTCTTTATCTTAACTTCTTTCCTCATGCAACCCTTAGAGAACACTTGGTGCAATGTATCACCTTAAGGTTACCAAGTGTGAACTTACATGTATCCTTCATCAATCCAACCACATATATTCATAGAGTCATAAGCACACCATAAGACATAATCTTCACATAGGAACCATCACCTAAGACAACCCTTAAGTTACACTAGTGCAATGTGCAAGTAGCATCCCATATTACTACATACACCAAGTGGTCCTAAGAAGCCACCATAGACTAGGCACATCATATTCAACAAGTCATAACATCTTCATTTAACATTAGACATAAGGGCAACATACTTCACAACATCATATAAGGACTCATTCCTTTACTACATCATTAGTCATAACCCATTTAGCTCATATCATAAGTAAACCACCCTCACTACCCCTTCACAAGCTCACTTGTGCAATGTACACATGGAGTCCCACACCCCGACATATACTAAGAAAACCCATTAAGAAGTCATAAGTGTAATTCACATGCATAATCATACTTCATGTCTTGACATAAGTAAAGTCAACCTTAACATGCTTTCATATTAACATACATAGACCATAGTCTTCATTACATAAAGAGCCTAATCATAACCTCTCTGAGAGTCTGCTTGTGAAATGCATAAGTAGTGTCCATAGTCCTACCTACACTAAGTAACTCTTCAAGAAATCATGACTAGATTTTATATTCTTATCTTAGTTCATTTCTTAACTTTTAGGAGACATTGTCATAACCGACATAGACCATGTGAGCTACATGGAATCCGATGTTCTACTCCCACACCAAACAAAAAGGGTACTACTTGCCAAGGTAGGACCTACATACATAATAGCTATTTAGTGGATCCACAAACCTAAGACCTACGGGGGCACGTAGTTATGAAACAAGGAGATTGCTACAAGAAACCTTGACTTACTAGGCGTGGAGGTTTCCATCTCATGAGACAACATCAATGTTGGGAACCCGGACTTGCTAAATGTGAAGGTTATCTTGTGGGAAGCCAGACTTTCTAAATGTGAAGCCCCCACTCTCATTTTTCAAGTTCACTCGGTGCTAAGCTCCAATTTCCTTTTTAAACATCTTTAAGCCTTTATTTAACATTAGTTCATAAAATAGGCTTTAGGGACTTAGCCCCTCATATCATATAGCTCAAAAGTTTCTAAAATGAGAATGACCTTTAATCATAGAACCTACATTATGTGAAAATGACCTTTCACATAGCATACCATATTCATAACATAGTCTAGTTTAGAGTACAATTGCAGAAACCTTTTAAGAGACTCACTTTCAATATATTATCATAAAACTTATTCATCCATTCATGTGTGTGTGTACATATGTGAAAAAGCCTTCCACATAAACACCTTTATGCAACACATTTTCATACCTTGCTAATCATACACTTTGCATGCATAATAAGATGTAAAGGTGCATATATGAGTTAACCTTTTAATAGACACCATAACACATCATATTCATAGCTATACATGTAGAGATTGTGTCTGCATATTGGTCCTCATAGTGACATAATAGAAATAACATTGATATTGAGTGCACTTCCCCTCAAGGGATCACAACACATTCACAATGTCCCCAAATCATGAGAAATTCATATATAAATCCCTTTTGGGATTCTGGACCACACACCCAGACTTCATCATAGGATACAAGGATACATTCAACATTGAATAGGTACTCCTAACATGTATATGATCAAACATTCTTATAGGGGTCATATAGGTAGGGGTCATTCCAGAATAGTACTTAACACAATCAATAATGTAGAACACATGTTATACCTAACATTATTATTCACATTATACTCCTCATCATCAACACACTTTAAACATCATGCTAGCATTGAGGATTTCATACATAACATTAATAGCACAACTTCATGAACATATGCATCATAGTCATCAATTCACTTCACATCTGTTGCCTTCAAGGCCATGATCTCAACATGCATAGATAGACAAGAAGTAAACACCGCCACCATAAGTGGACCAAACCACACAACATCAATTCTCATACAATAGACTAGAACTTAGGTCAACTTGCCAATCCTCCAAGCCATCATCAGCATGGATCAATCCTCAACAATTCATAATCAATTGAAATAGATAGCAATAGGAATCAACAATGTAATTCAATAACATATCCATAATCTAAGTACAATTCATTAAACAGAGGGATCAACCCATAACTTTGCCCATAAGGCCATAATTCTCAACTCATCAATATACCAACAATTCAGCGTGAATAAGTATAGATAATCATAAGAAACATCAATACAATCTAATCTGAACATAATTTCACCAATAGAGATCATATTCACAAAGACCCTCATCATAGGCCAATTTTCGAGAATTTGGGGATCATGGGTTCTTCAAGAATTCCTTTGAAAATTGTCTTAAAAACCTTAATTCCACATTAATTCATCAATAGAATTATTTAGAAAATCGTTTGACAAGGGACCTATGTATAGATTGAAAATTGGAAATTTTGGTCTTCGAATCACTTTTGAAAATCTTTGATAGAACTCCTTTAATGAGAGGTTATTGAAGAATCAAGAGTTGCCATACCTTAATTATTGAAGACCCATACAATTTAAGAAGAAATCAGTTGAGAACCCATCATCTAGCTTGTGCTTCATCAAGGTCTTCAATGGAGTTTTTGAGAGAATCTATTTTGAGAGGGAATGGTCAATTTGAAGAATGGGGTCTAATTCTAGGTTTTGAGATTTTACCCAACTTAAAATGCCCTAACGTAGGTAGAATAACCATTTATATTAATCTTCTAAAGTACCGAAACTACCCCTCACTTGGTTGAACCTTTTAAACAAGTCAAATTTGAGTTTTATTTTCGTAGATTTCGTTGGGAACCAAGTCTGCGACGCGGAGGTTTTCCCACAAGTTTTTGGAAATTAAATTTCTAGACAGTAGAGTCCGCGGTGTCTCTGCGACACGGAGCAACTTTTGGCCATTGGTGGAGCAGTTCCGCGACTCGGAGCCACTCCCTCCATGCACAACTTCAAGTTTCCTTGGCAGCTTGTTTGGCCGAGTGTTAGGGTCCTCCTCGGGGACCCTTAGGGTGGTCTTGGGGAGTTGTAGCCGAACGTTTTGATACTGAAAACGTTTATTAAGACACTAGGGTCACCTCCACTGATTTTAGAATCCAAACAACACATAAAAACATGAACAACATGCTAGAACACACCAACAGGCAAAAGACTAGTTTTCGAACGTCTTGCTCGTCCCTTGACGTTTGACTTCCAAATTCTTTAAAACTGACTAAAAAGGTTATTCTTCATTATTTTAACAAGTTATTAATTCATAAAACCCATGTGAGGCCCTACTTTATCCTATTTTATTTTGAGGGTCGTTACAATTGCCCCCACTTAGGAACATTCGTTGTTGAATGACATTTAAAACACTTCTGCGGACTCAATGACCCAACTGGCAGCTCACAATACCCAACATACAACATCAACTCCACATAAAGGCTCAAAACAACTTTGTGCAATTCAAGAAAGTTGCAACACATCTACCAATTCCTTATGCATCAACTTTATTATTTCCCATTTCATTTGAGGAACTTCCTTCTCCAAATCATCATTCTCATTTCAAACACCAAAGAAACACAACATGCAACTATCTCATTAAAGAACATTATGCAACTTTATAATAAGATATCATTTAAACATGCACTTAAAATCTACTCATGCAACACAAGCAAGTAGAAACTTTATTCACCGACTCATAATGCATCAACCACATAGGCCTTTCTCATGTTCGTAAGAGGAAGTACCTACTCTTAATCATGACAAGATATTTATCCCTTTTATATCATTATAGGGTCCAATATGCAATGGCTTTCAAATGCACACATAGATATGATCAACATTTCCACTCATGAGGCAATTAAGCAATTCATACTAGTTTCACACTAATATGAGGATTATAGATCATCTACCAGTCTTATCATTTAATCATCATACTATCAAGAACATACATGGCATTACCATGGTTAGTTATGTTCAAGGAGGGACTACCTTCTCCTAGTCACAACATACACACATGGCATCATAAACTCATCAACAAGCATTACACAAAGGTTAATTGATTTAACGAGAAATTCTCAACTCCTAACCTAAGCATGCTCATACTCTCTTCCTCATGAAGTCAAGTATGCATTCACCTTATAAGATCCATATTGACATGAGAAACATGAATTTTATTACAAAAAATCCATTTTTTTTTGTAATAAGAATCCTTCAAAACATGCATAATATAGTTTCTTCTAGGACATGCATAATATACGGAGATCACGCAACTCACAATCATTTGCAAGACTCCAAAACATGAACAAGCTACTAGGAACTCTTTGGTCTAAAGCTTGAATAAGAATAGAAGGAAAAGATAAGGATATCAACAACCTTACTACTCAGTCATCATCCCCCACTTAGGGTAAACCCATCTAAGAGCACATTAAAGTAACCAAGAGAACTATCACTTACTAATAAAGCACAATGTCCCCCTCTTGGGATCATGTTATGCAACCTCCTTTAATCATTACCTCCTTCATCTCTAACGTAGGAACCATTCTCTACTAAATCTTCACTATACTCCCTTACGTGAGGATTTGAAGAATATAAAAAATGAGTATCTATACCACTTCACTGAATATGTATCACCCAAAGTGGATCTCAACATGGAGAACTCAAGGAAGTTCGATGGAGAACTCAAGGAAGTTCAATGTACAAATAGTAAGGGCACACAAAACCTTACCATCTAGGCACGTTATCCCCACTTGGGGTGAGCTTAATCAACTCTTTATCACATCATACCCTTATCTTCACCTTTGGTGTAACTTTCTGCTCAACCATGCCTAGGTATTATCTAAATACCCTCTTTGAATGACCATACTTAAGATAAACCTTACAAGGCAACTATCCTCTTTAGAGTAGGTCAACATCTATTCTCTTGTCCTTCCCATGAACTAAGGGGTACATGTAACTCTCCAAGTTAACCTTAGCGGAAAACACTATCCCAACTCATGGAACAAAGCTCCTTTTTCCACTCTTAGGGCAAGGCAACACAAGAACTCTGATTCACACAAGGACACCCATGAAGCATCACTCATAAGAAAAAAGTAACTTTCAACTCAAACTAGTTACCACATTCCTTCAAAACTCCTCAAATCTACACCATGAGTTTCTACTATCATTACCCATCACCATAAATCTACTCATCATTCTAAAAAGGATTTCATTCTTACCATAATGACTCTTACACTATGATAACTATACCACCATATAACATTTTCAATGTAATGCTCCCAACCTTATAGGTCACACATAGCCATGATTGGCATCACAATACGATTTCCAAATCTACCTTCAGATATACTCATATAGTCACTACATCATAATAAGCATTAAAACTCACCTCTTCTTCCCTCGATCCTTGTAACATCACCCATTCTAAGTAATCACATCTAGAAGAGCAACGAACAAGGGAAAATAAGAGAGAGAGATCATATGGAGTTAAGCTATACGACACGACACAAGAGTAAGGAAGAAAATGAAACTTCTATCGTGCAATAGCCTCTCGCTCATAGATGTGTCGCGACTCACACCGATGAACAAGACTTTACTAGACATGGCTCATGAAACATTGAATCCTAAGACCATTTTCATAACCTTATGCACTAATACCAAGTTTCTAACTACCCGAGAGCACCTCCTAGCCGTTACAGGCGTATTCAACCTCTAGGAGGTCTTGTACAAGCCCTTAGAATTCTTCATAGCTTTTATCATAGAAAAATAGCAAAAAGTTTAAAACTTTTTCATAATATAACACAAGACTTAAACAGTCACCTCATTTAAACTTTTAATACAAAATCGGAGTACTATATCTTAAGGTAGCCATCTTAAAACACGACTACAACACAAGATGGACACAACCCTAACAATACAAAAAAACTACTATATAGTACAATGAACTTAAGGAAACTCTTTAATATAAAGGTCCTTGAATCTTTAAGGACACACCCGAACTTGGGAATAGTAAACCAAGCTCATCACTTCTAGGAAATGCCCTTTAGCCACCACCACCTACACTTGGTTTGAAAAGATAAAGATGAATGGTGACAGTACAAGAATGCACTAAGTATGGTAACCATGCAAAAACATGGTTTTAGAAGGGAAATTTAGTTGGAAACCATGCATCATGCCTTTTTAGGGAAACTTCAAAAATATTTAGTACAATAAGCAAAATATAAACCACATACCTCATCACGCATACGGAAACCATTCGTAACAACACATAGAGCCACTTATAACATTTTAGGCACATTCAATGCATACAATACCTTACCTTCTTCTTTATCTCAACTCCTTTCCTCAAGCAACCCTTAGGGAATACTTGGTGCAATGTATCACTTTAAGGTTACCAAGGGTGAACTTACATATAGCCTTCATCAATCCAACCACATATATTCATAGAATCATAAGCACATCATAAGACATAGTCTTTACATAGGAACCATCACCTAAGACGACCCCTAAGTCACACTAGTGCAATGTGCAAATGCATTTCATAATACTACTCACACCAAGTATTCCTAAGAAGCCACCACATACTAGGCACGTCATATTCAACAAGTCATAACATCTTTATTTAACACTAAACATAAGGGCAACATACTTCATAACATCATATAAGGACTCATTCCATTACTACATCATTAGTTATAACCCATTTAGTTCATATTATAGGTAAACCACCCTCACAACCCCTTCATAAGATCACTTGTGCAATGTACACATAGAGTCCCATACCCCCACATATACTAACCAAATCCATTAACAAGTCATAAATGTAATTCACATGCATAATCATTCTTCATGTCTTGACATAAGTAAAGTCAACCTTAACATGCTTTCATATTAACATACATAGACCATAGTCTTCAATACATAAAGAGCCTAATCATAACCTCTCTTAGAGTCCACTTATCTAGTGCATAAGTATGGTCCATAGTCCTACCTACACTAAGTAACTCTTCAAGAAATCATGACTAAAGTTCATTTTCTTATCTTAGTTTATTTCTCAACTTTCGGGAGATATTGCCATAACTGACATAGACCATGTGAGCTACACAAAATTTGGTGTTCTACTCCCACACCGAAAAGCGAGAGTACTACTTACTATGGTAGGACCTATATATATAATAGATATATAGTGGATCGAATAAGCTAAGACCTTCGGGGGCACGTAGTTATAGTACAACGAGATTGCCACTAGAAACCTTGACTTATTAGGCGTGAAGAGTTCCATCTCATGAGACAAGATCTATGTTGGGAACCCGAACTTGCTAAACGTGAAGTTTCTCTTGTGGGAAGCGAGACTTGCTAAACGTGAAGCCCCCACTCTCATTTTTCATGTTCACTCGGTGCTAAGCTCCAACTCCCTTTTTAAACATCTTTAAGTCTTTATTTACCATTTGTTCATAAAATAAACTTTAGGGACTGAACCCCTCATACCATAGAGCTCAAAGGTTTCTCAGATGAGAATGATCTTTCATCATAGAACCTACATTATGTAAGAATGACCTTTCACATAGTCATACCATTTTCGTAACGTAGTCTACTTTAGACTACAATTGAGGAAACCTTTTAAGAGACTCACTTTCACTAGATTATCATAAACCTTATTCATTCATTCAGGTGTTTGTGTACATATGTGAGAAAGCCTTTAACATAAACACCTTTATACAATATGTATTCATACCTTGCTAATCATACACTTTGCATGAATAATAAGATGGAAAGGTGCATATAAGTGTTAAACTTTCAATAGACACCGTAACACATCATATTCATAGCTATACATGTAGAGTGTGTGTATATTGGTCTTCATAGTGACATAATAGAAACAACATTGATATTGAGTGCACTTCCCCTCAAGGGATCACAACATATTCAGAATGTCCCCAAATCATGAGCCATTCACATATAAAGACAAATTGGGATTTTAGACCACACATCTACACTTCATTATAGGAGACAAGGACACATTCAACGTTGAATAGGTATTCCTAACATGTATATGATCAAACATTCAAATAGGGGTCATACAAGTAGGGGTCATTCCACAATAGTACTTAACACAATCAATAATGTAGACCACACGTTATCCCTAGCATTATTATTCAAATTATACTCCTCATTATCAACAGACTTTAAACATCACACTAGCATTGAGGATTTCATACATAACCTTCATAGCACAACTTCATGAACATATGCATCATAGTCATCAATTCACTTCACATTTATTGCCTTCAAGGCCATGATCTCAACATGCATAGATAGACAAGAAGTAAACACCGCCACTATAAGTGGACCAAACCACACAACATCAATTCTCATACTATAGACTAGAAGTTAGGTTAACTTACTAATTCTCCAAACCATGATCACCATGGATCAATCCTTAAAAATTCATAATCAATTTACATAGTTAGCAATAGGAATCAACAATGTAATTCAATAACATATACATAATCTAAGTACAATTCTATAAACTAATGGATCAACCCATAACTTTGCCCATAAGGCCACAATTCTAAACTCATCAATATACCAACAATTCAACATGAATAAGTGTATATAATCATAGGAAACATGAATACAATCTAATATAAATATAATTTCGCCAATTGAGATCATAGTCACAGTGACCCACATCATAGGCCAATTTTCAAGAATTTAGGGATCATGGGTTCTTCAAGAATTCATTTGAAAATTGTCTTAAAAGCCTTAATTCCACATTAATTAATCAATAGAATGATTTAGAAAATCATTTGACAAGGGGCCCATGTTTGGATTGAAAATTGGGAATTTTGGTCATTGAATCACTTTTGAAATCTTTGAATAAGAGATTATTTAAGAATTAAGAGTTACCCTTCCTTAATTATTGAAAACCCATGAAATTGAAGAATAAATCAGTCGTAAACCCGTCTTCTATCTTGAGGTTCATCAAGGTCTTCAATGGAGTTTTTGAGAGAATCTATTTTGAGGCGGAAGGGTCAATTTGAAGAGTGGGGTCTAATTCTATGTTTTGGTGTTTTAAACAACTTAAAATTCCCTAAAATCGGTAGAATAACCGTTTATAATAATTCCCCAAAGTACCGAAACTACCCCTCACTTAGTTGGACCTTTTAAATAAGTCAAACTTGAGTTTTATTTTCACAGATTTTGGAGGGAACCAAATCCGCGTCGCGGAGGCTTTCCCAAAAGTTTCTGGAAATTAAATTTCAAGAGAGTAGAGTCCGTGGTGTCTCCACGACGCGGAGCTACTTTTCTACATTGGTTGAGCAGGTCTGCGATGCGGAGCCACTCCCTCCATGCACAACTTCAAGCTGCCTTGGCAGCTTGTTTGGCCAAGGGTTGCGGTCCTCCTCAGCGACCCTTGGGGTGGTCCCGGGGAGTCGTACCCGTATGTTTTTACCCTAAAAACATTCATTAATACACTAGGGTCACCTCCACTGATATTAGAAACCAAGCAACACATAAAAACATGAACAACATACTAGAACACACCGACACGCAAAAGACTAGTTTTCGAACGTGTTGGTCGTCCCTTGACGTTTGACTTCCAAACTATTTAAAACTGACTAAAAAGGCTATTTTAAATTATTTTAACAATTTATTAATGCATAAAACCCATGTGAGCCTCTACTTTATCCTACTTCATTTTTAGGGTCGTTACAGTTGCTGACTCCGCATCTATATTTTTCACTCTCACTAGATGACATATGCATCCTTTGAACACCAAATTATTTGCCTTAAGGTACGAAATAAACTTACATCTTGGTGAACCAATATTACCTTTCCATTCAAGGACTACCTCTTTTGGAAAATGGAAATGCACCATCTTAGTTCGGCAATCAACCGTGGAATAACAAGAAGCTAACCAATCCATACCCATTATAACATCATAATCTACGATTTCTAGGTCAACTAGGTCATTCAATGTATCACGATCACAAAAATAAAAAATGCAATTACGATAAACCATTCTATCTATAATAGACTCACCAATCGGTGTAGACATTTCAAATGGCTTCTGTAATAGTTCTAGTGTTCTTTTTAACTTTCTGGCAATCAATGGACAACATATGAAAATGTAGACCCCTAATCAATTAGTGCATATATAATATGTGAATACATGGACAATGTACCTGTAACCACATCCAGAGAGGCTTCCAAATTTTGTTGATCTGCTTGATTATATGTGCAATTCTGAACTATACTAGAATTAGCTGCTCCCCTAGCTCCTCTACCACGATCGGTAGGCATTTGTCCCCTACCTAAAGAAGGTGTTGATGATGATGATGCAACAATTAATCTAGTAGGTTGTGCCACACCATTCACACCCCTATGAGGGAAATTTATCATCATATGACCCAGTGTACCACACCAAAAACAAACATTTGTCCCAAACCAACATGCACCTAAATGATTTCTTCCACGTTGTTTACAAGACTATCGAGGAGGTCTTGATTAGCTCATACTTCCCTACTCTTGATGACCCACTATTTGTGAACCTTGTCTTTCAATAATTTGCCTAAACTGATTGTCCCTAAATCCTTGAAACCGTGATGGAGCACAAGTTATAGAATAGAAAGATGATGTCCGAGGTGGTCTATTAAAGAATCGAGGCCCAAAATCACCTTGGGATGGCATAAACTACCCTGTGGATCTGTCCCTCTTAGAATGCCCTCTTTCTGACTCTTGTGTCCTTCTTCTTTGCCTTTTATCCTCCAACTTTTGCGCAAAAGCTTGAATCCTTGCTATAATCATATCTTTATTCAACGAAGCAATGGTACAATATCTAACCAGATATAAATCAAATATATCGACTTATCGATGAACTCTATCCTCCATAGTAGCTACTACAATACGAGCATACCTGGCAAAGGAATTAAATTTGAGACTGTACTCTCTCAAGATCATATTTCCCTGGTGGAGATTTTAGAACTGATCCGCAAGGGCCTCTCGGATCTCCAATGGTAGGAAATGGTCAAGAAATGTTATTTTGAACTCTTTCCATGTAGCTGAAGGTGCATCTGTTCCCAAAGATTGTTGTCAAGCTTCATACCACGATATAGCTACACCTTTTAATCTATATGTTGCTAGCTCGAGCACTTCTTTACCACTTACATGCATAACATCGAAAGTGCTTTGGATCTTATCTATAAAGTGTTGTGGATCTTCATTAGGATCTGACCTGGTGAATGATGGAGGGTCAAAATTAAGGAAATCACGTATCCGAATGCCAGCTGGTCTATCTACACCACTAGTACCCACAACTAGACCTTCTTGCCTTTGACCATGGCCAGCAGTTATACGAGTCAATAATTGGACTGCATTCCTCAAATCTTGTTAGGTAGCATTATAGGGGGTTCCTTAGGTTCGGCTTCCCTCCTTAGTTCTTCTGGAGATTGAGGCGTCGGGGAAGTCTGTGACAGAGACTCATATCGACCCTCACTTTGAACAGCTTGACTAGGTGGTGGTTGGCTTGTCCCTTCTTGTGCAACCACATATACTCGCTTACCTGTACTTTTACTCCTTGTCGTACCCAGCATCCTTACTATAATAAAGCAATTCAGAAGTTAGATACGATTCACCTACAATATTGATTCTATCGCACGATCTAAGAAATGAAAGAGAAGAGACAACTCCTATATGTCCCGTAACCACTTATTTATAAATGTTGTGTACAACACATCCATAAGCAAGATTCTACACATACACAACTTTGTAGACTCCCAAGGATGACCTGCTATGACACCACTTTTATCACGCCTCAAATCACATTAAGATGGACAGGCAGTCGATGCCTTAAAGGCCCGAGAGAACCAACATGTAACTTGTGCATACTATGCACATAACTATGAAAATGTTAAATATATGACAAGTTCATATAGGATGCCGTGGTACAAACCAACATAAGTAGACCCAAAACTCATATACAAAACTTGGCCGCTGAGGCCACAACTTGTAAAGAGACAAGACACAACTGAACTATATAGATTAGTCTACAAAGTCTCTAAAAGATAAAGAACCTTAGTTTAGGGTGGGACAAGTCCCAGCTTACCCTTAACTATCATAATCAACAAACTAGGTGCCAAAGATTCGGTAAGCCCCGAATCAACTTGGAGCTTCACCAATAGCAGTTGAGTACCTGTGCTCCTACTAACGAGGTCTACTGGTTGCAGTACCAGTGCCTGCAACATGAAATGCAGCGTCCCTATAAGGGACGTTAGTAAGAAAAATGTACTAAATATTTCAGGAAATAACATATGTAAAACTAGGATCAAATGACATCAAGTATCCGTATGTAAGTGCATAGATCAGAATACGACCAGCTTTATTACACTTGAGGGATCATGTATGTTGCATTCATTTCTTTACTTTTTATGTGTTACAATCTTTATAAGGCATGCGATACGAATGACCAGCAGATAAGTGGTAGAAGAGGATGAACCATGCTAGGCATTTTAACTCCTGGGATGCTATCCTCATTATTACACAAATTGGATCTGCCTATGCTAGGCTTTCGCCCCTGAGCTGCTACCCTTCTATACCAATTTGGATCGTCCCATGCTAGGCTTTCTCCCTGAGCTGCCACCCTTTTATACCGCTAGGGATCGACCCATGATACGAATTTTCCCCTAGGCTGCCACCCATAATTATATAGAATGATTCACTTAGATACAAATAATACTTCAAGCCAATAACAATGACATAAGGAGCTATGTAACATCAATGCATTACTTGTGAGCTTAAATGGCACTATTAGTTCAATTGAGTAAGAGGATAATTCACCAAGCTTGCTTTTGCGAATACTATATCTATACTCGCACATAGGAGGATAACTATACAAATGTAGAGTAATGAACATTTAATGAAGTAATTCTACATACTAAGGAGTGTGGGAAAAAAGTTAGTTATTTGGAGATTATACGCTACAACTATGTTTCCTTTACTAGGAGTAGAACTTAGGAAATTCACTTCATTGATATTAATCACAAGTATCAGATTTCATGCCAAAGAATATGGAATCAAATAGCTTTTACATACCTTGTTGTGTAACTCAAATATTTAAAGGAATTAACCTCCTTCCTGTCAGATTATTAATCTACAATGAAATAAGTAAAACTAGCATTAGTAGCTAACCAACTCATTTGGCTACTTAACCTCACAAAATGGTAGCCCAGCAGCGAGCCCATAAATTATCATATCAAAGATGTTGTTCAATTACTTTTCCTCAAATTACATCCACATACCAACGTGGAGTGAGTAGTAAACCTACACAACATTCATTTTAGTTGTGTATCACCACACCCTCCTATATTTCCATATAAAATAATTACATATTTTCCCATAATCAATCGTGCGGTCCCCATACATACATATGAAACAACCCAAAATGTTCCTTATCATAGTAACCAATACTGAACTGACCACCCCTTGAGTTCTTAATAACAACACACATGTAATTCCCTATCCAAATTCATGCATAAGGAGGAAAAAAAAGGAGCAGTCACCTTACCTTAATTTATGCAACTTTCCCTTTTAACGTGGACTATTCAAGAACTTCAACTTCCCTCTACACTTAAACCAAAGAAGAAGTGAAAAGTATCTTAATAACTAAGAAAGTGAGCAGTAGCTTCTGGATATATTTTGCCTTTATACTTGAGCATGAATAACATGTTTACCTTATCATCCATGGGAGAATTAAGATAAATCCATATGTTTTTTCACTTACCTTATCTTGTAGAGATTAGGGTTTCTTCAAGAACACTAGAAGAACTTTGAGGCTGCTGGTGTAATACTTAAGAGAAAAGAGAGAGAGAGAGTTGGAGTTAATTCTCAATATTGTTTGTTTAAAATGGGTGAGAATAGCATCCAATATTTCCTTCTTTTTAGCTTCATTTTCAGCCACTAATTGGTCAAATAGGTAATGCACCTGCTTATGTACATCAAGCTGCTCGAAAGGTCAAAGTAGGTGATTCACCTACTTTCTCATTTCCTTAGATGGGCTTCACTTACATTGAGCCTTAGTAGATTTGGCTGCTGAGTTTTAATTCAATTTTCATTATATTTAACTTAATTTGGGCCTCAATTGATTCCATTAGTATAGGCCCAAATCTAATCCATAAACCTTGGCCTTTTTAACTAAATCCATATATCTCAAGTAGGTGACGCACCTACTTAGCCCTTTGGAGGGGTCATTAAGTCAAAGTAGGTGATGCACCTACTTGTCACCTACTAGCTTAGTTATGTCAAGCAAGCAACTCACTTATTTTATTCCATTTTCTAAATATTTATCTCTTTTTCTTTTACTTAACACTTAACTTTCAACTTTAAGCACAATTACCACCTTACTGTCTCGAGTTTAAATACTTCTGTTAGATTTATAACTTGCAATACACATGCTAAAACGTGCAAGGGATCACATCACCTTCCGAGAAAGTTTAAACTGGAAGTAATCATATAAGAAACATGGTCCCTCACCTATACTATAAGGTTATGTAAAGTATCACAAGAATAGAACAAGCATATTCTTAATACGGGATGTGACATTGCCACGACCTCCAAGGCCTAAGGCAAGTCCACGAGACCTCCTACGATCCATGGTCAAGACTATGAGTCGTAGTAATGGTCTTGGTCATGGAGGTTGTATCTAGGAAAGGTTTCCTTGCCTCCTTTGAGGCTAAGTGACCTTCACGTCCACTTTAACAGACCGTCTAGGGCACCACGGCTTGTTGTGGTGCCCGTGGTCTTTGAGGTTGCAGCCTCCTCAACTTTTCACCACTCCCATAAAGATAAGTCGTGAAGTGGCTCGTGAAGGGGTGCCTTGGCTTGGCACCTTCTTGGAAACACTGTCTTGCCAACCATGGGTGGTACCACAACTCGTGATGGCTACCATGGGTCGTTAAGACCCTCGTGGAGATGGTAGGTAGTGTCTAGATGGTGTTTCATGCACCCTAGGTTCCCACAATGCTAAGGTAAGACCAGGACACTTCTCACGATACATCATCAAGACCACAAGTGGTGATAAAGGTCGTGGTTCCTAGGAATTGGCTCGGCCTCAATATGATGCTTCACTCATACCTAAGGGACCTTCACGAGCCCTTTCATGGACCATGGTCAAGAATACTGGCCGTGAAAGTGGTCATGGTCCTTGGGCATTGTATAGCCAAACGTGGGGCAACTATGGCCTTTAGCTTAGGCCTGCCTTTTTTGTCTTGTCTTGTGGCCTTGCATCCTCAATGAAAACTGTGAAGGTCTTCTAAACTTAGGGACCTAGTACGTACTTTAACATTTAACAACTTAGCAGCCCCATTGGCTGAGGTAATTCGGAATGATAAACCTTTTAAGTGGGGAGAGGAACAAGCCAAATCTTTTGAGGCTTTAAAATCTATGCTTAGTTCCGCTCCTTTGTTACAATTACTTGATTTTGATAAAATATTTTAAGTGGAATATGATGCTAGTAAAGTAGGCATTGGAGCCGTCTAATGCAAGACCAAAACCCCATTGCTTATTTAGTGAAAAGCTAAAAGGTGCTACTTTGAAATATTCCACTTATTATCTTCAATTGTATGCCTTGATTAGGGATTTGAGTAATTGGAACATTACTTGTAGCCCAAGGAATTTGTCATTAGGACTGATCATGAGTCCCTAAATCATATTCGGGCCAACGGAAAGTTGAACAAGAGGCACACCAAATAGATTGAATTCCTTGAAAATTTCCCTGATGAAATCCAATACAAAAAGGGAAAGGATAATGTGGTGGCCGATGCATTGTCTGGAAAACACGTGTTGATATATACCTTGTCCTCCAAATTGATTGGGTTTGAATATTTGAAGGCATTGTATCCCAAGGATCCCGTGTTTGCTCAAATCTTCAAAGATTGTGAGGAATAGGAGAGGAAAATGTGGATGAGGGATAGGTCTTCTACCCCATATTCCAAGTTTTATGGTTTCTTCTTCAAAGGCAAGAGACTTTGTGTGCCTATGAGCTCTTAGAGTGAACTATTTGTGAGGGAGGCACACAATGGAGGTTTAATGGGTTATTTTGGTATTGAGAAAACTAGGGGAATTCTTGAGGAACAATTCTATTGACCTAAAATGCATAAAGATGTTGTTCGAATTTGTGGTCAATGTGTTGAATGTCGACGTGTTAAGTCACACCTCTTTCCCCATGGTTTATACCAGTCCCAACTCCACAAAGACCTTGGCTCGATATTTCGATGGACTTTGTTTTAGGTATGCCGAGGACTAGAAGAGATAGAGATAGCATCTTTGTTGTTGTTGATCAAATTTCAAAGATGGCTCATTTCATTCCATGTCATAAATGTGATGATGCTTCCAATGTAGCGTCTTTGTTTGTTGAGCATGTTGTTAAGTTGCAGGGCATTCCTCAAACCATTATAAGTGATATGGATCAAAAATTCCTTAGCCACTTTTGGAAGAAATTGTGGGGTAGACTTGGTACAAAGTTGTTGTTCTCAACTTCCTGTCACCCACAAAATGATGTCCAATCTGAGATTGTGAATAGGACCTTGGGTTCTATACCTCGTACCGCTGTGCATGGAAGGTTGGCCTCATGGGAGGAACATTTGCCTTTAATTGAGTTTGCATATAATCGAGTTATTCATTGCACTATTGGTATGTCTCCATTTGAAGTGATTTATGGTTTTAACCACCTAACCCCTTTAGATCTTACTCCTATTTCTCAGGATGTTGTGTTAAGCTTAGATGGGAATAAGAGAGCTGAAGCTATGAAGAAGATTCATGAAAAGGTGCGGCTGCCGTTGGAGAAGAAGAACCAACAAGTAGCAAGAAGGGCTAACAAAGGATGCAAGCGGATTGTGTTTGAACCGGGTGATTGGGTGTGAGTACACTTTCGCAAGGAGTGATTTCCTACCAATCGCAAGACAAAGCTGATGCCGAGAGGTGATGGACCATTTCCAGTGCTTGAGAGGCTCAACGACAATACCTCCAAGGTTGCCCTACATCCGGAGTATCAAGTACACAGCACTTTCAATGTGTGCGACATGTCACCTTTCCTAACCGTTGATGATGATGATCTATCAAATATTAGGAAAAATTCATTCAAGGAAGGAGAAAATGATGTAATACGGATTACATAAAGGCCATTTACTAGAAGCCAAGCTCAAGACATTCAAAGGATGAAAGGTTTATTTACGAAGATGGAGGTGCTCGAGATGGTGAGTCTTCTTTGGAGTTTCCAAGGGTAGATTAGTGTTCCCTAACCTATTTCAAGTCTAGGGCCGAGATTTGAAAGGGTTTGATTCACTATTAAAGAAACTACCATTGGAGGTTGAAGAAGCTTTGAAGAAAACAAGTGGGTTTTGAAATCTGGAAGTTTTGGAATGGAATTGAGTGCTAAAAACTATTGGTGTTTGTTCCCTATATCTAAGAGAGCTTGTATCTCGAATTTCGTGAAATTTCGAGCTAAAAATCTTCGGGGTTTATTTTTGGGTCTTCATAGTTATTCTTGAAGTTCTTGAAGAACTTTCAAATCTTCAAGAAGGAAAAAGAGTTTGATCCAAAAAGCAAGAGAGAGAAAGTTCAAAAGAGTTTGTATAAAGGGAATTTACCTAAAACGGGTAAATACTACAGGACAAATGAAGTGGGGGACAACCAAGGTTCAATTTTCATAATGTTACAGTTGTAGATTGAAGAATTTGGGCAAATCCCGACTTTGATTTCCCATTCCACTCGGCACCTCGCCCTTTGGGCCACTAGGTCGCTGAGTTGGACCTCATTTAGGTGAAGACACTGGAAATTTTGGCGAGCTGAGCCCTGGTCGTCGAATCCATTCAACAAATCACCGAACTTCCACCTAGATCACCGAGTTGCCTTGGCAAATTGTCGAGTTTGGCGAGCTGAACTTCACAGTAGGCAAAGAAAACAATGCATTTGGCGATTTGAAGCTTATCTTATGACCCTTTCTTCTCAGGTCCTAATTCTTAGTTTCTTTTTCTTTTGACTATCGTTCTTCGTCAAGAATCTGAAACATATTTTCAACTCATAACTACTCTATGTGTTGACTATTGGTTCTTGAATTCACTTCATTGTTTGTTTTTTCCTTTTTGTTTTTTTATTCGTTTTACTTCGTAGTAACTTCTTGATTCAACTTTATTTGCTTTAATCGAGTTGTCCATTTTTCTTTAAACAAAAACCTACTCCAGCCAAGAGTAGAAACTAAGACCTTATGATTAATCGAGTATAAGAAATCTTCAATGTTAGCCGCGCTAATTTGAGAGGCAATCAAAGGTGTGCAAACAAGAGTTATTGTGAGCTCATTTTACGTTGTGTGCTATTTTATTGGGTTGTCTTAATTTTTAGGTACCACGGCCACCGGAAGTGAGACACTCCTACTTAAGGGGAAGGTTACCTGGGAATCCGTAATAGAGGCAATTGCTGATGTTAGTTGGAGAATGGCGAACATAAAAGAGCGAATGGCCTCGGTGGAGGGTAGAATGTCAGGAACGAACGTGAGGTTGAACACCCCACCGTATAGGGTGCCACAATCTCAACCTAACCTTGTTGTTAATCCTTCACTATGTAAGGATTCTTATGTAGGTACAAGCGTAATGAAGGGAGGAACACAAGTTCCAGCCAAAGAGCCTACATTTAAAGGTGTGATGGATGCACTAATGGGATGTTCCAACATCCAATGTAAAGAAGATCTTTCTTGCGGGCGTCAAGGTAAAATAGATAAACTGAGCAATTTTACCATTACAAATGAACAAAGTATGAATGTGAGCCAATTGTTTTGTTTACCATATGTTGATAATGTGCTTGTCGAGAATGTGGATACACTAGTTGATCCTATAGATGACCAAATTGATTCTTCTAGTAAGGTCAATTTGTCTCGACCTAGTGTATTCACCTATGCTTTGAATGATAGTTTATTATCTTGTGATAATTGTGTTGGTCAACCTACTTGTGAGCGTAGTTCACTGGTTGAGGGTCCTTGTAATGTAATTAAGGAACCTCAAGTTAGTGGTACTAATGATAATGTTGATCAATTGAATGTGAGTGACTCTATCAGCATGTCTTTTGTGGAAGATCTGATTGCTTGCTTTGCTCATAGAGATCATGTGCTTGAAAATGCTTCGAAAACTGATATTTGCCTTTTTGAGGGTGAACTGCAGGTTTTAATTCTTCCCTAGTGGTTGATCAATCCCTCTTTAAGTACAATATCTTATTTCAAGATGATGAAATCACTCCTAGAGATGTACCTAGTGGTGTGAATCTTGAGAGCAATATAGTTCTTGATAACTATACATGTTGTAGTAACCCATTATGGTGTGAGGCTTTCCCTCCCAAAGATGGAAATCTCTTCTTAGAAGATGAGAGTACTCTTGTAGGGAAGGAATGTGATGAGGAGTAAGGTGGTGTTGGTTTACCTATTACTTCTTCTTCTTGGTGTGTTTCACTCCTTGATAGTATGACCAATGCTTTTGAGTCTAATGGTAGTCATACTCATAAAAACACCGAAGAGGAGGTTGATTTGCGAGATCCATTTCTCTACTACTTGTTTACATATGATGATGTTGATGCGGTTAAGTGGAAAATGTTGTTGGGAGCACTGAGTGGCCACCAGATAAACGGAGGTGCACTTGTTTCAAGATGTTGGAAAACCTTTCAATTTGACCCCGGTAGTGAGCTAGGTTGTCGAATTCATGTGGGATTGCCTGGTCAAAATGGAAGGCATAAGGTGGGCGACATTGTTGATCCGTTTCCATGTGCAGGAAATCTCTTCATGAAGTTTTTCCATCCACTTGAAAAGCCTACATTGTGTGTGGGAAAGGATAGCTTCGTGGACCCCTTTTCAATTTCTTACCCTAAGCACGATCTTGTTGGATGTGCATCTTATGGGGGTAGGAGGTATTTGTCAAGAGAAGGTAAAGTTTGTACCTTCCCTTACTATCTCTTTGCATATGATGAAATCCCTAGTTGGATCAAAAGTGCATTGCATTTGGATCAGGGTATCCTTGATGTCTACAGTTGTTGGTATGACCCTGTTCTGTGGACTTTCTATCATTTTTATCCCGCTGAATGCATGAAGGTATTTGAACGGGTGGAAGTATCATCTTTTAGGTGGTATTACCATGTTGTTGAGAAGAATAATCATTGTCCTTGTTCTCCATTTGTGGGCTTGATAGCAATGACAATAGAGGATGTTTGCTTGTTCATTGGGTTTGAGTCTCCTCGATTAAATGTTTTAAGTGCTAACCTTTATACTATCCATCATACTAAGAGGATATGCTTCTTGCTTGTGATCTATGTTATTTTAAAGGGTTTGGATTCGAGGATTCAATTTTACCTACTTGACATAAGGGAGGCCTTGTGTTTGATGGGATGTGAAACCAATGAGGGCTTACATATGAATTTTTTTGTGTATTGGTTCCTCAGCTGTACCCCTTAGTCAATGTGTCTTACTTAGCTGAGTGTCTATTACTTTGATGGGTTGCAAACCCTTTGTTGCTACTTGTAATGCTTGGCTATATGTTAAATTTGTGCATCCTTGGCATGGTGATGAAATTGTTATTGCTAACGCTAACCCTTATGCCATGAGGATCTTGTTTTTGTTTTCTTCCCCTATAGTTTTACAAGGAATGGATTCGAGGACGAATCCTTTTCAAGAAGGGGAGAATGATGCAATATAGATTGCCACAAGGCTATCCATTCAAAAACATCAACATATTGATAGATCGTTCACAAGAATGGAGGCTCTTGGGTATGTATGGATGACGAGAAGGGCGTTCCATGCCTTGAATGGGAACATATGCACCTTCAAGGAGCTCATAGTTGGTCAACAGCATGCTTGGATGATAGCTTGGAGTGTGGGAGGCCTAACGAAACAAGGAGAAGCAAGTGGAGATGTTGTTCCATTCGGCAAGCTGACCTCCACATCGGCGACTCGCCAAACATCCTTGGCGAGGGTTCCAAGAACGTCGATTGGACCAAGGAGCTAGGAAGTGGAATGCTGCTCCTTAAGCGAGCTGAAGACCATTGCCGCACTGCCAAGTGGATTGGGCAATGGTCCCCAAACCGCCCAAAGTTCCAGTAGCTCCCCAGCCAAGGCAAGGAGTAGGATTCCTCGCCGAGTACATTGGGCGCATTGCCCAGCCATTTGGTAAGCCCGACTTAGCTTGCCCTTTGGCCCATTTTGGGTCACTTTTGGGCCCATCTATGTAATAATGCCTAACACTATAAATAGGTGTCTTAGGGTTCATTTAGGTAAGACTGATTTTGATTATTGTGGTTGTAAACCTAAACTCGTTGTGTGAATGTTTGAAAGCTTGGTAAATCTTTTGTTTATTCTTGTTTAGAAATGGGGGTTGCTTGGGATATAGATTCCCTTGAGGTCTTCGTAAGAGTTAGATGCTTCTTGTTGGATTAATGAAGTGAGGTCTTTGGGTTTAATATATCCTTAGGTTGTTCTTTGTTTCCTCTTTTTGTGTCTATCTATTTATCCTTTACTTTCTTGTATTTGATTTCCGTTATTTTGGTGATTCTTCTTGTGAGAATCGTATCAGTCCCTCTCTTTAAATTTAGAACACTATGAGGTACTCCTTTTAGTATGTCTAAGTTCCTCCTTCATATGGACCCTATGAAATACTACCTTAAGAATGTCTAAGCCCACTTATATTCATGAACACTAGGAGGTACTTCATTTAGTAAGTCTTAGTTCATTTATGCTTTTAGAATACTATGAGATGCTTCTTTAAGCATGTGTTAGTTCATTGGATATGGAGATCGCTACTAGAAACCCTAACTCAACTATGTGAACACTTCCATCTCATGAAACCTAACGTTGGGAAAACCCACACTATACTATGTATGACTTCCCCCTTTAACTTGGATAGTCCTCACATCAACTAGGTGTGGTTCTCCTTTTTACTTGGAGCCCGGACCCTACCTTGTGTGACACTCCATCTCACCTTCAATATCCACATGAGGCTAAGCATACACCTCAAGATTTGCTTGTTAAGCCTTGCTTAACACTCATAACTCATGGAAGAATGTCCTTGACAACCAATCCATATTCAAGTGATTTTATCACTTCTTACTTTCAAGCATACATAAGGTAGTTTAGGTGAGTATAGGCCTTTCACCATAATCCAACCTATTAGACTTTTATCCCCTTTTAGACTTTACACTCAAAGCATTTACATCAGCAGTTGATCACATTAGCTTCACCCTAAAGTCTTAGCTTATCATGATCACAACCTTACTCTCAAGGTTTCTTTCCTAATCTATTCTTTATACCTAGATGTCAAGGTATTTTGACTACTTCATTCCTTACTAGGTGATTCTAGTATTAATTGATCATAAAGATTCAATTATAACTTTACAAGTCAAGATCAATCACATTAAACAAGGTCTAGTTCAATTCATATTTGTATGATCCTAAGTTTTATCGAATACTACTCATGACATTGATTTAGGAAGATTACTCATGAACCTTCAATTCAACATCTAATGGAATCAACCCATAAGACAAGTAACTCATCAAGAAAACTAGGGTTAATCATAGAATTCACATTATTTCATCATAATATCACAATTAAAGGTTAAATCAACCATAAATAAGTATTATCCAACCCTTTGGAATCATACATCAGTATTGCACTTCATTCCTCAGTGGTGGGACCAACCAAGATGTACGTCATCCGACCCAACCTCAGACTCTTTCTTCCCCACCTACACAAGTGGTTTTTTAACCCAAATTAGGAAAAGTTTTGTTAGGTTCTTAGAAGCAATCAACGACCTTTATACCCACACATTTGAAGTAACCATACATTAGCCTATGGGGGGAAGAACCCATAGATGAAAAGATAAGCATACCTCAATCAATGCCCTAGCACAAGCCTTCAACAATGGTACGTTTGTTCTTGACTTTAGCTTCAAGCTCTAGCTTCTTCTTCAATGGGGGTCTTCCTAGAGAGAAATATTTGAGAGATGTGTGATTTGGGGTTTTGATTTGGGTCTTGTGATAAACTGAACTAAAGTTAGGGGTTAATGACTTGAAATATTCCAAATAGGTGAATAAAAGACATATAAAATGACCCCATTAATAATATAAATGATTTGGAATTTACTAAACTACCCTTGAGTAGGAAGCCATGGTGCTAGGCACCACGCCCCTCTTCACGAGCTATCAACGGAACCACGTCCCGTGGTGGTTCCCATGGTCCCTTGATCATTGGATCCCCTCAACTTTCCAAGCTCCCACACCACTAAAGAATGACCACGAGCCTTCCCACCGGTTTTGGTCATGACCACGGTCCGTGAAGTGGTTCGTGGTCCATTAGGCAGTAGCCAACCTTCAAGGCTTCAACTCCCACAAGGCTAAGGGGTTTTCACGGACCATGGTAAAGACCATTGGTCATGAAGGTGTTCATGGACCCTGGGGCAGTTCTTTGCCAAGGTTAGGCAGCCGTTGCCTTTGGCTTAGGCTTTGCCCCTTTGCCTTGGACTTTTCCCTTGCACCACTATATCAAACTTTAGGTAACCTTCTAAATTGCGGGGTCTAACACGTACCTTGACATTCAAGCACTAACCCTCTCATTTTAAGCACGAAAAGTCTCATCTACAATTCTATTTCTCATATATCAAACTATAGAAGCCTAGCTTAAGGCCCTAGTTTAGTCAACTAGTTTCTGGGGTGTTACACCTAATACAAACAAACCGAAATTAAAAACATTATCTCACATGGCACTATATTCTAGTAATAGATAAGCCTTATCCTATCTAAAAATAGTAAACCATTATCCGGACTGACTATCTTTATCTAATATAATAAAAGGCAACAAATATTATTCAAACTGGGCCCCACTTAACATGTGAAGCAGCCTACTATAAAAAAACAGATAAAGCAAACTAAATTGTTCGCATGTGACAACACGTGCAAGCTGGTGGATGAGTAGGTTGTAGAATACTCCAAGCAGGTGTGTAAGTTACTTGCAGACATCTCTCAAGCGTACGGATACACTACTTGTATGCAACATCAAAGTAGGTGCATAAGCTACTTGTAGGAAGCTTGCAATAATGTGGATAAACAGCTTAATGACAAACGTTTCTAAGAAGTCTTGTCACGAACATTGCTAGGAAGTTTAACAGTATTTTTTGGTTGGTAAGTTGTAATTTATTGCACATGTCATCGGGCGTCATTTGATTATGTAGAGGTTTAAGGTGTTGAAGGTGGTCTTGAATATCATTCTTCCATCAACCAATTGAAACCATGTTTCTTCTTGTACAATTCCTTCTTTTCGAGGCTTCGTTTGCTGATATAGTGAAGTACGTAGTTCCGTTGGTCCTGCCACATTGTGATCCCATTTTTGTGAAGGAACATTCAGTCTTATGCTAGTAATGGCCTGAGTAACTTTATCTCTTGTTATTTCATATGGGACTTGATATTCTTTCACAGTATGTCAGAATTTTTTGCAGTAGGGGTGGTTTTCTGTGTAGTTCCATCAAGCACAATCTTTAGACCATATTTCATTTGGGATACATTGATTTTATTGGACGATAAATTGTTGAGCTTCGTGATATTCATCTTCCAAGGACAAAATAGAGATGAGAAACTTCCAATAGAAGGAATTTTCTGGTCTAGGTTGGACCTAATTGTTGATAATCTTCACGTCATGGTGTAACATGAATATCTTAACCTCGTAAGAATTTTTGAAGATATGAACCCACCAACTTCTTGGTCGGAACCATAGTAGAAACTTCTGTAGGGCTGGTTGGATTCTATCTAAATCCCTAAACAAGTTGCACTTGAACTCTATAAAAATGTAATACTGGTTACATAAGTACCAGAATAACCATAGGAGTTCTTGGGGAAAATCATCTACCAATAAAATGTACACATGGAAATATGGATACTCCGGGTGGACTCCAAAAGGCGTGAGGATAGATCCTCAATACTTCCTGAATACCTAGAGTTCATAATATGTCCTTCCTTATATCATAATTGATTGATCACAGGGGTCCTCAAATTGTGTGAATATTTCTGGTGGATACACCACGTTCTCATCTAGGTTGATCCGTGGCTTTTTATACATAAAGGCAGTGTTGGTGGGGTTTCCTATACTTTCTTCGTCACTAGATATTTGGAATAACTTCAACATTGAAGTATATTGCTTGAACTGTTGTCTGAAATCTATTCCGTTAATTCTTATCTCAAGTATATACTTCAGTTGTGTGTATATGTCCAACCCAATGATGAGGTCTCTTCCTGGAACATCTGAACCAAGGAGTTTGGTTCAAAAATGTAACCCAAGGAAGAACTCAGTTACGACCGAATGTTTTGTAGTCAACTTGATCGTAAGGATTTCCTTTGATGGTGTACTAAAATTGAGGAAATGATAAATCCATTGGCCATCAGTTAGAATTGTTGGGTTAATAATGAATGACGCGTCTCCTGTATCCATAAGCGCAATGACTAGCACTGCCTTATCCCATTTTGAACTGTAGATAGTCAATTGAACATAAGATATATTGATTTCTCGAGGGAAGTTAACAATCTCTTCTTTTATAATGGATATATGATACATATTGTGGCCTAGATTATCATTAATATCAGTACGATCGCCAGCCATCTCATAGACATCTATTGAGAAAAGAGTTTCACCCATCGGTTCATCCTCCAGTGAAAATACTGATTCAAGGTCGTATGATCGACTATGTCATCAAAGAGTTGGAGGGTCTTGGCAGATCTTTTAGATTGAGGGGAATTCTTCGCAAAGTGTCTAGGCTTGTAGAAAATAAAGCAACAATCATTCTTCCTATAATTGCCTGGACTTCTTCTCCTGAAAAACATAGTGCGCCTCATCATCCTGGATTGATTATTAGGTGGCCTAGGTAGTTTGAATCTCCTATACAGCTTGACACTCTTTCATGTTGCTCGATAACTTGAGCAAGAGTAATGAGACTTAGTGACAAGGTCAGTTCGACTGCATGCCTTATCAAGAGCTGGATTATTTTAAACGATACGTTTCAGAACAAATCTCTTCATGTAGATACTATCTAGGGCTTGAAAAATACCTTGGCTAATGTAGCTAATATCGGGGATGGTTATAGATTTGAATCTATCCTCAATGATCGTCATTGCATGCCCTTCTAAAATCTTTGGCAATGATGACACGCAGTATGTTCAATTTTGAATCTTAATTAGATTCTTGCCATCTTTTGGAAATGGATATAAATAATATTCACTTAATTTCAAATAGTTTCCTACACATTTATTCACCTCTTTGACCGGTATCTCCACAAAAGACTTCTAGAAGTATGTTCAAATTTGCAGCAAAGTCTTGGGATGTTAGGAAGAAGTTCATGTCCACAACACCTACTGCGGTCCACCAATCCCTCAGAATGCCGGAGAACATTAAAGTAAATTATGATAGTATCATATACGTTTCCCGCTCGACTACATTCTTGTAACGACCCTAAAAATGAATAAGTTAAACTAAAGCCTAACGTGTGTGTGTTTTAGTTTGATGTGAGGTTTCATGTTGTTTTATGTTTTCTCGAGCTATGGCTTAGGGTTTTAGGGGTTAAACGTCAAGGTATGACTCCCCATGGACCACCCTATGGGTCTTTTAGGAGGACTCTAAGCTTAACCCCAAGACCCTAAGGAAAACAAAGGCTGCCCATAAATGGGGTGATCTACGAAAGGTGTCCACGCCACGTAGGTCCATCCATGCCCCGTGGATGGACTCCGTATGTCAAGGGGCCCCAAACAATGCTGCAGCCACAGACTACAAACCAACAACACGGTCCGTCAATGGTCTCATGGTCCGTGAGTCCAGGGCGTGAATCACCACTGCAGTTTGTCAAGTGGTTCAGCCTAGGTGGGGGTGAATTGGTAAAGTCATCCAAAGTCGTAATAAGTTAGGGGATGGTTATTTTAAGTGTATTAAGATATTTTAAGAGTATTAAAACAAAAAAAATACTATTTTAGATTTCATTATTCAAATCCCCCAAATCAAACAACTACTCTTCTCTCCAAAAATCTTCTCTCTAGAACCTCCATTGAAGAACAAAGAAAGAGATCACGGAAAGATTGAAGGAAAGAGCTTTTCACATCGAATTTGGAAGGATTCTACACCTAAGGTATGGAAGTTCTTCATCTTTGGGAAGCTATCACCCAAGGAGCCCTTTCAAAAAGTATTAACTCAAATCTAGAAATCATAATTAGCTAGGGTTTCAACTCAAGTCCATGGATTCCTTTTAAAGTTGATTTTAAATGTTGAATTATGTTTGTTTATAAATGTATGATTGATTTCATATGATTTTAACTCAACTCCTTCAAGAATCCATGAGAACCTCAACCCTAGCTATGGTTCATCTTTACATTCTGTGATGGTTTTGCATGTTGGTCCAATTGATTGGATGTGAGGTAATTATGATGTAATTGCATGATCTAATTATGATTCTACATGTATATTTGATTAATATATGATTGTGACGACCCGGGCTACCTCCTAGAAGTAACACAACGTAATTGTTGTCGAATGGGTCGCATACATGCCCTTGGCATTCATTATCACATAAAGACAGAAAAATACGGATAAATTAAAACTTTTACAATAGAAGTCAACTTATTTCATATAACGAAAATAGGAACTAGACTTGTCTCAATCACCATCTAGAACATAAGAGTACAAATAGGGTCAAAGCCCATTACATCAATAAACTCCCAAACAATGGGAAAGACAATATAGTCTAGAACATAGGAAGTAAACTAGAAACTATAATAAATAACATCTTATCCTCGAACTTGAGGACTCACCAAGCCTAGGGAATAGTTGACCCAAGCTTCACCTTGAAGGAAGTATTAAGTATGAATGACCGGAACCTACACTCACAGTAATGTAGAAAATATGGGTTAGCACAATTAATTGTACTAAGTATGGATACAATGCACAAGACTCCTTAAAACATGCATAAAAGGGACATTTAGTTGAAGTCATGATTTTGTTAAGTTTGAAAACCAACATGCACATTTATGAAGATACATAAGGCAATTCAACATATGAGCAACCCCAAAGCCACACTAGTGCAATGCAAAGGTAAGATCCCATAACCCTACCAAATGCTAAGTATCACATTTGGCTCACCAACAACATACATATCTTACCATAGTCATGAATAACATACATAAGAGTGAAGACATTCATATTCATAACATTCATACATACCTCTTCATACATAGTTCATAAGTCATCATACTATTATAACATAAGAGAAACTTACCCTAATCCCTCTTAGAGCCTACTCGTGCAATGCATAAGTGAAGTCGCATACCCCCACTCACACCAAGTAAACCCCTTAATAGGTCATAGTTAAAGTCCATGTCCTTACCATAGTTCACTTTCATATTAACTTTGGGAAAGATTGAATTAACCGACAAAGACTATGTGAGCTACATGGAATTCGGTGTTCTACCCCGACACCGAAAAGAGGTTTTCTACTTGCCTAAGATAGAACGTACATTCTAGATATTTAGGTGGATCCGCTAGCTAAGACCTGTGTGGGAACATAGTTATGTGACAAAGAGATTGCTACTAGAAACCCGGACTTGCTAAACGTAGAAGGTTTCCACCTCATGAGATATCCTACATTGGGAGGCCGGACTTGCTAAATGTAAAAGGCCCCATCTAACTTTCATTTCCTCTCGGTGCTACACATTATTCCCTTTAAAAGTCACCATTAGCCTTTACTTAGGTTCATAGTAATAAGAGAGATTATTAGACACTCATGCCAACATATCATCATAATAGCTCATAGGATCCTTAAGTGAGAATGCTCCTTTCACTTTAGAAACACAAGTATATGAGTAAACCTTTCACATTTTAGTTGGATTGTGATCATGGGAATGTCCTTCCAATCAACCGAACATGTTCATTATAAGCATAAGCACATTCTTCAGACATAATCAAGTGCATAGGGTATAGGGATGAAGGATCTTACATCAATACCACAACATTAGATATAGGGTCATTACCATCCAAGTAAATCACATACTTATTTAAAATTAACATCAACATATACAAACCCTAGCAAATTGCCCTTCAAGGCCATGAAAAGACATCAACCCGAACTTCTTGAATTACCACATTAGATAGAGAGATTTCATGATTCAAAAACTTAATAAACATAAACATAATCAATTATCAACTTCCATGGCCAATCAAGTCACATCTTAGTTCACAATTTTGGAAGAAAAGGGAAACCATGGGTCCAAGATAGATTTTCATCAAAAACCATCAAGACTACAACAATCTAACCAGAAACCATCACAATTAATCATAATAAATCATAATTGATCAATATAAATAGTGATGGAAAAAGAACCATGTTTAGAGTAAAACCCTAGATTCTTGATGTCATAGAAACACACTTCGGAGGGACTTCTTAGGGGATATCTACCCCAGAATGAAGAGCATCCATACCTTAGGTTGAATCCCTCACGAATTTGGAGAATAAAGACTTGTTCTTGAGTCCCTAGCTTGAGCTTCGTCTTTGTTCTTCAATGTAGTTTAGAGAGAATATTTTGATGTTCTTGGGTTTGTTCTTTTATTAAGTCGGAGTAACTACAATTGAGTGAATTTGACCTTAAAAAATATATATATACTTGTTAGGAAAAGTGTGGGAAAGTGCTGGTTCGAGTTTTGGAAAGATTAGTTAAAGACCCCTACTTAAGACTTGAAAATTTTGGACTTCACGCTCGAGCTCGCCCATTAGACCTTCTTGGCTCGCCCAAAATTCCAGTGAGCTCCAAAAATGGATAGCTCACTAGGCGAAGGGAGGGGTCTGTTGGGCGGATCACCATCCCATTGGGCAAATCACGACCTAGCTCGTCCATTTCTCCAATACTTAGGCTAAGTGGGACAGCCCACTAGGTAACCCAAGTGCACTTTGGCGCATCGCCAAAGCACTTGGGTCATCATGCTGCCCATCGCCAACCTATCCAAATAGAGATCAAGTTATTATTCACCCATCCTAGATAGTTTATGTCCCCAACTTGACCCTAGATTTTTACCTCCATTATTCTAGCTTTAGTTCGGTCTAAAACATCTCCTTAAGTTGCATAAACACACACATTAACCCTAATTCAACCTAGACACCAGCTTCAAGTCATGCCATCCCACACGATGATGCTCTAGTCTAGCCTACTGATTTTTCGAGTTGTTACATTATCTCCCCCCTTAAGAACATTCATCCTCGAATGACACTTTAAACGTATTAAGGGATTAAAGACCCAAAACAAGTAGCCCATCATACAAGACATAGCTATAAAATGCACAAATCATAGGAGGAAACATCAACTCGCTCAATGCAACACAAAAAGTGGGAACTACATGCATAATCTCATTATGCACCAAATTTACCATTTTATATAAACATAGGACAAACTACCTTATCCAACACAAGCAAGGTCAATACAACAATATTAAGCAAACATGATATGTTCATCAACTGATCTAATGAAGTCACATATGCCATCATCATAATCAAAAGCAATTCAACATGAGAAACATAAAATCCGCGAAAGCTCGATTTATAAAATTCATGAATTTCATCAAGAACATGCCAAATAAAAGGAAAATCATGCAAAACTCATACAATATACATGACTCCCTCAACTAAGTGATTCCTCCATAGAACCTTAACATAAGCTACTTCCTTGTTTATCAACCTCTTAACTTGCCGGTCTAAAATCTCTACAGGAACCACTTCATAAGAAAGACTTCCATAAACTCCTAAACCCTTTAAAGGAAGGATGGACACCGGATCACCGATGCACTTCTTAAGCATGGAGACATAAAACACCAGGTGAACCAGAGTGAATTCATTGGGTATGTCCAACTCATATGCCACCTTTCCAACACGTTTCAAGAATTGGTATGGCCCACATATCGGGGACTTAACTTCCCCTTTTTGCCAAATCTCATAACACCTTTCATAGGTGAAATCTTCAAGTAGACCAATTCACTAATTTCAAACTCTAGATCCCTCCTTCTATTATCGGCATAAGACTTTTGACGACTATGGGCCATTTTCAACCTTTCTCTAATAAGTCAAACTTTCTCAATGGCATCATAAACTAGTTTGGGACCAACTAGGGCAAACTCACCTACTTCAAACCAACCCACCGGTGATCTACACCTTCTACCATAAACTGCTTCAAATGTAGCCATGGCGATGCTTGAGTGGTAATAATTGTTGTAGGTAAATTCTATCAAAGGGAGATAGTCATCCCAACTACCTTTGAAATCAATCACACACACCCTCAACAAGTCCTACAAGGCTTGAATGGTCCTTTCCACTTGACCATCCATTTGAGGGTGGAAAGCGGTACTAAGTTTAAAATTGCTACCAAACCCCTCTGGGAATGCTTTCCAAAAATGTGAAGTAAATAGAGTACCCTTATCCGATATGATAGATAAGGGAACCCCATGCAACTTCACAATTTCATTAATGTACAACTTGGCGTAGTCTTCCACCGAGAATAAAGTCTTAACGGGAATGAAGAGGGCCGATTTAGTCACTATATCAATAATGACCCAAATAGAATCATGTTGCCTTTGAGTACGAGGCAACCCCACCACAGAGTCCATATTAACATCCTCCCAAATCCAAGTAGGAATTTCTATATATTGGGACAAACCTCCAAATTATTGATGTTCGGCCTTAACTTGTTGACAATTCAGACATTTGGCTAAAATGCCTGCTATATCCTTTTCCAAGCCATTCCATCAATAGACTTCCCGTAGATCACAGTACATCTTGGTAGATCCTAGATGAATAGAAAATCGTGAACCATGAGCTTCTTCTATAATTTTCTCCCTTAAGCAATCAACATTCGGGACACATAATCTACCTTGGTACCTAAGCACCCCATCTCCCCCTTGGGAGAAAGCCTCGACGGACTTATTAGAAGTGATTGTTTTAACTCCATCAAAATAGGATCAAGATGTTGGTTAGACTTCACATCAACTACAAAGGACGATTAAGAACTATGATGAACCATAAACCCACCCTTGGTGGAATCCACTTGTTGCACACTTAACCAGGCCAACCTATGTACATCACGAACCAACTCCTTCTTCTCATCTTCTACATGAGCCACACTTCGTATGGACAATCTATTTAGAGCATCCGCAACCACATTAGCTTTGTTGGGGTGGTAAAGGACACTCATGTCATAATCCTTCAAGAGCTCTAACTACCTTATTTGTCGGAGATTCAAATCTTTTTGGCTAAACACATATTGAAGACTCTTGTGGTCGGTAAACACATCTACATACACTCCATATAGATAGTGTCTCCATATTTTAAAGGTAAAAACCACCACCGCTAGTTTGAGATCATGTGTCGGGTAATTCTTTTCATGTGTCTTTAGTTGACTTGAAGCATAGGCAATTACATTTGCATATTGCATAAAGACACACCCCAAACCTACTTGAGAAGAATAACAATATACCACAAACCCATCGGTACCATCCGATAAGGTCAATACTGGAGCAGAGGTGAGTCTATCATTTAATTCTTGGAGCTCTTTTCACAGGCCTCCGACCACTCAAATTTAGACTTCTTTTGGGTCAAGGCCATTAATGAAGATGCAATTGATGAGAAGCCCTCAAAAAATCTCCTATAATACCCGGCCAAACCGAAAAAGCTTCAAATATTGGTGGTACTTAGGGGTCTAGGCTAACTCTTAACCGCATCGATTTTCTTCGGATCAACCTCTATACCAACATTCAACACAATGTGTCCAAGATAAGAAACCGACCTTAGCCAAACCTCGCACTTGCAAAATTTAGCATAAAGTTGGTGGTCCTTGAGGACTTGCAACACTACCCTCAAATGCTTCATATGATCACCCTCACTTCTTCAATAGATCAAGATATCGTCAATAAAGACGATCACAAACAAATCAAGATATTACCTAAATACCCTATTCCATGAATGCCGCCGGGGGATTTGTTAGCCCAAAAGACATAACTAGGAATTCATAGTGACCATATCTTGTAAGGAAGGCCGTCTTAGGAATTTCAACCCCTCCCACCCTAAGTTGGTGATAACCCGACCTTAAGTCCATCTTCGAAAAGTAACCATCCCCTTAGAGTTGGTCAAACAAATCTTCAATCCTAGGGAGTGGGTACTTATTCTTTATAGTGACTTTGTTCGATTGGAGGTGATCTATACACATCCGAAGTGAACCATCTTTCTTTTTCACAAACAATACCCGGGCACCCCATGGAGATATGCTTGGTTGAATAAAATCCTTATCTAGAAAATCTTTCACTTGTTCCTTGAATTCCTTCAATTCGATCGGAGCCATCCGGTAAGGGGGAATTTATATGGGTTGTGTATCTGGCAAGAGATTAATGTCGAAGATTATTTACCGTTCAGGAGGTATTCCGGGCAAGTCATTAGGGAAGACATCTGGAAATTCCCTTACTACGGGGACCGACTCTAAAGGAGGAGTCTCGGACTCACCCCTTAGAAATCATTTTCCTAGCTTTTAGATATGAAATGAAATGACCTCTAGGAATTGCGTTTCCCCACATCCATTCTAAAACGGGCTCATTTGGAAAATGAAACTTTACTACCCAAGTTCTACAATCAATGGAAGCAAAACAAGCATGCAACCAATCCATCCCTAATATAACAGCAAAGTCCAACATATCTAGTTCTACCAAATCAACCAAAAGTAGGACAATCCTTATAAACCCTTCTAGCAACTATTGAATCACCTATGGGGGTAGAAACCGAAAAAGGTTCCTCTAACTCGACGGGGAGTACATCAAATTCCATAGCCACTAATGGGGTAACAAAAGATAAAGTGGCACTGGGTCTAATTATTCATAAACATCAATCGAAAATACTTGTAACATACCGGTGACAACATCTGGAGACGCATCTTGATCACTTTTAGATTAGAGAGCATAGAAGTGATTCTTCTTGGGAGCATCAAAATTTGAGCCACTTAGAGGGACTTGCTTGCCCTCTCTCCCTTGAACCTTTAGCACAGGAAAATCCATCTTCCTGTGGCTACTCTTACCACAACTAAAACACGCATCCGTGCTAACAAGGCACCTGCCATCATGCCTCTTGCCACATTTCGCATAAGTACGTCTATCAACATAAGAACCACCGCTACTACCACCTTGTGGATTTTGAGTAGGCTCCCTCTCTTTGTTGACCTTAGGAGTGCTAGAAGTGCCTTGATTAGAGAACTTCTTCTTAAACCTTGCTTTGCCTTGAACCTCAAATCTATCTTTTGAAGAATTACCTTCATCAACTCTTGCCCTCTTTTCTTCTCTACCCGCTAGCTTGAGCTTTTGTTCCTCGATTTGTCCAGCATGATCCATAATATGTGAGATGTTCATGGTTGGAATAAGCATCGCTGACCTACATTCAATCACCACAAGATCGGATATCCCCATAACAAATTTGTTCATTTTTGTTTTAGAGTCCTCCACAAAGGTTGGGACATATTTAGAAAATTGTGTGAACTGGAGGCTATATTCCTTCACACTCCTACCTCCTTGGCGGAGGTTGATGAATTCTTGCATCTTTTTCTCCCTTAACTCTACGGGGAAAACCAATCAAGGAACGCCACACTTGAGCCAAGCCCTTTAGTTGGTAGGTGGATAGTCTGCATTCTCTCTTGGAGACACTTCCATAGCTTCAAGCACCTTAAACACCTTCTCAATAAACCCTTGTGGGGCTTCATCTACTTTGGAACCATAGAATGTAGGGGGATTCATCCTTGCGAAATCCCTTATCCTTGAAGCGGTAGTACCTGCAATGGGGTTCACAGGGACCCTAGCATCTCTAGTGACTTGAGCCGTAAGAGCATGTGTTAAGGTTTGGAGAGCCATCCGTATCACCACATTGGTCATGGCCCACTCCTCATTAGGACCTTGAGGACCTTGGGGAGGAACTCCCTCTTCATTAGCAATCTCCTTTGCCACTCTTCTTGCAGCCGCTCTTCTTATATTCATATTCCTATATGTACATGAATAGGGTTAGGAAAAAGGACTTCATAGAGTAAAAACTCTAAGGTACGACTAATGAGTAATCAAAGAAGTGAAAAGTTCCTAAGCATCTTATAGCCTCTCATTCATAAGGGTGGCATGCTTCACAATTATGAACAAGACTCTACTAGACGTGGTTCATGAGACATAATCCTAGAATCATTCTATAACCTTATGCTCTGATACCACATTTTTCACGACCCGAGCTTTCCCCTAGAAGTAACACAGTGTAATTAACCCCGAAATGCTCACATACAAGGCCTTAGTATTCATCATCACATATAGACATAGAAAAATATGAAAAAGATTAAAAACTTTTACAATAGAAGTCAACTTCTTTCAAATAAGGAAAATAGGAACTACATTTGTCTCAATCACCATCTAGAACATAACAGTACAAATAGGGTCAAAGCCCTTTACATTAATAAAGTCCCCAACAATGGGAAATAAAACATAGTCTAGAACATAGGAAGTAAACTAGAAACTAGAATCAATAACATCTTGTCCTCGAACAGAAGGACTCACCAAGCTTAGGGAATACTTGACCCAAACTTCACCTTGAAGAAAGTTGATGCAATACGGATAACATCAAGGCCATTTGCGAGAAGCCACACTCAAGACATTCCGAGCATTCAAGGACTATTCATGAAGATTGAGGTGGTTTAGATGGTATTGACAGCGAACAAGGGATTCCATGCCTTTAAAGTTGGAGCTGGAAATTACGGCGATCCAGAACGTGGCAAAGTGAAATAACCGTGCATGAAGGCTTGCCAACCAGGTCGGCGCATCGCCCAGTCCAATAGGAGACCCAACCCAGCTCACACTTTGGCATTTCGAGTCACTTTTGGGCCCTTTTATCTTAACGATATAAATAGCTAGCTTGGGTTCATTTTAGACATAGAATGATTTTGAATATTATGGTTGTAAACCTAAACTCCTTTTGTGAGTGTTTGAAAGCTTGGTATGCTTTTTGAACCTTATTTAGAAATGGGGGTAGCTTGGGATATCGATTCCCTTGAGGTCTTCATAAGATTTAGGTGCTTCTTGATACATTAACTAAGTGAGGTCTTTGGGTTTAACATACCCATAGGTTGCTCTTTGTTTCCTCTTGTTGTGTCTATCTATTTATCCGGATTAGGTGCTTGTTAGGATCTAGATTGGAGGTTATTGGATTTAATACATCTTTTAGTTTCCAATTGTTTGTTACCTTTTGTCTCTTCTTCTATATTTCTTATTTTCCACTGATTATTGTGATTTTTCTTGTGAGAATTACATCATTAGATATCAGAACCAAGCTTAGATTCGTTCAGACGAATCTAGTCCTAGGGATTTTTACAAAAAAAAAATCTATTCATTTTCATTTTAAAGATTTTCTCCGAAATGGGTTTCTTAGATCTAAGTCTTGTTTGAGTTTCCATGGTTAGAATAGTGTTCTCCAACTATATTTCAGTCTTAGGATGATATTGCAAGGAGTTTGGAGCCTTATTGAAGAATCCATCATTGAAGACTTGAAGAAGCTTGAAGAAGACAAAGTGCATTTTGAAATATAAAGATTTTGTTTTGGAATTGTAGTTTAAAAAGTATTGGGTGTTGTTCCCCACATCAAGTAGAGCCTTCACCTAAATTTTCGTGAAATTCCTAGACAAATATTTTACAGGTTTAATTTTGGGTTGATCTTGTTCTTGAAGTTCTTGAAGAACATTCATATCTTCAAGAAAGGAAATATTTGAAAAATCAAGTGTTTGATTCAAAAAGGGAAGAAAGAGAAAGAGTAAAAGTGTTATTAAAGAGGGAATTTACCTAAAGGGGTAAATACTAAAGGACAAGTCTAAGTGGAACCACACAAGTTCCAATTCAGAACATTGCGAGAGCTGCAAAGGTCTATTGGGCGACCAATGGGGGGCATCGCCTAACCAGTCGGTGCCTTGCCCTTTGGGAGGTTGCTCGTTGAATTGGCTGCCCATTTGAGGGAGCTGTTGGAACCTTCGACGAGACCAAGCCTTGGTCGCCGAGTTCAATCGGCGAGTCGCTGAACATCCCTCTACCTCGCCAAATTACCTTGGCAGATTGTTAAATTTGGCGAGTCATTTTTCAAGTTGGCGAGCTGAACTTCATTTTTGGCGAAGAAAACAGGTCATTCAGCGATCGGAAAGTTGAGTTACTCCTAATCTCAGGTTCTAAATTCTTAGTTTCTTTCTTTTGTTTCACAAACGTTCTCAAGATCCCTAAACCGATTTTCAACTCCTAAATACTCTACTTGTTGACTATTGGTTCTTCAATTCACTTCTTTGTTTGTGCCTTTTCTTTTCCGGCTCTTCTCGATTTACTTCATAGTTAATTCTTCATTCAAGTCCGTTTGGTTATCGAGTCATCCGTTCTTCTTCAAACAAGAATCCATTCTAACCTAGAGTTGAAATTGGTACCTTGTATTCGACGGAGTATAATTAATTGTCAACATTAGCCTCGCCAATTGAGAGGCAATCAAAGATGTGTAAGCACGAGCGATTGTGAGTGCATTTTATTAATGCTAACGTTGTTTGCTATTTTGTGAGTTGTCTTAATATCTGGTACAATGGAGACAGGAGGAGACACTCAAGCACCCATCGGACAAATTACTTTGGCAACCTTGTTGGAAGTATTGAACAATGTGAGGGGTGATATATCAAGGATGAATGGGAGGCTAACCTTTGTGGAAGATAGAGTCAATTCCAATGACTACACACCACAATCTAATTTCCATGATACTACGAGTGGGCAAGATCACACTCATTCTCCTACTCTCACACCCGAAACCCTCCACCAAGCCATGCACCCAACATTTGCAAATGCGTTCAAATAGCAAAAGTACCCATCGACCATTCCATTTTCCGCTTAGTTAAGAAGCTCCACCAAATTAAAACCAAACCAAAGACCACAACCACAACCAAATCTAGTGAACAAGGTGAGGAATGATGTGATCAAGGAGGTTATGAGGGTGAAGTTGAAGAAACACCATGGAATGAGTCACCAAGGAATCGACCAAGAGGTCAGTTGTTGCAAGGTGGACCAAGAGGTAAATTGGGTCCAATATAATGTCATTTTATAAGAGACGACATGGGAACCACTCTCCAGGTGGAGACCAATTGGAGGTCAATGCCAATCATGAAGTTGGTCAAGAAGCTAGGGAAGAACATGGTTACCGCTATCAAGGAGGGTATCAAAGGCGTTATCACTACAATGACCAAGGTGTCCATGGAGGCTCAAATGTTGGCATCAACTCTATCAAAATGACTCTTTCGACATTCAAAGGATAATGCAATCCCGATTCTTACTTAGAATGGGAGTCGCAATGTGACCGGATTTTTAATGTGAATGAATTAGCGGAGGTCAAAAGTAGTTGCTATACTATCGCTCAATTCGAGGGGTATGCTGTCACATGTTAAGAACATGAAGAGGTATCTCTTAGTTTTTCAAGAAGGTGATCCTCCACCATGGCCCGAGTTGAAAAGGTCGATGAGAGCTAAGTATGTGCCGTAAAGATACCGCGAAGGATTACCTGCGAAATTGTATAACTCGAGGCAAGGAAGCAAAAGTGTTGAAACCTATCATGATGAGTTCCAAAACATAGTCATGAATTTGGAATATAGAGAAATTGAAGAGCATATCGTGATTCGCTTCAAGGTAGGGTTGAACAAAAAGATTTTATCTAAGATGACCCGTCATAAGGTTGTTACTTTGAATGATGGTTTTTAAGCCGCCCATGAGATAGAGTTAGAATTCAAGGAGGAGAAGGTGGCTAAGTACAATACTTCATTTTCCAAATCTTGGAGCAAGACCAAAGGGGGAGCTCAAACATCGTTGGATTGGAACAAGGGTTCGGATGTTAAGAAGCCTTATGACAAGAAGCCCTTCGAAGGAAACACTCCAAAGTACCCGCCTAAAGAGAAAGGTATCACTGACCCAACCAAGTTCCCTAAAGGTATTCAATGTCACAAATGTAGGGGATAGAGTCATATAAATGTGTGAGTGTCCCAATTGACTGATTGCTCTACCTCAAGGAGGGGAAATATATCTTAGTGAAGAAACGTAGCAAGAAGAAGGTTGTGAAGAAGATCCTCAAGAGGAGAATTAGTTTGAAGATTGAGAAGATGAGGAACCAGACCTTTGTGTCAAAGAAGGAGAGACTGTAGCTCAATTAAATGTGGTGAGACGAGCAATGGTTAGTAAGGCCTTGGATAATCCGACTCAAAGAGATAATTTATTTCACTCCAAGTGCTTCATCAAGGATACTGTGTGCTCCTTAATCATTGATATAGGGAATTGTGCAAATGTTGCTAGCAATGTATTAGTGGAATTCTTAAAGCTTCCTACCACTAAGTATGCTACACCTTACAGACTTCAATGGTTGAGTGAGTGTGGAGAATTGAGAGTGCATCGACAAGTGATGATCATGTTTAAGATTGGAAAATATCAAGATGAGGTTTTATGTAATGTGGTCCCAATGCAAGCTTGTTATGTGCTACTTAGGAGACCTTGGCAACATGATCGTTCCACCAAACATGATGGGACAACCAACAGGTATTCACTTGTGTTGAATGATCATAAATAAGTTCTTCATCCTACGTCCCTCTCTCAAGTCAATGATATATATTAAAGAATGAATGAGTTGAGGGAAAAGAAGAAGTTTGAAGAGGAACATGTAGAGGCCTAGAGCCAAGAAGAGTTGGATATAAAGTTGAAATATAAGGCTTAAGTGTTGTTGGCTAATTACAAAGAGATAAGGGAGGAAATTGAGTCAGAAAGTTCATTCATCCTTATCACACATAGGGATCAAGTACTATAAGCTAACTAATCTCATTCTTCCCTTCTCAATTCTATTTAGTTTCTTTTACAGGATTATGAGGATGTCTTCCCAAAGGAGATTCCAAGTGGATTGCCGCCTCTTCGGGGAATTGAGCACCAAATTGATTTTGTGTCAGGATCGCAATTGCCAAACAAGCTAGCTAATAGAAGCAATCTAGAGGACACGAAGGATCTACAAAAACAAGTTGAGGAAATTCTAAACAAAGGTTATGTGAAGGAGAGCATGAGTCTATGTGTCGTGCCTGTTCTATTGGTTCAAAAGAAAGATGGAACATGGCGTATGTGTGTTGATTGTCGAGCCATCAACAAAATTACGGTAAAGTAGCATCATCTTATCCCTAGGATAGATGATATGCTTGATGAATTGAATGGATCTTGTGTGTTTTCAAATATTGATCTTAGGAGTGGTTATCATCAAATTTGGATAAATCCTGTTGATGAAAAGAGAACTGCATTCAAGACCAAGTTTGGTCTATAGGAATTCTTGGTGATGCCCTTTGGTCTCAGTAATGCTCCTAGTACTTTTATGCATCTCGTGAATCATGTTGAGCTTTTAAGATGTTTATTTTATGTGCCTAGGAAGGAATAACTTTATGCTAATATTGGTAAGTGTTCATTTTATGTTGATGAAGTTGTCTTTTTGGGTTTTGTTACGAGTTCAAAAGGGGTTGAAGTTGATGAGTCTAAAATTGATGCTATTAAGAATTGGCCAATTTCAAAATCCATAAGTGATATTCAAAGCTTTCATGGGTTGGCTAGTTTTTATAGGCAATTTGTCAAAGGCTTTAGTACCATTGCAGCCCCTTGATAGAGGTAATCAGAAAGGATAAGCCTTTTAAGTGGGGGGAGGAACAAACCAAAGCTTTTGAGGCTTTGAAATCGATGCTTAGTTCCGCTCCTTTGTTGCAATTACCTGATTTTCATTAAATGTTTGAACTGGAATATGATACTAGTAAAGTAGGCATTGGAGCCGTATTAATGCAAGACCAAAAGCCAATTGGTTACTTTAGTGAAAAGCTAAAAGGTGTAACTTTGAATTATTCCACTTATGATCTTGAGTTGTATGCCTTGAATAGGGCTTTGGGTAATTGGCAACACTACTTGTGGCCCAAAGAATTTGTCATAAGGACTGACCATGAGTCCCTAAAACATATTCGGGAACAAGGAAAGTTGAACAAGAGGCACACCAAATGGATTGAATTCCTTGAAACTTTCCCTTATGTAATCCAATACGAAAAGGGAAAGGAAAATGTGGTGGCAGATGCCTTGTCTAGAAAACATGTGTTGATAAATACTTTGTCTTCTAAATTTATTGGCTTCGAATGTTTGAAGGCATTGAATCCCAAGGATCTTGTGTTTGCTCAAATCTTCAAAGATTGCGAGGAATGGGAGAGGGAGAGATGGATGAGGGATACGTCTTCTACTCCCTTTTCCAAGTTTGATGGTTTCTTGTTCAAAGGTTTTGACTTTGTGTGCATAGGAGATCTTAGAAAGAACTATTTGAGAGGGAGGCACACAATGGGGGTTTAATGGGACATTTTGGTATTAACAAAACTATGAGAATTCTCGAGGAACAATTCTAATGGCAAAAAATGAGTAAAGATATTGCTTGAATTCGTGGTCAATGTGTTGAATGTCGACGTGCTAAGTCGCGCCTTCTTCCCCATGGTTTATACACTCCACTCCCCACCCTCAAAGATCTTGACTTGATATTTCAATGGACTTCGTTTTGGGATCTCCAAGGACCAAAAGAGGTAGAGATAGCAGCTTTGTTGTTGTTGATCAATTTTCTATGATGGCTCATTTCATTCCATGTCATAAATGTGATCATGCTCCCAATGTAGAATCGTTGTTTGTTGAGCATGTTGTTAAATTGCATGGAATTCCTCAAACCATTGTAAGTGATAGGGATCCTAAATTCCTTAGTCACTTTTGGAAGGAATTGTGGGGTAGACTCGGTACTAAGTTGTTGTTCTCAACTTCTTTTCACGCACAAAATAATGGCTAAATTGACGTTGTGAATAGGACTTTGGCTTCTATTCTTTATGTCGTAGTGCATGGGATGTTTGCCTCGTGGGAGGAATATTTGCCTTTAGTTGAATTTGCTTATAATCGTGTTATTCGTAGAACTATTGGCATGTCTCCATTTGAAGTTGTTTATGGTTTTAACCCCCTAACCCCTTTAGATCTCACTCCTCTTTCTCAAGATGTTGTGTTAAGCTTAGATAGAAGTAAGCGAGATGAAGCTATAAAGAAGTTTCATGAAAAGGTGCGGCTGCACTTAGAGAAGAAGTATCCAAAAAGGCTAACAAAGGCCGTAAGAGGATCGTGTTTGAACTGGGTGATTTGGTGTGGGTCCACTTTCGCAAAGAGCAATTTACCACCCATCGCAAAACAAAGCTAATGCTGAGGGGTGATGGATTATTCCCATTGCTTGAGCGGCTCAATGACAACGCCTATAAGATTGCCCTTCCTCCGGAATATCAAGTGCACAACACTCTCAATGTGTGCGACCTATCACTTCTCCTAACTCTTGTTGATGATCCGTGAAATTTGATGACAAATTTTTTTCAAGAAAGAGAGAATGATCTAGTACAGATTACATCCAAGCCATTTATGAGAAGCTAGGCTCAAGACTTTCAGAGGATGCAAGGGCTATTCACGAAGATGGAGGTGCTTCAGATGGTATTGACCCAAAACAAGGGATTTCATGCCTTGAAAGTTGAAGCAGGACATTACGGCGAGCCAGAGCCAATCGGCGGATTGCCCAAGTCACTAGGTGATGATCCCATCTCGCCCTTTGATCCAGAACGTGGCTAAGCGGAACAACCATCTAGGAAGGCACGCCAACCAAGTCGATGCATTGCCCAGTCCACTCAGCAACTCGACCCAGCTTGCCCTTTGGCATTTCGGGTCACTTTTGGGCCCTTTTATTTTAAACTTATAAATAGCTTGCTTGGGTTCATTTTAGACTTAGGTTGATTTTTAATATTATGGTTTTAAACCTAAACTCCTTGTTAGAGTGTTTGAAAGCTTGGTAAGCTTTTGTTGAACACTGTTTAGAAACGGGGGTTGCTTGGGATATCGATTCCCTTGAGATCTTTGTAAGAGTTAGGTGCTTCTTGTTGGATTATTGAAGTGAGGTCTTTGGGTTTAACATACCCATAGGTTTCTCTTTGTTTCCTCTTGTTGTGTATATCTATTTATCCGGATTAGGTCGTTGTTAGGATCTAGATTGGAGGTTATTGTATTTAATACATCCGTAAGTTGCCAATTGTTACTTATCTTATGTCTCTTCTTCTATCTTTCTTGATTTCCGCTGATTATTGTTATTCTTCTTGTGAGAATTACATCAAGAGTAGTAAGTATTAATTACCAGAACCTACACTCATAGTAAAGTAGAAAATATGGGTTAGCACAATTAATTGTACTATGTATGGATGCCATGCACAAAAATCCTTAAAGCATGCATACAAGGGAAATTTAGTTGAAGTCATGCCTTTGTTATGTTTGAAAACCAATATGCACATTTATGAAGATACATAAGCCAATTCAACATATGAGCAAACCCAAAGACACATTAGTGCAATGCAAAGGTAAGATCTCATAACCCTACCAAATGCTAAGTATCACATTTGTGTCTCCAACAACATACATATCTTACCATAGTCATAGCCAACACACATAAGGGTGAAGACATTCATATTCATAACATTCATACATAACTTTTCATACATACCTTTTCATGTCGTCATAACATAACAGAACCTTACCCTAATCTCTCTTAGAGCCTACTCGTGCAAGGCATAAGTGAAGTCTCATATCCCCACTAACACCATGTATACCCCTTAAGAGGTCATAGTTAAAATCCATGTCCTTACCATAGTTCACATTCATATTAAATTATGGAAAGATTGCATTAACCGACATAGACCATGTGAGCTACATGGAATCCAGTGTTCTACCCCCACACCGAAAAAAGGTGTTTTACTTGCCTAAGGTAGAACGTACATTCTAGCTAATTAGGTAGATCCATTAGCTAAGACTTATGTGGGCACATAGTTATGGGACAATGAGATTGCTACTAGAAACCCGGACATGCTAAATGTAGAAGGTTTCCATCTCATGAGATATCCTACATTGGGATGCCGGACTTTCTAAACGTAAAAGCCCCATCTCACTTTCATGTCCTCTCGGTGCTACGCATTATTACCTTTAAAACTCACCATTAGCCTTTTGTTAGGTTCATAGTCATAAGAAAGTGTATTAGACACTCATGTCAACATATCATCATAATATTTCCTAGGTTCCTTAAGTGAGAATGATCCTTTCACTTTAGAAACACTAGCATGTGAGTAGACCTTTCACATTGTAGTCGAATTGTGATCATGGGAATGTCTTTCCCATTAACCCAACAAGTTCATTATAAGCATACACACATACTTCATACATAATCAAGTGCATAGGGTATAGGGAAGAAGGATCTTACATCAATACCACAACATTAGATATAGGATCATTACCATCCAAGTAAATCACATACTCATTTAGAATCAACATCAACATATACAAACCCTAGCCAATTGCCCTTCAAGGCCATGAACCAACAACAACCCTAACTTCTTGAATTACAACATTATATAGAGAGATTTCATGATTCAACAACTTAATAAACCAAAACATAATCAATTATCAACTTCCATGGCCAATCAAGTCACATATTAGTTCACAATTTTGGAAGAAAAGGGAAACCATGGGTCCAAGAAAGATTTTCATCAAAAACCATCAAGACTACAACAATAACCATAAACCATCATAATTAATCATAATAAATCATAATTGATCAATAGAAACATTTTAGAAGAAGACCCATGTTTAGAGTAAATGTCACGCCTCTAATCCCATTAAGACGGACAGGCACCCGATGCCCTAAAGTCCCGAGAGAACCAACATGTAGCATGTGCTTACTATGCATATAACTATGACTATCTTGTGACAAGTTTACATAGGATGCAGCGATACAATGTAACATAAGTAGACCCAAAACTTATATACAAGACTTGGCAGTTGAGGCCAAAACTTTTGAAGACGCAACTAAATCATATAATAAGTCTACAAAGCCTCTAAAAGATAGAAAACCTTAGAGTAGATTGGGAAAGACCCCGCCATACCCTTAACTATGATACAATACCAAAATGAATCTACCAAGGACTCAGTAAACCTCAAAATCAACCTGGAACTCACCAAAAGTAGCTGAGTGTCTTGTGCTCTTATTGAGGTGGTCTACTAGCTGAAGTACCTGTGCCTGCAACAAGAAATGCAGCATCCCCTGCGAGGGACGTCAGTACGAAAAAATGTACTGAATATGTAAGGCAATAAGATATATAAAATAAGAGTTCGAATGAAACCAAGTATTAATAATGTGTGCATAAATCAGAACAGAAGACCACCTTTGTTAACTCTCGTAGGATCATGTATGTTACATTCTTGTCTTTACCTTTATGGGTTTTATGATCTCTATAAGGCACGTGATACTAATGACCAGCTTATCAGTGGTAGAAGAGGATAACCCATGCTAGGAAATTTAACCCATGAGATGTGGTCCTCATTATTACACAAATTGGGATCGGCCCATGCTAGGCTTTCGCCCCTGAGCTACCATCCTTCTATACCAATTGGGATCGGCCCATGCTAGGTTTTCACCCCTGAGGTGCCACCCTTATATACAAATTGGGATCAACCCATGCTAGGCATTTTCCCCTGGATGCCACCCATAATTATATAGATTTCTTCAGTTAGATTCTTTAATCTTTGAGATTGTTGTTTTGGTGGTCATAATCATTTTTGAGATTTGGAAATACGGACCAGTAGTAGAAGACATGCAAATAATACTTCAAGGCAGTAACAATGACATAAGGGTCTATGTAACATCAATGCATTACTTGTGAGCTTAAATGATACAATTGTCTTCAACTGACTAAGATGAGGACTCACTAAACTTACTTTTGCAAATACCATTTCTATATCAGAACATAGAAGGATAATTACACAAGTATAGAATACTGAAAATATAATGAAGTAATTCTACACACTGAGGAGAGGGGGAGATATTGTTAGCTATTTGGAGATCGTACGCTGCCACTATGTTTCATATACTAGGAATAGATCATAGGAAATTCACTTATTGATATTAATCGCAAGTATCAGATTTCATGCCGAAGAATATTTAATCTAATAGCCTTACATACCTTATCCTCTGACCATTAAAACTATCATGATTCAGCCTCCTTTTTCAGGTTTTAATCTACAATATAAGTCATGATAAACTAAAATTAGTAGCTATCACTCTGTGAGCACCATAAAATAGTAGCTAACATTGACCGATACTGAGCCCATACAGCCCTTAAAATAATGTGTATCACCACACCCTCTTTATCTGCCCAATACATACATTATATATCCTTTTCCAAGATTACCAGAACTGCACCAACAACAATACACATAAAACAACCTCAAATATTCTTTAACATACAACCAATTATTGAATTCACCATCCCCTTGAGTTCTCTTCTGACAGCACAACCATAATTCCTCACTCAAACTCATACATAAGAAGGAAGAAAATGGAGCAGTCACCTTACCTCAATTTCTGCAACTTCTCCTTCTAACTTGAATTCCTCTAGAACTTCAACTTCCCTTCACACTTAAACCAAAGAAGAATAGAAAAGTATCTTAATAATTAAGGAAAGTGAGCAGTAGCTTGTGGTAGTTCTGCCTGCTACTTATAATTGAGCATGAATAACATGTTTTATAGTCTTCCATGGGAGAATTAAGCTAAATCCATAAGTGTTTCTCTTACCTTGGTTTGCATATATGAGGATTTATTCAAGAACCCTAGAAGGAACTTTAAGGTTGCTGTTTTAATTCATTAAAGAAAAGAGAGAGAGAGCAGGAGTTAATTTTCAATATTGTGTATTAAAAATGATTGAGAATAGCAGCGAATATATTTTATATTGATCTTTCTTCACCTTTAAGAATATCCTCTATAACATCCTTTTTTAGGTCCATTTTCAGCCACTAATTGGTCAAGTATGTGATGCTCCTGCTTATGTACATCAAGCAGCTCAAAAGGTCAAACTAGGAGATGCACCTACTTGCTTTCACGTGGGCTTAAATATATTGGGCCTTGGCATATTTGGTTGTTGGGCGTTAATTTCACTTTAATTTTATTTAACTTAGTTTGGGCCTCAAGTGAGTCCATTAGCATAGGCCCAAATCTGATCCATAAACCTTTGCCTTTTTAACTAGATCCGTATAGCTCAAGTAGGTGATCCACCTACTTGGTCCTGTGGACTGGTCAATTAGTCAAAGTAGGTGATGCACCTACTTGTCACCTACAAGCTTTGTTAAGTCAAGCAAGAAGCTCACCTATTTTATTCCATTTTCTAAATATTAATCTTTTTTAAAAAAATTAGCAGTTAACTTTCAACTTTAAGCTCAATTACTAGCTTACCGTCTCGAGTTTAAATACTTTCGTTGGAATTATAACCTGCAATACACATGCTGAAATGTGCAGGGCATCACAACACCTTATGAGATAGTTTAAACCAACACTAATCATATAAGAAACATGGTCCCTCACCTATACTATAAGGATATGTCATGTATCACAAGAATAGAATAAGCATATGCGTAATATGGGTTGTTACAAAGAAATCCCAAAAGCTAGGGTTTTACTCCATGTCATGGATTCACTTCAAAAATGATTCTAATCATTTAATTACTTTATATTATGATCAAATTGATGATTTATTACATTTTTTATGATGAATTCCTCAACAATCCATGAATTTCCCTATTTTCCCAAATTGGATCTTAAAGTGTGAGTATGGATTGATGTTAGTAGAATGTTATAAAATTATGAATATAATGAATTGATTACTTGAATTATGTTATTTTCCTTGTCTAAATTTAGTAATTCTACAGGTGTTGATGAATCATGATCTATGGTCCATGAAGGGCAATTTAGAACAATTGTGATTATTGGGAGATTTGTGTATATGGTTTAAGAACACTTTGAGAGTGAAGTTTCCATTACTATTATAATGTTGTTCTATTGATTGAAAGGTTATTCTCATAAACACATAATGAATATGATGCGAATGGTTTGCTCGTATAGTGATGATTCTATGATTGAAAGGATTTTCTCATCAAAATGAATATAAAAAGGATAATGATCATGGATGGTGATAGTTTGTCTCGCATGTTCTAAAGAGTTGTCTTGATTGATATACCTTGAATCGGTAGGCCAAGGATACCCCTTTCATGAGTGATTAATTAAGTATTTTAAGGATTTGTCTTGAATCGGAAGGCCAATGGCATCCCTTTCATGAGGAGTCAATGAACTATTCTAATAATATACCCTGAATCGGTGGGCTAAGTTTACCCCTTTCATGGTTTATGATATTAATAGAGAATTAACAAATCCGTGGTGTTTAATGCTTAGAACCGAGTAGATAAGTAACAATCTCCTTAATCCATAACTATATGCCCACATAGAACTTTAGTTAGTGGATCCACCTAAGCTAACAAACTTTAATTCTACCTTAGGCAAGTACAACACCTCTTTTTGGTGTGTGGGCAACACACCGGATTCCATGTTAAACTCACATGGTCTATGTCAGTTAAGGCTTGTTCCCACCATGATGAATTATGAACAAGAACGTGAATTATGAACTATGGCTCCTCAAGAAGTTCTACTTAGTGTGAGTGGGTGTAACAACCTGGAAAATGAATAGGTAAAACTAGAGCCTAATGAGTTTGTTTTTGAGTTTGATATGAGGTCTGAATGTGTAGAATGAGTCCCGAGCTTTGGTTGAGGGGTTTAGGGGTTAAACATCAAGGTACGACTCCCCAAAGACCAATCAAGGATCCTTGAGGAGGACCCTAAAGCCTAACCCCCAAGACCCCAAAGAACCAAAAAGCTGCCAAAAAATCATGTGAGCTACGGATGGGATCTACGCCCCATGGATGGACTCCGTGGGTCAAGGTCCCAAAATCCATGTTGCAGACACGAACTACGATGTGCCAGTACGGCACATGGACCCACCCACAATCCATGGGTGGTGGTTCATAGGTCACACTTGCAATCTGTCTTGGACTTGGCCAAGGTAACAATGTTTTGGTAAAATGCTTTAAAGGTTAGTTAAGTTAAGGGACGAATATTATTGATTAATTAAAGAATTTTAAGGTATTAAAGACCCTTTTTCAATTCATACTTCATATCACAAAATAGAAACCTCCCACCCTCTCCAACTATTATATCTCTAGAAACCACCACAAGAGAAGAAGGAGTCAAGATTTGAAGCTCAAGATCTCACCTTTCACTCAAAATTGTCATGGAGTTTCTTCCATAAAGGTATGGTAGTCTTCATCCTTTATTAAGTTTCATTCAAGGATCCCTATCAAAAGATTATTTCAAGTTTCCAAAATCCCCCAAAAACCTAGGGTTTTAAATCTATGCATCGGTTCAATTCCAAAACGTTTTCAAAGGTTTATATGTGATGATTTATGAATATATTGTGGAATTAATGATGAATTGTGGTGAATTTTTCCTATGAACCCAGGTTTTTCCTAAAATCCTAAGTTGTGAATTGTGATTGGGAATTGATTGATCATGAAAGTATGTTGAATTGCTATGTTTATATTGAATTAGTTATTGAATCATGTTAATTCCCTTATATAATGTAGTATTCTAGATGTTTGGGTTGATATTGTTTTATAACCTTGCAGGGAAATTTCATGAATGATCTATGTAGGATCATAATGTGAAGTATATGTGTCTGATCTCAATGAACTTGTTATGATCATGTTTAGAATGTAATTGTGTTATTAATGAAAACTTGTTCTCAGTGTAACACTTATGAATGATGATGATATTTATCAAAGGTTATTCTCACCGACACACACTCATGAATGAATAATGAATGAAGTTTCTATGATTATGTTAATGATGATGTATTGTTTGAAAGACTATTCTTAATTGTACACTAACGAATGATAATGACATGTGGTGAAAGGACTTTCTCAATATATGAGGATTCTTAGTTGAAACACTTTTCTTATCTTTGAATCTATGAGCTATGTAATGAATGAATGTTGGGTTTGAGATGGATACTCATCCATGAGTTGAGGCGAGGTATCTAGTAGAAATCTCGCATCCCATAACAAGGAATTAAAGTAATGAATGTCAAGTACACTGTAGGGAATAATGCTAAGCATCGAGTGGATATGAATTGAGATAGATGCTCATCCGTGAGTTGAGGTGGGGTATCTAGTAAGAACTCTAGAGATGGATGCTCATCCGTGAATTGAGGCGGGGTATATAGTAGCAATCTCCCTATCCCGTAACTATGTGCCCACATAGATTTATTATCTAACGGATCCACCTAAGCTAAAAAGTAATGGTCCTACCTTAGGCAAGTAGGAATCCCTTATCCGGAGAGGGTGACACCGAGATTCCATGAATTGCTCACATGGTCTATGTCAGTTAAGGTTTACCCCCACAAAGAATGTTAATGAACTATGGTTTCTCAAGAATGCACTACTTTGTGTGGGTGGTAGTATGGGATGACATCCATGGATTGCACAAGTAGGCTTTGAGAGTAGTGATGATATGTTCCTTTATGTCTTAATGACTAATGAATGAAAGTGCTATTAATGAAGCTAATGAAGAATGTTGACTTAAATGCTTAATGTTATGATTCATTCTTTACTTGGCTTGTATTATGAGTTACTTCCTTGTCATGACTTATTGAATATGAATATTCCTTCTCTATGGTGGCTTCCAAAGAGTACTTAGTGTGTGTAGTAGTATGGGATGCTATTCATATATTGCACAAATATGACTTAGAGTTGACCTAGTTGATGGTCCTAATGTGTTGTTATGACTTATGAAATGCTTATGCTCCTTATTTATGAGTATTGTCTAATAATGAAAAGGAAGAAAGGTAAGTTACCTTTTGGTAGCCTTAATGTGATACTTAGTGTAGGTGGTTGTATGGGACGCTATTCATACATTGAACAAAGTATAGCTTTGGGTTACTTGAGGTGAAAGCTCTAATGTGATGAAATGACTTCTATGTTGATTATGTTGTATCTTATGCCATTTATGCAAAAGTTCATGATATTTCTCAAATTGGCATAATGCATGACTTTCAAACCAAATGTCTGTTTTAAAGCATGATTTTTTCTTGGCTATCATACTTAGTACATTAAATGTGCTAACCCATATTTTTTTATTTTTACCAAGGTGTAGATTCCGGCAACTGTGAGTTCTTCTAGTTCAAGCTTGGACTGAGTTCTTCCAAGGCTAGTGGTATGTCCTCATGAATTCGAGGACAAGTACTTTTTATGTTTCATGTCTTTCATTGTAATAGACTCTTTTTACACTTTCTATTGTAAAAGTGTCGTGACCCTACTTTTGATTCGAAGATTATTATTAGATGGTCATCTGAGACTAGTAGACTTCCGCTATTTTAAATGATTTTCGATTGTATGGATTAAAAGAGTTTTATATTCGGTACTATTTCTATCATCTTATGTGATGACATGCTATGAGGCTTGTATAGGACTTTTTGGAGTCTTGTACCCTATGTCGCTTCCAGGGAATAGGCTCGGGTCGTGACAAACATGGTATTAGAGAACAAGATTTTGGGATGGTATTTTTTAGGATTGATGTCTCACAAGCTACTCTAGTAGATTCTTGTTCATGGGTGTGAATCCCGACATATTTATGAATGAGAGGCTATAATGTGTTAGGCAGCAAAACTTCTTTCATTACTCTTTAAGTCGTGCCTTAGAGTTTAGCTCTATAACAGTCCGTTTCCTAACCATTCTCTTGTGTTTATAGGATATGAATATAAGGATGAACGCAAGAAGGATGGAAGAGGAGAATGTGAATGAGGGAGTTCCTCCCCAAGGTCCTCAAGGCAATCAAGTTCTTATTGAACCTTGGCTATGACAAATCAGGAAGTTAGGTCAACTCTTGATGTAATTCCTATAAGGGAATCACACTAAAATGTGGAAAGCAAAGACGGAAAGTAAAGATAAATATATTGACACAAGAAAGGGAAATAAAAAGCAACCTAAAGGTATATTAAACCTACAGACCTCGATCGATTAATCCACAATCAAGCACCAAATCTCTTACGATGACCTTAAGGGAATCAATATCCCAAGCAACCAACGTTTATAACAAAAGACAACAAAAGCTTAACCAATCTCTCAACACTCAAACATGAGTTTTCAGTTTTCAAAATTCAAAGTAGTCTAAGTCTAAAATGAACCCAAGCAAGCTATTTATAGGTCTAAGATAAAAGGGCCCAAAAGTGACCCGAAATGCCAAAGGGCGAGCTGGGTCAGGTCGCCTAGTGGACTAGCTGATGCGCCGCCCTGGTTAGCGATCCTTCTTTCAAGGTCTTCATCCTTGGCTACGTTCTTGAACATTTGACGAGCTGGGACAATCGCCTAAGCCCTTGGACGATGCACCAAGTGGGCCCTCAATCTTCATGAATAACCCTTGCATCCTTTAAAGGTCTTGAGCTTGGCTTCTAGTTAATGGCCTTGATGTAATCCATTTTACATCATTCTCTCCTTCTTCAAAAGAATTTGTCCTCAAATTCGACGGACCATCATCATCAACAGTTGGTAAAGGGGAGACGTCGCAGACGTTGAAAGTGTTGTGCACTTGGTACTCCAGAGGAAGGACAACCTTGTAGGCGTTATCGTTGAGCCTCTCAACCACTGGAAATGGTCCATCTCCCTGTGGCTTCAGTTTTTTCTTTCAATGGGTGGTAAATCGCTCTTTCTCAAAGTGTACCCACACCAAGTCACCTGGTTCGAACACTATCCTCTTACGGCCCTTGTTCGCCCTTTTGGCTACATCTTAGTTCTTCTTCTCTAAGTGCAGCCGCACCTTTTCATGAATCTTCTACATGGATTCAGCTCTCTTACTCCCATCTAGGCTTAACACAACACCTTCAGAAAGAGGAGTGAGATCTAAAGAGGTGAGGGGGTTAAAACCATAAACTACTTCAAACAGAGTCATGCCAATAGTTGTATGAATAACTCGATTATATGAAAATTCAACTAAAGGCAAATGTTCCACCAACGAGGCCAACTTTCCATGCACTACGGCACGAAGAATAGAACCCAAGGTCCTATTTACAACTTACCTTTCGCCATCAGTTTGTGGATGACAAGAAGTTGAGAACAACAATTTAGTACCAAGTCTACCAGACAATTCCTTCGAAAAGTGACTAAGTAATTTTGGATGCCTATCACTTACAATGGTTTGAGGAATTCCATGCAATTTAACAACATCTCAAAAAACATAGATGCTACATTGGAAGCATCATTACATTTATGACATGGAATGAAATGACCCATCTTTGAAAATCGATCAACAACAAGAAAGATGATATCCCTACCTCTTTAAGTGTCTGGAAAACCTAAAACAAAGTCCTTGGCAACTATGGGAGTTCTTCATTCTTGGTAAGCTATCACCAAGAAGCCTCTTCAACTATGTTTTCAAATCCCCTAATTCTAGGGTTTTCAAATCTAGTCATTGGTCTTCTTCCAAAACGAATTCAATTGTTTAATTTAGGTTTGTCTTGATTGATTATGATGATTTATGATTGGATTAATTGAGTATTAATGGATTTTGATGAAAATCTCCCTTGGACATACTCTGAAGAAAACCAATCTTCTACATCAAACTCTATGTCTCGTAGTCAAGCATTTGCATAAGACTTCTGATTACCCTATGATATCTAGAACCGATCTTTACTAAGCTTTACCTTTTCCATAACTTGTTAGATTTGATCATGACCTAACAAGTCTACTTCCCTGTTCTTGAACCAATAAATTGGTGAACTGCACTTCTTCCATATAGTGCTTCATAAGGAGCTATTTGAATACTTGCTTGGAAGTTGTTATTATAAGAAAACTCAAACAGTAACATGTGATCACACCAGTTTTCACAAAATCTAGCACACATACCCATAACATGTACTTGAGCATTTAGATTATACGTTCGTCTTGGCCATCAATCCTAAGATGAAAATCCGTACATAGATTAACTTGAGTCCCCAAACCCTTCAACAAGGTTCTCTGTGTTGAGCTATAAAATGTGTGCATCTATTTGAAGTAATCTATACTGAGACATAATTGAGTTTAAATAACTCTCCAATGTACATCCCAACATATTCCACCAAAAGGTAGTCCTGACTAGATAGAAATTGGTTGATTTCGTCAACCTATGAATAGAGCCGTCAAAATGGGTTTGGCCCGCGAGGCCGGCCCAACCCAACCCTTGAATTAAATGGGGTTGGGCTTAATTTTTTTGGCCCATTTAGGAATGAGGCTTTTTAGCCCAGCCTCGTTTGGCCCGTAGCCTCGTAGGGCCAACCCACAAGCCTCAGAGGCCAGCCCGTGGGCTATTACTTTTTAAAAATATTTTTTATATATATTTTTAGTAGTGTTTTATTTGTAAAGATTTTATCAATAAATATATTTAAAATATCAATATAAAATGAAGACTATATTTTTTACATATCTTTTACATTTTAGGGTCATTAGCCCACTAAATTTTCTTATTAGCCCAAGTTCATTGCTCCATTATAACTATGAATCTTTGACCTCCTTTACTTTTGTTTTTATGCCTAATTTTCACTTCTCCTTTATTGTCTTGTTTATGAAAATAATGATCATGTAATTTTTTTTGCTCGGATGAATCTTATGAATGTTGTATCTTGGCTATTATGTATTTGTTTTGTAAATATTCACTGAAGTATGTATAATTCATGAATGAATTTATGTATGTATTGATGTTGTGTCCATCAGACATCGACGTTCGTATCTTTTCTAAGAGGAAAATGTTGTCCGTTTTTTGGTTGAAGGGCCAACCCGTCCCAACCCGTGGCCCGCTTAGGGCTGGGTTGGGCTGCTATTTTATCGGCCCTTTAATTAAAAGGGCCAGCCCGTCCCAACCCATTTAACTCTCTAGCCCGTTAGGGTTGGGTTGGGCCAACCCATTTTGACAGCTCTAG